>NW_027551572.1:2990778-3163131 GCF_008692635.1 Crocuta crocuta
GCTTATGTTTCCTGGCTTTCTGTGCCCATTTTTCACCTTGCCTGAGTTAGGAAAATCCTTCTTTGCCTTGGTTTCTTAGGGCCCTTCTTCTTGGCCCCATGGGGTCTCTTGGGGGCTGTCATGGTGGACATCTTCCTAGGTTGGACTTTCTGCTTGTGCTTGGGAACTAATTTGAAGCTGCCGGTGGCCCCCTGGGACTTGGTGTCAGTGGGCCTAACGGAGGCCGTGGTGCATGTCACGGGCCGCTTCAGCCCTTGAGCTGGATGTGTCCACCATAGGGTCTCTCCGCAGGATGTAAGCTTTGACGGCCACCTAGGTACCCTGCTGCTGCTCTCCTGCATATAGCTCTTCTAGAAGCATGCGCAGACCCAGACAACCCAGATGACTGCTCTGTGGAGGTCAGGGAAGGAGGAGGTAGAGGTGCCACTGGGGACAATGCTCCCAGGAGCCACTGAAAGGGCAGATGCAGACACAGATGCCTGTAGTCAGCGCCGCTCCCCGGTGGGGAGCTGTTTCCCCTGTTGCTGACATTTTGCATTAGCATGGTATATTTGTTACAATTAATGAATTAGTATTAATACATTGTTGTTGAATGACATCCATACTTTATTCAGAATTTCTTAGGTTTTTTTTTTTTTATGTCATTTTCCTTTTCCAGGATCCCATCTGAGATACACTTATAAATTAAAACGAAAATTTTTTTTTAATGTTTATTTATTTTTTGAGGGAGAGAAACAGAGTCTGGGAGAGGCAGGGAGAGAGAGACACAGAATCTGAAGCAGGCTCCAGGCTCTGAGCTGTCAGCACAGAGCCCTATGTGGAGCTCAGACTTACAAACTGGGAGATCATGACCTGATCCAAAGCTGGACACTCAACCTACTGAGCCACCCAGGCACCCCTCATCTTAACATTTGGCTATTATGTCTCCTTAGGCTCCTCTTGGCTGTGACAGTTTCTCAAACTTTTCTTGGTTTTGATGACCTTGACAGGTTTGAGGAGTACAGTGGTTCAGTGTATGGTAGAATGTCCCTGAGTTAGGGTTTGTCTGATGTTTTATACTGGGGGCTTGGGTTTGGGGGAGGAGCCCCTCAGAGATAGAGTGCTATTCTCATTTCATCCTGTTATATCAACAGGTCATACCACTATTGTTAACCTTGATCCCTTTGCTGAAATAATATCTGCCAGGTTTCTCTGCTATGAAGTGAGTCTCCCTGTCCATACTATACTTTTTGAAAGGAAATCACTATATTCAGCTCCCCCTTAAGGCATGGGGAAGATATACTGATGTTTGACTCCCCAAACACTGTAACTTCTTTTTAGATTAAAAAAATATTTAAGTGTTTTATTTATTTCTGAGAGAGAGAGAGAGCACGAGAGCGAGCATGAGCAGGGGAGGGTCAGAGAGATACAGAGGGAGATACAGAATCTGAAACAGGCTCCAGGCTCTGAGCTGGCTGTCAGCACAGAGTCCTACGCGGGGCTCGAACCCACGAACCGCGAGATCATGACCTGAGCCGAAGTCAGACGCTTAACCGACTGAGCCACTCAGGCGCTCCTTTTTCGATTATTTTTTCTGGAGGGAGACCTCAAGTTTTGGTCATTATCTGGTCATTTTACTTGGAAAGGTTGAATGAAAAAGGAGCTTCTGTTTTGTATACAAGAGTTTCAGTTACTGCCCCATATCTATGCTGCCCCCTATCGCACCTGCTTGTGCTGGGTACCGAGAATGGGCTTCTGTGAGGTGGGTCAGCTCATGTCTGTCTCACTACAATCCCTCTCAGAGTGCTCCAGGCTGTGGTTTCCTATGTCTGCTCCCAGGGAGTAGCTCTCTTACATCTGTCTTCCAGAAATTTGTTGTTGAAACTTTCTGCTTATAGATCCTCATCCCCTAATCCAGTTGTATTTCTTGTTGATTCTGTATCTTCCATCTCCATTCCTTTCCTATCATTTTAATCCTGATGGCAGAAGACATGAAGAGATCAACCCACCATTTTGGATACGAAGTCTTCTTTTTTAAGTTGTGATTTAAAAACATAGGTGGTATAATCACTACCTTTCATTATTTAATATTTTTGTAACTTGTTTTAGGCATAATAAAAAATATAACATTATGATGGTTTCTTACCAGTGGTATAAATACATTGTTCTGATTCTCTAAATTGAAACAGGAAAAATAAGGTAAAAAGTGTCATGGAAATTGGAACTGGCCTGGTCTGTGTTGTTGGTTTTAACTTGTCTGATAGGTCGTGTGTCAGGAAAGAGAGAATTTTATTTTGAAAAGAGTTTAAGAAGGGACAAGTAGGGCTGAATGGAACAATTGCATTGAGGAATTGACTGGCATAGGTTAAGAGACGCATGAAATTAAATGAGTACTAGAAGGACACAAAAATATCTACTATTTAGTCTTATGGTCTGTACGGAGTAAGATTTTTTTTCTCTATTTTTAAAAACCATTTATTTTGGATTATTTTATTTTTTTAACAGTTATTTATTCTTGAGAGAGAGAGAGACAGAGTGTGAGTGAAGAAGGGGGAGAGAGAGACACACACAATCCAAAGCAGGCTCCAGGCTCCAAGCTTTCAGCACAGAGCCCAACATGGGGCCTGAACCCATGAACCCCAAGATCATGACCTGAGCCAACGTCAGACGCTTAACTGACTGAGCCACCCAGGCATCCCTGAATTATTTTTGATATACTTGGATTATTTTAGATATACTTGGAAGGTTACAACGATAGTATACCCTTCATTACCTTCTCAGCGTTAACATTTTACATATTCTTAGTGCATTTGTGAAAACTAAAAAATTAACATTGCTACAGTACTATTACTACGGACTATATTTGGAATTCACCATTGTTTCCACGACGTTCTTTTTCTAATCCAGGGAATAACCAAGAATATTACATCGCATAATTAATTTTTAACTCATAAAAATTTTTATTTGAGCCACATGCCTGTCATTTAGCAACATATGGCATATATAAGCTCATGTTCGTGAATTTTATCTTCTTTCAAATGTTCTTTTATGTGAATGAATAATTATTGCTCTTAGTAGTTTATAACTCACTGCTTGTGGATATAAGCTTTGGGTAAGCATTATCTAAATGAATTTTCTAACATTAGGGAAGAATACTTCAACCTTATATTTAAAATTCTGATTAAAAGTTTTTTTTTTAATTTTAACTTTTAAAATAATACATTTTATTTATAGCGTGTGTGTCTATAAGGACACATACATAAGGACACGTGTTATGCTCCATGGTGCTCACATCTGTGAAAGGCCATGGTCAGGAACTAAAAAAGCTAGAGATGGAACAGCCTACTTAAAGGCTCCATGGGAATCAGGAAGTCCCACATCTGGTATTTATTGTTGAGCTCTAGTATGTAAAATCAAGAAATGTCATGAGTAATGTTAGACAGCTCTGGACTGGAACTCACAGGTGGTATAGCTGTACCTGAATCCTGTGTTAAATCTCTCCACAATACCTGTGACCAGATGAATTTGGGTTGAATACCAGCCAATAACCAGTGATGAGTGTTCTGGTTATTTGGTTATCTATTGCTGTATAATGAACCATACCAAAACGTAGTGGCTTAACACAATGGTTTATCATTATTTCTTGTGGTCCTGGGCGTGAAAGGCTCTGCTGGGTGGTTCTTGGTTGGGGTTTCTCATGCAGTTGAAGTCAGTAGGAGGCCGAGGCTGGAGATAGCTGGAGGCTTCTTTGAGTCACACATTTGACACCTGGGCTGGGGAAGCTGGAACAGCTGTGAGCATTTGGGGCAACTTTCCCTGTGTTCTCCAAATGACTAGCCACGGCATTGTCATAGCATGATAGTCTCATAATAGGTAGGTCTTTCACTTGCTTGTTGGCTCTCCTTCACCATCTCCCCACAGCTAATCTATAGGAAGTAGACAATCTGTTAAGCCTTGGGCCCAGAATCTGGCACAGAATCACTTCTGATGCATCCCATTGACCAAAGCAGTCTCAGAGCCTTCCAGATCTGAGCAGAGGGACCGTAGACCATCTCCTGAAGGGAGGATTATCAGAGATTTTATGGCCATCTTTGTATCCACCTGCTATGAGAAATTCATTACCTCTTGAGAAGCGTATTCCATTTGTAGATAGCTCAAGATGTTTAAGCAAGATGACATCTGCTTCTCATATGAGAAGTTATGGAAGTTACAGGGTGATTTTGGTCTGATGTGCTATAGGTCTCTGCCCTGGTGAATTACTCTGTACTATTCCATAGAACCCTATTTCTTCTCTCTCTCTCTCTCTCCCTCACTCACACACACACAAACACACACACACACACCCTAGGTAGGTCTAGGCCCAAAGGGACCCAGTAGGTGTACTTTTCTCTAGGAACCTCCTTTTCTCCAGATTGTACCATCCTCTTCCCCCTCCTCCACCAAATGATAAACAGACTTCAAATTAGCTACTTCGGTGAAACTGTTGATTTCTTAAATTATAGCTTAAATGTGAATATAGATTCACATACCGGTAGCGTATAGCCCCTGCCATTGAACAACTAGAGTCAAGTATAAAGCGAAGTGTATTAATGTGATATGTAAGTGGTGTGATCAGTTAAGTGGGGCACTAGGATGGGGGAAGTATTGCTGGGCAGGAGAAGTTAGGAAAAGTTTCAGGGAGAAGTGAAACTTTCAGCCAAATTTAAAAGGCAATGACAAGAATAAAAATAGTAATAGTATACAACATTTCTTGAGCATATATGTCAACACCATTCTAAGAATTTTATGTATATTAACTCATTTAATGATGACAGTGACCCTGTAAGGTTAGCATTACATTATCCTCACTTCACAGGAGAGGAAACTGAGGAACTGAGGGTAAGTCCCTTTCCTAAGGCCACACAGCTAGTAAGTGTCAGGAATTTGACACTAAGCATTCTAGCCCCAAGGAAGTAGTAGATAGGGATGACAGGCTCTCCAAGAAAGGGTTAAGGTTGGAAAAGCTGGGGCACAGTTTGAGGACTCCAGAGGCACTGCTCTTAGCTACCAGATCTTTCTCCTTCCTCCCTAACCAACCCCCTCCCCCTGCCAAGCATATTTAAAACAGTTTCCATCCCTTTAAAAATGCTGCTAAAAATGACATACTGGAAAAAGGGTTAGTACCCAAAATCTATAAAGAACGTATCAAACTCAACACCCCAAAAAACGAATCCAGTGAAGAAATGGGCAGAAGACATGAATAGATACTTTTCCAGGAAGACATCCAGATGGCCAACAGACACATGAAAAGGTGCCCAATATCACTCTTCATCGGGAAATATAGATCAAAACTACAATAAGATACTATATCACACCTGTCAGAATGGCTAAAATTAATAACTCAGACAACAGCAGATGTTGGTGAGGATGCAGAGAAAGGGGAGCTCTTTTTGCACTGTTGGTGGGAATGCAAGCTGATGTAGACACTCTGGAAAGCAGTATGGAGGTTCTTCAAAACATTAAAAATAGAACTACTCTAAAACCTAGCAATTGTAGTACTTGGTATTTATCTAGAAGATACAGGAGTGCTGATTTGAAGGGGCACATGCACCCCAATGTTGACAATAGCCAAAGTAAGGAAAAAGCCCAAATGTCCATCAACTGATGAGTGGATAAAGAAGATGTGGTATGGGGCACCTGGGTGGCTCAGTCGGTTAAGTGTCCGACTTCAGCTCAGGACATGTGGGTTCAAGTCCCGCATCGGGCTCTGTGCTGACAGCTAGCTCAGAGCATGAAGCCTGTTTCAGATTCTGTATCTCCCTCTCTCTCTGTCCCTCCCCTGCTCGTGCTGTCTCTCTCTCTCTCTCAGAAATAAATAAAACATAAAATAAAAAGATGTGGTGTATACACACACACACACAATGGAATATTATTCAGTGATCAAAAAGAATGAAGTCTTGCCATTTGCAGCAATGTGAATGGAACTAGAGTGTATTATGCAAAGTGAAATAAGGCAGAGAAAGACAAATATATGATTTCACTCATATGTGAAATTTAAGAAACAACAGATGAACAGAGTAACAGGGGAAGGGAAGGAAAAATAAGATAAAAACAGAGGGGGGCAAACCATAAGAGATTCTTAAATACAGAAAAAACTGAGGGCTGCTGGAGGGGAGATGGGTGGGGGAGATGGGCTAAATGGGTGCTGGGCATTAAGGAGGGCATTGGTTGGGATGAGCACTGGGTGTTATATGTAAGTGATGAATCATTGGGTTCTACTCCTGAAACCAATACTGTACTGTATGTTAATTAACTGGAATTTAAATTTAAAAAAATATATCAATAATATTAAAAAATGGTAGAAAATGTAAAAATGCTGCTTAAATTACCAAAAATGTCTTCACTTTTCTTTCATGTTTTTTATACTCCTTTTCTTGAGGCCCTGTTTAAGGCCTTCCTTTTTTATGCTGTATTTCTGAAGACTTCAGCTTGTATTGACCAGTTCTTCTCTCTCTGCCTCCCTTTCCCCTGTTCCTTCCATCGGACATGTTATTATGTGTCTGCTGGTGCCAGCACTGGGCATGCTGAACATGAGCAAGAGCAGGAAATACATCCTAGACCATCTAGTCATTATACCAAAGAAGAAAAAATTGCAATGTTCCAAAGTATTATGAAGGGGCAACATGAGACGAGAAAGGTTTATGATAAAGAGATTTGTGATCTTTATTACACTGGAATCCATTTACATGTTATTCCTAATACATTAGGTTTTAAGGTTTTAGGTTTTGTTAGGTTTTAAGTTTTTTTCCACCAATAGTAGAATGCTTAATATTATATATACAATAGAATACTATATGGTGTAGGGGAGAGAAAATTTTTCCTTCTTTCCTTCTAGGTTCTTTGGCTGGTCTAATATGACATAAGACAGATTAATAGGAGAAAACAAATCTAATTTTGTATATGTGGGAACCCCAGAGATAGGAGGCTCTCTGAAAGGCAGTTGTGGCTGAAATGCCATCCTGAGCTAAGGGGGAGGGGAGAGGGGTCTGGGACTTCAAAGGGGAGGAAGACAACTCACGGAAAGCTGGGAAGAGCAAATGTTTGGTAAACAAATGTTTACCACGCTATGCAGATGAGTCTTTCTGATGTAAACAGCTATCTCTGGTAATAGCTCTCTTTTGGTTCAGGCTCCCTACTTAAGTTCTTTGAGACATTATGGGAGAAGTAAAAGACTCTTCTTGAGTCTGTTAGGCTTTGATTGTCTTTAGCTGGCAATAATCATATGCCAAGGTGGCACATTCTGGTGTGGCCTGCCTTAAAACCCACCAATAGCAGTGAAAATGAGTTTACTCCAGTACAAACCACATGGATAGATACCACAATAATATATACTTTTCATATGTTTTCTCATGGTGCTTTCCATGATTTCCATGATTTTCCATAGTTTCAGATTCCACAGATCATTGAAGTCAAGAGAGTCAGCCCCACCTTAGGGCTTCTGAATTTCTGGTTCCTCTTTGTGGCGAGGGCTCTATGCTCAAGACTGGCCCACTGGAAATCCCATGGCTGGGCCATCCAAGAGGCAAATAGCAGCAACCTGTTTATCCAGGGGGGGTGGCACTGGGGAGAGTCCGGGGGTAAAGCTCTGTGGATGAGTCATGCAGTGTGGGACCAAAGCTGGACCAGAAGAGTGTTAGAGACAATTGCTGGGGTTTTTGTGTTTGATCTCCCAGGTCTGATTGTTTTTAGAGGAAATAAATTCTGCTGCTGTGGGGATTTCCAAGTTGGCAAAGGGCCAGCAGAGAGGGGCTGCAGGAATCTGAGGCAATCTGACACTGGGTTCACATGGGTGAGTCCCTGCTGAGGTGCCTGGCTCACGGTCTGTGGACTGATCTCCATGGTCCTGGCTTTTGTTTCTGATGCTGCTGATGTTGAACAGAGTATTTCACTGGAGGTACTTGCATGCCTTCTCTTTGCACCTGCCATTTTCAGTTACCTCCGCCCTGTCTTGAGTGGTTGAGTCCTTGATCTTTGCAGTGTCTACAACACTTGTTGCTCTTACCTTCTGTAGATGGTAGTTTCCTGATTCTCTATTGTCTTTTGGAAAGAAATGGCTGTAGGGTACCACTGGAAAACAGTGGAACTTAAATCTATCTATGTATTCCTGGATTTATGTCACGCCCATTATAAATTTTTAACAAGTGAACGATTTCTGAAATGTTAGGTAAAACTTGAGGACATTCATCTATCTTTTTCTGTAACCTCTAAGTCTAGGTTTCAGTTTACAAATAGTGCTTCCCTGGGACAACATCTCTTACCTCTTACTATGGCTTCTCTTGTTGATATCTGGAAAATTGTTTGGGTATTTAGAGTCTCTTAAAATTAATAAGCTTTTCAGTTCTGTAATGAAAAGACCAGGGACTTTCAAAGCAGTCTTTCACATTGATAGAGAAAAAACAACAAAATTCATGCCAAAGGTGAAAACCATATTTGTAAGGGGGGAAATATTCATTGCATGCAGCGTGCAGAGTTTACATAGCTCTCCGGACATACTTTGCTTACTGTGGCTACATCAACAGAAAGAGCTCTGGGCTTACTAGTCTCAACCCTTAGAATAATGTTGATAAGCCATAGTTTAGCTATTCTTCCTAAAAATTGTTCATACTAGAACAGGTTAGAATGTGTTCCATCCAACCTTGCTAGTGAGAGGATATATTTTTTTCACATTTCTGTACACATTTTTGTGTGACTGAATAGTTAAGAATACCTGTTTCTTGGCTGAGACATTTTCTTGGAATGTGGGCTCCATGAAGAGCTGATCCAAGGCCATTCCCACTTAAAAGGCCAATTGGCCCCCAAAACGTTTGACAAGAGCAGAATCCTGTGTGGAATCTGTGTGGCAATCAGGTTGTATAATTGCTGCCTCATGATACTGATGGTGGCTCTCAAAGATGCATCGCTGCTGCTGTCAGCCCTCTCCAGAGGAAGAGAAGAAGCGATTGCAACTTGGAGGCAGTACTTTTATGCCTGTCCTGTGTGGGCAGGTGCTTTCTACCCTATAATTTTTGTGATCTTTTCCTTAAGAAACACAGCATGAAACTCCCTCGGGAGTTGGAATGCTCTGAGTTTAAATCTTGGCTCTGCCACTTGCCCTTTGCCCCTTCCCACCCCCACCTCCCTTGAGCAAATTGGCCTTTTTGGGGCCCATCTTTTCTCATTTGGAAAATGAAGTTAATAGCCATTAATTTTTTACCTTGTGATTATTGTATAATGTGTGGCTTGCAACAAGTGACCCCGCTCTGCAGCCATTTCTTCCTTCTCTCCCTCTGTAGAGGATAAGCTCTGATTTCAGACACAACTTGGATGAAATCCAACCTGAGCTGGCGATGTGCTGTATGACCTGTGGCCAGGTTTTTAACTGCTCTGAGCTGCAGGTTTCCAATCTGTGAGATGGAGATAGATATACCTACCTTTTAGTGGTGTTGAGAGGTTTTGTGACATAATGAATGAGCGTGACCTAGCCTAAGAACCACAGTACCTTACCAAAACCTATCCTTCTTAGTAACACACTTTCTCTGATAGTCTTCTTTCCTTCTCTCTCTTGTCTTCCTTTGTTTCCTACTCCTTGCCCCTGTTCATTCTTTTCTCTTTGCTTTTGATGCCTTGGGTCTTTGGTTGTGAGATGGAGCTAGACCAGCCGTTGAGGAGTGAGTGATGGAGTAGTTCTGTTAGAGATCATCTCGTCACCGACCCCCAGCTTTGCTTTCCCTTCTTCCCCATCCTGCTTCCCCATATGAAGTACTGAGCCTCAAATACAAAGTAGAAAGCAATCTTTGCTTTATACTGCATTGTTATTCTCAGGGGCTATATATCTAAGAGTAATGGAGAAGGAAAATGATAGCCACTTACAGTGTTGTCATTTGTTACTTTTCATTTGACTGTGTCCTTAGAGGAGCCTGGAAAAAATTTAAATGTTTTTCTAAAGATTGGGCTAAAGGAAGAAGGCATACCTACCTACCCTTCAGTTCTGGGGGACTACACACACACACACACACACACACACACACACACGTTACTTAGTCTCTTTTATTTTAACCTGAGAATTTGGTATACAATTGCAAGTTAAAGTGGCTTTGGGGAGATTTATTTATTTATTGGGCAAAAGTTGATTGCTTTGCCAAATGTGCTCTTCAAACTCACTGAAACAGATTTTATTGGATGAGAAAGAAGAATCTGCTTCTTGAGTTAGTAATACTTTATTTTTTTTAGGAAATAACTCCTCAGTCAGAGAAACAGTAGGTAGTAGAAAGTGAAAATGAGTCCATTTCTAGTAGAAATTAATTTAGTTAATAAGAAGAATGGGAAAAGAATGAGAACCTTCTAGTACAGTTATAGAGCTAGAGAGACCAGTGGGATCATCTGGTACCTTAGTTTCATAACTGAAGAAACAGAGTCATAGTCAAGTAAAGGAGTTGGCTACAATATTCAGACTGACTTTGTAGCATCATCAGAACCAGACTGAAGCATACCCAAGTTTGGGTTAGGACTCCCTCTACGAGTCTGCATAGATTCTAGTAACAAATGTGTGTCTGCCCACACAGACACGTGTGGGGGAAAATAATTTACACTTCTTTGTAATTGATTTCTGACAATGGAAGCTGGAAAACAGGAATTAATACGTGAATATTGTATATTTTAGAATTTTTCCTTTAATAACCTTTAAAATTATTATTGCCATGAACATAAATTCATTTAAGTATTTTATTGAATAGTTCAGTTGTCTGTACTTAGGTACTGCAGGAGAATATTAATTCATAATTTAGTAATTGAGAAATGACAATGATATATTTTTAACATTTATATTTTTAACACACAAAAGCACAATTGTATTGCTTAATAAATTAATAATGTCCATTCAAGCCCAGGATATAAATTAATAAAGTAATTTTTTATTTTCTCTTTAAATGTAATTAAAAATTTTTTTTTAGTGTTTATTTATTTTTGAGAGGAGAGAGACAGAGTGCAAGTGGGGGAGGGGAAGAAAGAGAGAGAGGGAGAGAGAGAGAGAGGGAGAAAGAAAATCCGAAGCAGGCTCCAGGCTCTGAGCTGTCAGCACAGAGCCCGATGCGGGGCTCAAACTCAGGAACGGTGAGATCATGCCCTAAGCCAAAGTCAGACGCTTAACTGACTGAGCCACCCAGGTGCCCCTCTTTAAATGTAATTTTTGATCATTGAACCATGTGGTCACTGTAGGGGAAACTTTCTTATATGAATATTCTTTTCAGTTTAAAGATGGCCTTGCTCCACTATCTTTCAAAACATTAGAATTCTTTTTTTTCTTTTCTTTTTTTTTAATCTTAGAAATTGCGTAAGTGGGGGAAAGTGGCAGAGGGAGAGAAAATCTTAAGCAGATTCCATGCTGAGTGTGAGGCTCCATCTCATGACCATGAGATCATGACCTGGGCTGAAATCAAGAATCAGACACTTAACTGACTGAGCCACCCATGCACCCGAAACATTAGAATTCTAATCACCAACTTGAGGGGAGTTGATGTGGAAAGTAGAAACCACTCTAAGTTCATTGCTAAACATGTCAGTAGAATAATGATTCTCTCATTTTCCAGGACTCCTGGTTCTCATGCTTTTGTCTCAGGAGGAAAGTAATTGGCCCCGTTAAAAGAATGGCTTGACAAGCAATTTTAAGAAACATACTTTGAACATGACTAGCAGCAAAAGCAATGTGGTATTATAGAAGTCAGGACCGGTAGGTTCCAACTTGTGAAATTGGGGTACTATTTTTAAGAGTACAAGTTGTGCCAAGAAGAGAATCTGTAATGAGGCAATTCTGTTGAAGTTGTACCGTAGCTGACATTACTCTGTAGCCGTCAAGGATCCTATCCCTGGTGACTTTTTTTGGAGAAACACCAACTCATGGAGATGTCTGTCTCTTGCAGTTCAAAATAACAGAAAAGAAATAAGGACTCAAACCCATTTTGTTGGATAATCTTCAAGTGGAGCTGGAACTTCAGAATGTAGCACATTTGCATTGACCGATTATGCTGTATTTTAAAATTTTAAACAATGGGCCAGATCTTCTATTTTCAGGAGCTGAGCCTCCCTTGCAGGTGTAGTTTCCGGAATATTCAAAATTCAACATTTTCTTTGACTGGAATCCAAGGTAATGGGACTGTGAGGCCTGGTCCATGGGACAAATATAGACTGAAATGTCATAACACTTTAAAGTTTAAAGAACCTTTCTCTCTCTCCCTCTCTCTCTCTGCCCCTTCTCCACTTGTGCTCTCTCTCCCCCTCTCTCTCAAAATAAATACATAAACTTTAAAAAGACAAAGGGGGCACCTGGGTGGCTCAGTCGGTTAAGCATCTGACTTTGGCCCAGGTCACCGTCTCATGGTTTCTGAGTTTGAGCCCCGCATCTGGCTCTGCATTGGTAGTGTGAAACCTGCTTGGGATTCTCTCACTCCTCCCACCCCTTGCCTCTTCCCCACTTGTGCTCTCAGTCTCTCTCAAAATAAATTGACTTAAAAAAAACAACAACAACATAGAACCAAAGTGACGCATCATGGAATAAAGTCAGAATGGAAGCAAATTCTAGAGATCACTCAGGAGAGATATCTAGCTTCTGCTTGAATGTGTCTAACATCAGGCAGCTAAATAATAATAGCAATATTAGATATATACTATAAAATATTACATAATAAGCAATATTGTTATTTTAATGCTAATATTTAACTGCAGTAGCAGCTATATTGTTTTGGAGTAGCTGTGTGCCTGTTCATGTGTCATGTGCATTATTTTATTAATCCTTTAATAGCCTTATGATATAGCAGCTGTGTAGCAGTTAAAAGTACAGATTCTGGAGTAAGATCATCTGAATGAATCTGAGCTCTACATTTGTTTGCCATATGACCTTGAGGGAAGTTACTTAATCTCTCTGTGCTTCAGTTTCCTCATTGGTAAAAGGAGGAATGAAGTAGTATTGATGTTTGAGGATAGTTTTAAAAAATAAATGGATTAGTTTGTGTTAAGAGCTTTTCAACCTGAACAGACCCATAACGAGTGAAGAAATCGAATCAGTTATCAAAAATCTNAGCTGTTGTGGTCACTCTTCCTATTTTAGAAATGAAGAAGGTGAAAGTAAGTTGTTATTTGATGTGTGACCTTAGACTGGAAGAGGCTGGGACTCAAAAGCTAGGTCACCCCCGTATAAAACCCATACCTGTTCTTCACCATTAAACATACTGCTTCTCCTGTGTCATGACAGCCTGTTTCATTTATGAGCAATTCTTGTGAAAGTCCCATTATACAGTCAATTGAATTCTGGTTTCTTTTAACTTTGTTTTAACTGTTTCTTTTAATTCTCTTTCTTTTAACTCTTGATCTCAGGTCTATCAACATATAGTACTTTGTCCCAAAAGATGAGGAGAAGAAAAAAAATCAAGCTTGTGCTTGTTCTGTCTCTCGTTACTGTTAGCTAATGGGCTTAATGTTTGAGGGGTATTGTTTGGACTCTGGAAATTTTATGATTGGGAGAGAAAGGAAGAACACTTAGTTTGCAAGTTTCTCCTGTAAGCCCAAAGGAACCAGAACTGAGTCTCTTGTTTCATTCTTTTTCTGGTAAAGGTCAAGTTCAGGAGGATGCTTGCCAAGGTCAGGAGCATGCTGAGAAATACATGGGATGGGAGTGGTGGTTGGGGAAGGCATGTGCTAGCTACAGTTTTAAGGAGGGTGTTAAAGAGGTACTAACCTCTTGTATGAGGCAAAAATAGTCCAGGTGGAAAGAAGAGACACAGGCGTCTTTCTTTTGCTGTTAAAGGTCTTGCAAAATTCTCTATTGGAACTGGGATTAATTTAAGAAACCTATACTAATAAACCACAGAGATGGTGGGAGTATAAGGTTATCTGTCTTGATTATCTGTTGGAAGATAACCTCTAAAGTTTTGTGGGGGAAAGTGTGCTCTTCCCACTTTTAATTTGGCAAGTGTATACCAAATGGTTAGTGTCGCCATAAATTCCTTTTAGAGTTAAGAAAAAATGAGATGCGCGTCCTGAATGCATTGACGTGGCATGTTAGTGTGTGACGGCAGTACAGCAGAGAGATTATAATTATGAATAATTTTGCAGGGGAGGATGTTTTTGTGCTTTGGAAACATAACTATTTTTAAAGGACATTATAGGATGTGTCATAATTTAGTCATTGTTCATTTATTCTCAATTGGAAATCTAGCATAGGGCCCACTCTGAGTAGTCAGCTTTGTCTTCCCCTCTCTGTGCTGCAAGGCAGAGCTGCCCCTCCCACAAAATTTAGTTGCCTCATCTTTGGTTGTTTGGACCTATTGGCACACAGTGAAGTCCTGGAGGATGGGCCACTGCTTCGTAGGGCTCAGGGTCTTGGGAAATTGTGGTTGAATTAATTGTGTTGTAAGATCATCTTGAGGAAGGGTTTTTTTAAAAATAAAAAACAGCTTTGTCTGTCTGTGAGAAATGACTGTTGAAATCTTTGGGATTTCTGAACATTTCATAGTGAATGCTTAAATGACTTACTATATACACTTTGGGGAAAACTGTATTATGTATTTGTCTCTTTTTCTTCCTGCCTCTTACTCCCCCACCCCCTCCTCCCTCTCCTTTCCTGCCATTTAGTGACTGGCATATCCCAGGGCTCAAATCTGGGTACTCATAGCAGATGTTCAATAAATATTTGTTAAGTGATTAAAGAGTAATTTTATGTCCATCATAAATATGAGTTAGTGTTTTGGTGTTCGTTGATATCCACTAAAATGCTGGCCTTGGTAGCATTTTTCAACAGTCTTATTGACCATACATCATAAATTACAGAGTCTTGGCACTATTCTCCCGTGTAGAGAAAAATATATCAGGAGCTAAGGAGATTTCTTTTCAAAGGGTTATTGTCCTAAAAATTTTAAAACAAGAAATAGATATTTATGGTACCCCTTCAATTGTATACCGTAGGTACATTTTAGAAAGACTTTCAAAATCTTTTTCTCTCTGCTATATGAATAAAATTTGTTTACATTTATGAAATCATTAAAATATTTTCTATTTCCTGTAGATACATATATTTTCATTTTCTGTTGATTACTAAATTAAGTTTGACAGAATTGGTTCAGGCTTAACTCTTCAGGGAAATACATTTGAGCTGATAGATAAAATTTAAGAATGCAAAGCTATACAATCATAACATTGGAAAGCAGCAGAGGAAATCCAGATAGTTTCCAAAACTGGGATCTAAGGACCAGCCTAGATGTTAAATACTGCCTGATAGAGTCGTAATTTGTAAGTGAAATGTTCTAATGTAACAGTCTGGGGCAGGAAGGAAACTGAAGCCCTTATTTATTCCCTGTTGATTTGGTTCAAAAATGGACCATATTTTTCTCTTTTCTAACAGAGAGAGAGAAAGAGAGAGAGAGAGAGAGAATGCCTCCTCTATAGACCTGACAGATTTATCACAAGGATCCCAGGAGATAAGGAGTACAATAGCGGCTTTGAAGAACTGAAAGGCACCAGGTGCAGGAAAGAGAGGAGGTGGGAGTGGAGGGTGGGGAAGAGATGATGATGATGATAGTAACAGCGCTTTGAGGGAGAGTTCCAGCAGATTTTCCAGTGGGGCTTCTTGGGTGCATTTGAACTGTTGCATTTCCAGACAACATGTCTTGGGTTCTCACTAAGTCAGAGGTGAAAGATGAGATGTTGTCATGTTAAGCTAATAAATGACGTGAGTGAGGCCAGAAGTTGAGAAGAATTCTGCCTACAGCTTGGGAGCTCCCCCACTGAAGGTTTCCAAGGTCTGAGAGCCAAGACATCACTCACCTCTGACAGGAACAATGGAAAGATCTAAATTAAAAATGGAGTAGCCTTCAAAACCCTTCAGGCCCTAAGGGGGTTCACTGAACATAATTTTCTTTGAATGGAAATAGTTTATAATTTCTTAGAAGCAATTTTTCAAAGGTAAAAAAAAATGAGGCATATAGAGATTGTTCTTGTCTTTCCAGCTCCTTCAACAAAAGCCAATTTCGGTAAGCGTGTTATGTCTACGGTTTCTGTGCTGGGCAGTGATTGATTTGAGAACACAGTTGGAGAATTTATTATGAGAGTGATTTTTGTGTGTGTGTTTGTGACTTTCCCTAGTTTGGAGTTTTGCCAGTAAATCCACAATTTTGCAGCTATGTGTTCTGACATAGTTGCACAGCACCGTTACCAAGCACTGAAAAGGAGCCACAAATGTATGGCAATTATAATTATGGATTTTGAGGTCTGTGTAACAGGCACAGAGCTGGATGCATGAGCAGGTTTTTGTGGAGCTTTCAAGGCAGCCCAGCTACTTTATATAGGGTGAAGTATTGGCTATTTTTAAATTTATAAAATATCTTTTAAAGCAGGTGTCATTTTGAACTGCACAGTAAAAAAATATTTCCTCTCTGTTACTGTGAGTCTAATCCCTCATGAGCAAACATTTTCTGTCATTAAAAAAAAAACAAATTTACTAGTATGCTGCCAGTTTTAGTATTCAGTGGCAGTTAGGAAATGGTTTTCCCCAGTAATCTAAGTGAAATTTTGAACAAAGTGGGAGAGGATGGTAGCAGTGAGAGACTGAGAGCTTTCGTGTATTTTCTAACTACTTGAATGAATAAACTCAATCAAACACATCTCAGTAAATATTCAAGTGTTTATTATATGCCAGCAATAATAGTAGCTGTGTTAGAAATGCTTTTGGCTATAAAGTCATAATACCTGATTGAAACTGACTAAATGAAAAAGTCATTTGATTACCTTTTATAACAAGAGGCAAAATAGGCTGGTGGCTCTAGTTTGGATGCAGTAACTTTACAAAGCCAGTGGAGACCCAGGCACTTCCTGCCATTCTGCCTTGCCATTTTCAATGTTTGGTTTTTGTCTTTGAGCATATCGCCTCTTGATCCCATATGATGATCACTACTCCAAACATTATCTTTTATAACAAGGAAGGAAGGAAGAGGAAAGAGGCTGAGTGGACAAGTAAACTTCCTTTATCAGGGGGGAAATTTCTAAGTCCCTTCCNGAACAAGGAAGGAAGGAAGGAAGAGGAAAGAGGCTGAGTGGACAAGTAAACTTCTTTTATCAGGGGGGAAACTTTCTAAGTCCCTTCCACACCCCCAGTCACTGTTACAGAAAAAGAGAAAGCAAATATTTGGAGAATAAGAATCTGATTTTCGTGTTTGTTTGAGATCAGTCAATTCATAGGCAGCCTTTCTAAATAAAAGAGGTGTTTTGTTTGCAAGGAAGGAGGGGTGGTTGTTGGGTGGGGATCCAGCATTTGTGTACATGGTAGCATGTGCCAGGCTCTCTGAGAAGAGAACATGTGAATTGGGGCATCAAGGATCTCACTACCTGATGGTGGGGAGAAAATAAGTGACCAGGTGACCATAGTGATCTGTGGGATCTAAACAGTGCCAAAGAAGTGCAAATGCAATACTGCTGCAGGGAGATTTGGAGAGAGATGGAGAGGCTCAAGAAAATCTTGGGAAAAGATAACATTTGAGATGGGCACTGAAGTTTTCAACAAGTATAGATGGGCAGTCAGTGGCCTTCAGACCTACAAAATCAAAAACTTGAGTTTGTATAGCAGGTATGTGAGGAGAGTAACTGGTGGTAATGGTGGAAAGTGTTTGAAGCACAAACATGCCATGGTGGTCGCGGATTCCTGCACTGAACAGCAACAGACAAATGAAAGAATGACATAATGTGTTCTGGATGTCCGCCTGTTGTATGCCAGGTGAAGTCCTGGGTGTTTTTCCAAATAGACCACCTTCTTGGGTGGGTGTGTTCACGGGTCTCTCCTTTTTGTTCTGCTCATCCAGGGGTCACTTCCAACAAAATTTAAAATTGAACTTTGAACTCCTCTGTGTTTTTGAGGTCTGTTGTTTGTACTGTAGGTGCAGGTAGTATTTTTTTTTAAGTTAAAGAAAGACCTAGAGGACCTCAAGTCACAGGTCCAGCTTTGTTAATGGAATGTGATAATATCATGCAGCTTAATGAGCTGTGGTAGCCTTGTGATGCTGGTGATTTACGTTAGCTTCATTTTGAACGATGTTTAATAAACCATACCAAGTTATTTTTGGTACAGTTAGAACAATCATTGAGCTAATGTTTCTATATGGGAAGAAATTAATGAATAGTAGTGGTGATTGTGAAACAGATGGAGCAAAGTCTCAGTCTTCCCTGAAGTCTCCATCCAGATTGCCCAACTCCACCCCACACTGCAGCCAAACCGAGGCAAGGCTGGAGACTGAGGCGGAGAAAGAACTGAGAGGCCCAAATGACCTCCCAAAGAATGGTATTTGCAGAAGGAAAAAAAGAAAGAGCCATGTCATAAACAGATAAAAATTAGTATTATTGATACAGCACTCAAGGGATTGGATTGACCATAAGCCGGATGAAGGAAGGGGCTGTCAAATACTTGATATTAATGTAGATCCTGATTGTTGACATTTGATTCTAGAATGAGAGAGATGGTACTTTTATTCTTCTCTGAGTTCATAGGAGATTTTATGTATAGTATAGATACTTAAAAGCTATCTTTTATGCATCTCTCTGTAAAAAGAAGTTACTTTAACATAGTTACCGGGTCATTATCACACCCAGCAAAATTAGTTGTAATTTTGTATATAGTATGAGCAGAATATTTTACCATATTGTTGACATGTGTATTACATAAATAAACTATATGTCTATCACTGTAGACATTTTACTTGTGAAAAGAAGATTCAGAACTTGACCTGTATTTGAATGTTGTAGGATTGTCATGTGGAAGAAAGTTTGAGATTTGTTGGCTTTATTCATCTTGGTAGGAAAGGCCCAGCTGTTAGAGTTATGGGGGGACACTTGGCCTCATTTCTAAGGAATAATTTTCTAAGAGCATCACCCATAGGTAAAATAGGCTGCTTCAGGTGCAAGAGAATTCCCTCATTCCTTAAGAGCAGTGTGTTCAAGTCTAAGCTAATGCAGTGGTTCTCAAGCTTCAGCATGCTTCAGAGTTACCTGGAGGGTTTGTTAAAACCCAGATTGCTAGACCCCAGTTCAGAGTTGTTGATTTGGTAGGGTTGGGGTGGGGCCTCCATAATTTGCATTTTTTTAAATGTTTTACTTATTTCTAGGAGAGAGAACAGCGTGAGCAGGGGAGGGTCAGAGAGAGAGGGAGTCACAGACTGAAACAGGCTCCAGGCTCTGAGCTGGCAGTCAGCACAGAGCCCGACGCGGGGCTCGAACCCACGAACCGCGAGATCATGACCTAAGCGAAAGTCGGAAAGTCGGACGCTTAACCGACTAAGCCACCCAGGTGCCCCCATAATTTGCATTTTTAACAGCTTCTCAGGTGATGCTGATGCTGCTAGTCCAGGACCACACTTTGAGAAGCACTGGCCTAAAACATACTTATCAAACTAGGAATCCTTTGTGCGTACGAATCATTTGGAGATTTTTGTTAAAACACAAATTCTAGTTCAGTTGGTCTGAGATTGGACCTGGGATTCTGCATTTTTAGTGTTTCCCAGGCAGTGCCAATGACTGGTGCATGGTGCATGAGCAACAGGGCTAAAAACCTAACTCATCAAGAATGATGAGGCCTGAGGGAATTTACACAACCAGGGGGACAGTTAGACCAGAGGATGTCACTCTGAGCACCTGTGAAATGATTTTATTTTGTAAAGCTGCAAAGGAAGAAGAAAGAAAACGTTGACTTTTGCTTGAAAGGTTTTTTTTTTCATGGTAAAACACCCTTTTATTACAATTGTCGTACCATAGTTACTAACATTTTACGACCCTTCTTTGCAGGTCTTTAAATAAGAACTCATTTAACTCTGTAAGCTTTTGCCTCTCAGGAAAATGCCTCATTAATTGAATCCATGACCAAGCTTTAAATGGAAATGACCTTTATGGTCTTCTATTTAATTTAGCTCTGATGTTTACTTGCAGATTTGGTTATTTCTCATAAATGCTCCCATTGAAGAATTTTGAGGGTTTAGTACCATTATGCTAACTCACTGTGCTTTCTCATGATGCCACTGCAGTTGTGGCCATGGACGGCTTAGAGTACATCAAGAGATTACTAGTCTTTTCAAAAATCACATGGAGGGGCACCTGGGTGGCTTAGTCAGTTAAGCATCCACCTTCGGCTCAGGTCATGATCTCACTGTTCATGGGTTCGAGCCCCACATCCGGCTCTGTGCTGACAGCCAGCTCAGAGCCTGGAGTCTGTTGCCGATTCTGTGTCTGCCTCTCTCTCTGACCCTCCCCTGCTCAGGCTGCCCCCCTTTCTTTCTCTCTCTGTCTGTCTTTCTCTCTCAGAAATAAATAAAAAATTTAAAAAAAATTTAAAAATAAATAAAAATAACATGGATCTGTATCCATTGCTTGCATAATACAAGGTTGCATTAAGAAAATGGAAACGTCGTACAGGGAGAAATGCATGTTTCCTAATCAAGAGCCATGTGCATGTTTTATTCTGTTTCCTCCTATGTATTCCATATGAGTAAGCTGTATTTTGCCTTTGCTGTCTTTAGAGTCATTTCTCTACCTCTTATTTAAGCTTTGATTCTTATATTATGAGCTTACATTGCTTTTTAGGTTTAGGTTTTCTGACATTAGGGGATATTCCCATAGAATCACATGCAGATCTTAGACCAACTGAAATTATAAGGTGAAGATCTCAGAAAAGAAGAAGCAGATGAGTAATAGCTCTGTAAGCTTTTGATGTGTTGTTTTTCTCATACAAAGCGAATGAAAGCAGCATTTGCCCGCCTGTGTGCCAGGCACTTTACATTAATGTTTTATTTAAGCCTTACACAAGTCATGTGGTCCAGGAGGTATAATTGCATCCCAGGAAAATGGGCTCAGGGTAGTTAAACAATTTACCCCAGATCTCACAGCTAGTAAGTGCTTAGACCAAGATAGCCTCACTCCAAAGCCACTTAGCTTCTTTCTATAGGATGAGACTTCTTAAAATAAACAGCAAACTCTTAGGAATGCAGATGTTTGCACATCATGTACCAGTGGTGTGTCAGTAGAGGGTTTTGAGTAGAGAGTGAGAAAAAAAAAAATGTCTTGGCCAAATCAGCATCTCTTCAGTTTCTTCTCCAGCAGCCACCAAGAGATCGTGTATCAGCCGTGCTAAAAAATCAAATGAAGATATGTCCGGTTGGCAGGAGCATTCTCAGACTGAAGATTCTGAACATGTGAAGAACACCATGCTGATCACTGAGCCATCATCTCTCAGCTACAAACCCACCCATCTCATTTTATTTATGGTGTTGGGACTGAGGCTCTAAAAACCACATTTCTCCTTTGACAGCACTCTCCCTATAATTTCTGCCAATCTGGTGCAGGGAGGTGGCATGGCCCAAGGGCTGAGACCAGACAGGCTTCCCCTGTTTACCTCCTTTCCTGAAAGTCACCACAGGGACAGTTCTTCCCCCAGGAGGTGGTTTGTTTTCAGCAATTGACTGTGGCTTCTGACTTTCCATCATCCCCAGAAGCAGCTGTGTCATGTCCCCTGTGAGCATCATGCCCCTTGCTTACGGCTCTGGGTCATGCCTTGAGGACCCTCCCCAACCTGTCTTCTCTGTTCCCACACCCCTAGGGCTGCTGGCTGCTGTTGCTTCCTCTGTGACATCTCAGGGCTGCCTTTGTAGCATTGAGTACTCCGATACCGGTATAACTAGTTCCTTATACTACACCTTCTCTATTAAAATAACTTGTGGTCTCTTTCCCTGACGAGAGCATCACAGGTACACACTCTCTTTGGGAAAACTTCTAAGCTGTGCTGGGTGTGGCATGAATACACACTGCCAGAAACACACAGTCGATTGCTGACATAAGGCAGGTGGGCAGAAGTCATGGAAGAACTTGAGGGATTTGCAAACTTCGGTTAGGTTCACATTTTCATAGCACTCTTCAGTCCTGGGATAGCATGTTAAGTATGAGAAAAGAACAGAAATGGCAGCCGACTGAGAGAAACCGTGTGTTCCGGCATCAGTTTTGCCCCAGGTTTGGAAACGACACTCAGTTTCCTCACCTTTAAATCTTAGATAATATTAATTACAAGGTCAAATGGAGTTAAGAGAATTAAGCGTAATTGTAAAAGGCCTTGGACTAAACTATTACGACGATCAAATAAATACTGTAATGTTGTCATTACTTTTTGTGTGAAGGAGTTTGCCGAGACCATAGGAGTCTATAAGAGATACTGGGTGGAGTCTCTGACAGGTGATGGAGACCAGCCCCCGAGTACCTGCTCCATCCTGCCATTGTGTTCTGTGTGTCACATATGCTACTATTCAGCTGTTACCGTTTAAGTAGAAGGCTGATTTTGCTGATGTCGAGATCCACCTTTCTTAATCATTCTCTATTCCTGTCAGTGTGTGAATGATGCTCCCTTCATTCTGCCCCATTCTGTCTGTTTTTCACAGTCATTTTTGCTTGTGAAATAGACACATGATAGGTAATTGGTGTTAAAATGTATGTTCAGCTTCATATTCTCCTGGGGGGAGGTTTAGCATATTGGTCAGTCATGAGCTTAAATGAAAACCTTTATGAAACTCTCCTTTGTGAATCGTTGACTCTGTTTTGAAGTTCTGTAAAGTCATTGTGTCATTAGTGACCCACTGTGACACTGAAAGACACTATCTTGGTTTACCTCTCTGCATGGACCCAGAAATCTACAACCAGGCATTTGTGACTGATGACCAGTTTGTGGTATTGAGGCACCAATGAGCAATCCTTGTGGCATTGATATCTAAGCCAAAAGAACTGTTCATAGATGCATGAGCATGTGTAACCAGCTGTAACCACTCAGGAATGTTGAGTGAGTGCGATCATTGGAGTAGAATAAGAGGGGTGCTTATCGGCGTGCACCTCTAACCCCTTCTTGTGATAGGTCAAATTATGGAACCATGAACTCTTATGTAAAACAGTGATAAAGCCAGTTTGCTTATCCCTTGGAGACATTTTGAATGTTGATGGAGATAAAGTGTGAAAGCGCGTGGTGAACCGTAGGGCACCTGGCATATGCACTAGAATGAAAGGCTTCATGTATAGAGGAAGACTTGAGGCTCTGCAAAATCTAACATTTAGCTTTAGGGCCAATCTTGAGACAGAGCTACCGGTAACAAGGTCCTGTAAGACAGTCTGTCCTCAGGCCTTGAGGGCCTGCTTCTTACAACTCTGCTTTCCTCCACTGGTCATCTGAGGGAGATGAGTGATCTGGGGGTACCTAAACCCCATCACAGAGCGAGCATGAAGACAGCGACAAGGAAGGCATCTGTCGGAGTACCGAGAGGTGCCATTCCAGAGAATTCTGAGGCTCCCTGGCAGAGCTCCTGATTTGTGAGACGTGTGCAAGTTGGTGGGCTGCTCTGGAGGCAGCAATTAGAGATTGGATTGCCGACATTGCAGTCAATGAGGTAAAGAGGCAGCTCCAACAGCGCGACAGATTGCGGGAGGGTGGAGCATGTGACAGATTCCGGGAGAGTGCGGTTCTGTCCCTCAATGGAAGGTCCAGATCGTGTCATTCTGAATGTGCAAAAAAGAGCAGATTAAAAATAGCACCTTACTCACACATAGGCAATATTCCCCAAAGAGTGGTTGAGTGTAAAACCTTACTCGTACGTGTGCAATATTCCCAAAAGAGTGATCGACAGTTATGGTCATTTTATCAGTATATAATGGAAAGATCAGCCTAGTGGTCACATATTAAAGACTTCCCTGACTACAAGGCTATTTTCTTTCTTTCTTTCTTTCTTTTTTTTAATGTTTTATTTCTTTCTAGGAGAGAGAGAGAGAGACAGCGTGAGCAGGGGAGGGTCAGAGAGAGAGGGAGTCACAGACTGAAACAGGCTCCAGGCTCTGAGCTGGCAGTCAGCACAGAGCCCGACGCAGGGCTCAAACCCACGAACCTCGAGATCATGACCTAAGCGAAAGTCGGACGCTTAACCAATTAAGCCACCCAGGTGCCCCAAGGCTATTTTCATATATCAATACACGCTGTACATTTTTTCTTATAAATATCTTTAATGCCTTTTGTTATTTTTATGTAAAATATGGGGGCATGTTTTTAATTAAGACACAATTTCTTTGAGTTTTATGAACTTTTCCTTTAAAAGTTAGATTTTGTGCCTCTTGAATAGTTGAACACATGACGAAATGTCTGAAGTCCAGAGTTTTGTTTTCAGACTTGTGGAAATGCCTAGTGAGGAGAGGCAGTTCTGACATTTCTCAGGTCAACTTGGGCTTTCCCAGATCTCAGCTCTCAGTTGAAGGCACTTTATGGTCTTCTGGTTTCTGATCTGCTCTTCTGATGCGGTTGGTGTGGACTAGATTGACAGGTCTCTTCACTACAGCTATTTATGATTTAGCTTTAATTTTTATAATGCTTCTTGTGAATATTTTAAAACAACATCTGTGTCAGTGATTATTTATTAATAAAAGCAGCCATCGACTAAGGGTTACTTCCACTTCCGTAAAGAGTAGAATAAATTAGATTCAGAAAAGAATCCTTAAAATTCTAAAAAGTAAAAATTTGACTCAATAGATAGAAATAGAAAAGATGTACGAGGAAAGATTTATAGGATCCAGGCTGTTGATTCTTGAAGAGAGAAGAACATGGGATGACCTCATCTGTGTTTTCCGGTATTTGAGGAGGTTGTTAACTGTACCAGTCTCTCTGGAGGACTGAGAAAAGAGGAAATGGATTTACATTTCGGCAAGAAAAAATTATGCAAGAGGACTATTTTGAGTCAAACATGATGAAAAAACTAAAAGGACACCAAAGGAAGATTTTTTTCCTTATTTTTATTTATTTATTTTTTACTTTCTATTTTGAAATAATTAGAGATTTACAGGAGATTGTAAAGAAATGTACAGGAAGGTTTCATGTGAAGGAAGTTTTTGAATGATGTCTTTAGAGAGAAATTCTGGCTTGGAGGAAGAAGGCTGACCCAAGTGACATAAGAAGCCCTTAAGTTTCCTGGCTCTTTTATGAATTTTTGCCATTCTTATGTTCTTCCTATAACACATCCCCCCCTGCAGGTCACCAATCAGCACAGACTAGATAGAGGTCCTCCTAGTGTATGAAGTATATGCTTCTTGTAATGAAAATTTAAGACCAGCCAGCACTGGGGCACCTGGGTGGCTCAGTCGGTTAAGCTTCTGACTTCGGCTCAGGTCATGATCTCACGGTTGGTGAGTTCAAGCCCCGTGCTGCGTGCTGACAATTCAGAACCTGGAGGCTGCTTCAGATTCTGTGTCTCCCCCTCTCTGTGCCCCTTCCCCACTTGCACTCTGTTTCTCTCTCTTAAAAATAAATAAATGTTAAAGACCAGCCAGCACTTATTGAAGACTTTCCAAATGTTGAACACTGGTGTGAGGTTCAGAATCATTCTTTCAATGTTCACACAAAATTTGTGAAATAGGATTTATTCCATTAAATGTGGCAACTAAGGTTCAGAAATATTAAGCAGCTTTCCAACGTTTCAAGCTCAGCGCAGATTCACTAGGGATGTGGGTTTGTTCTAAAGGAATTTTCCTTTTTATTGCGTGTGCTAGAAAATTTTCTTCTGCCTGCACACCACCCTGCAGGCCATCTTCCCCTATCTCTCTCCCTTCCCAATGTGTCTCAAGATGCCAATGATTTAGAAATATTTCCCAGCATGAGACAGAGTGTAATTATAGTTTTCATTATAGAGATGAGGAAATAGAGAGGTTCTGTGGTGTCTCCAAGGCATGGCGGAAGCAATTTTTTTTTTCCGGTGGCATCTCAAAATTCTCAGTATATTTATTTAATGTTGGTAACACATTTCTTGAAGTAATTTCAAGCAGTTTCATAGTTGTGTATCTTTTCGTATTGCCATTGACTCGAATACCATCCTTTACTCTACTTGACAGGGTTCCGAGATGGCGTTTTATTTTTATTCCTCCTACTGTTCGGTTCCTTGTCTCAGTCACAATGGAGTCCTTTGCTCAAAGAGCTCTGTGGACTTAGCTGAAATACAGCTGCCTCCGGGCTTTCCAAATTCAGTTTTTGTGTTGTTAAGGGCTTGAATCTTGCCTGGCACAGAGACCATTCTGTCGTCTCTATTTTTAACGATACTTAGTTTTCACTTTAGGTATTTGAGCTCTCATTTGAAGATGTTGAAAACCATAGAAAAGCATAAAAAAGAATTTTAAAGTAAGCCACAATCTTTTTACCTGGAAGTAGGCATGGTTAACCTTTTAGTGTATTTTTAATTTCTTTTATATGTCAGAAGTTTATATGTATCTATATGTAGTCATCATATAAACATTACCTCTTCTGAGCATTTTTATTTTATTAAATATTGATTAGAAACATTTAAATGTTACTTATTCTTAAAATAAATACAAAGCATGTGTACATACAAAATTTAAAAATACAGAAAAGTATAAAATCAACCTTGCCCCAAAAGAGTATTACCATTAATAATTTTTTTCACAATTCTTCCTAATAGAACTGTGATTTTAAGTAAACAAGTATAATAATACTTACTCTTCTATGTCTTGCGTTTTTTACTATTATGTCTGGAAACACAACAGATGTATCTCATTTTAATAGCCTTACGAATTCCATTGTATTTCATGTATATCCTTTTTTTAAAAAAATTTTTAATGTGGTTTTATTTTTGAGAAACAGACAAAGCAGGAGAGTGAGAGGGAGACACAGAATCCAAAGCAGGTTCCAGGCTCTGAGCTGTCAGCATAGAACCCAATGCGGGGCTTGTACTCACTAGTTGTGAGAACACGACCTGAACCGAAGTCAGATGTTTAACCCACTGAGCCACCCAGGTGCCCCTCAGGTGTGTCCTTCTGATAAATATTTGTTTCCTGCCCTTTTTATTTCAAGCAATATTGCAATAAACTTTATTTAAAAAATTTCCAGTATATTTGTAGGGTACATTTCTGGTAGGATATATAGCTAGTAATCCCACATGTCTTAGGCATTTTAACAGTTTGTTAAATTGCAATCCAAAGATAGTACCAGTTTGGACACTCATGGACAGTTTATCAGAGTGCCTGTTTCTTTTTACTGTTACTAGTTTTGAAGTTTATCCAAACTAAACAATTTTTTGCAACTGTTACAGGTGAAAATGATACAGTGTTTTTTTAAAAACTGAGTGTGGAGCATCATCTTTTCATATGTTTACTGGTCATTGTGACATATTTCTCTACTGAATTTCCATGAGTTTGGGGCACCTGGGTGGCTCAGTCAGTTAAGCGTCTGACTCTTGATCTCATTTCAGGTCATGAGATTGAGCCCCCCATCGGGCTCTGTGCTGACTGTGCCAAGCCTGTTTGGGGTCTGTCTCTACCTCTCTCTCTGCCCCTCTTCCATGTGTGGGCTGTTTCTTTCAATTTCTCTCTCAAAATAAATAAATAAACATTTAAAACATTTTTCTCATGAGTGATTTATTGGCATTCTTGTTTCTCCAAATCCTCAGCCAATGTTTTACACTATCAGATCCAGCCTGAGGTTATAAAACGGTATTGTTGTAATTTTCTGGGGAGATTGGATATCTCTTTATATGTTTATTGATATTTCTGTTTTCTGTGATTGACTAATTTTACATATTTTGCCCATTTTTCTACTGATCATCAAAAATCTTTGGGAATATAAGAATTTAAGATATAGAAGAAGAGTCTAGAAATTTTCCTGTTCTAAACTTGATGACTGATTTCTTAGAAGCTTTGAAAGTATTAGCTAGCAAGGGTAATTCACAATTTGAATGGTAAAGATCAAGCACATGGAACAATGGATAATTATCCTGTGATGACAGTTATTTCAAGTCAGTCTGAAGAATTTAATTGTTCCAATTCATCTTTGCTTGAATCTGTATTGTGGTAATATTTTGGACTTTGACCAGAGTTTTGTACTGTTGGAAAGGATCCAATGGCTATTTCCTGAGAGAGTCTTCACTACAGCAAAAAGTAAGAAATTTGGGTCTCTGTAACAGTTAAATATCACATTTTACAAGGATATGTAATTTCTTGGGAGAAATATTCAAAAAAGGAAGTTAAAGCAGATTACTGTATACACATAGTATGTAATTTTTAAATAAAAATACAGTAAACAAAAATATAACAAAACAAAACAAGTTGAAGGAGAGGTAGCAGAAATATCCTCAAATGCCACTAAATGTTTATCTTTGGGTGATGGCATTCCTGGTGATTTTTAATATTAGTTGGTGCTTTTTGTTACTTTTACACTTTTCATACTGTATACTGCTTTTAAAATCCAGAAAATGAAGGCTCAGTAGAATTTTGGTGTTTCTTGAGCTCTTGGAGAACATGACTGTTACACAGTTAGTAATTATCTTGGCCCTGTCCATAATTCTCTTTT
The DNA here is from genome assembly GCF_008692635.1 of Crocuta crocuta. NCBI lineage: Eukaryota > Metazoa > Chordata > Mammalia > Carnivora > Hyaenidae > Crocuta > Crocuta crocuta. The sequence continues at coordinate 3,019,157 of NW_027551572.1, forward strand.
ACCCCTAGGTTCATTATATTTTTATGAGCTACAACCACCTTTTCCGATCTGGGTTTTGTTGCCCAACAACAAAGGAAACACAAAAGAAGTACAGTGCTGAATTTTTCTCATAAAACATATTGACTGTTATTTTTCAGATTTTATTCTATTATGTGTTTTATTTTGCAGTTATCATTTTAGTACATCTGCCACCACTGCCTTCTCCTCCTCCTCCTCCTTTTTCTCCTGCTCTTCCTCCTCTTCATCTTCCTCTTCCTCCTTCTTAACTTATTTTTAGATTACTTTATTTTAGAGAGAGCACGGGTGGAGGAGAGGAGCAGAGGGAGAGAGAATCTTAAGCAGGCTCCATGTTCAACATGGAGCCTGACACAGGGCTCAGTCCCTCAACCCTGGGATCATGACCTGAGCTGAAATCAGGAGTCCGATGCTCAACCAGTTGAGCAATCCAGGCAACCTAACATTTATTTATTTAATTGCAGTGTAATTAACACACACTTTTATATTCGTTTCAGGTGTACAATATAGTGATTCAGCAATTCTGTTTTACTCAGTGCTTCATAAGTGTATTCTTTAATCCCTATGACCTATTTCACCCGTACTCCCTCCCATCTCCCCTCTGGCAACCATCAGTTTGTTCTCTGTAGTTAAGAGTTTGTTTCTTGGTTTGTCTCTTTTTTAATTTGTTCATTTCTTTTGTTTCATAAATTCCAGATATGAGTGAAATCATATTGTGTTTGTCTTTCTCTGATAACTTGACTTAACGTTATGCTTTCTAGATCCATCCGTGTTGTTGAAAATGTATAGCTTGCTTTTTAAAATTAACTTTGTATTGGGGCGCCTGGGTGGCTCAGTCGGTGCAGCAGCTGACTTTGGCTCAGGTCATGGTCTCACAGCTCATGAGTGTGAGCCCCACATTGGGCTCTGTGCTCACATCTCAGAGCCTGGAGCCCGCTTTAGATTCTGTGTCTCCCTCTCTCTCTGCCCATCCCCTGCTCGTTCTCTGTCTCTCTCTTTCTCTTGAAAATAAATAAACATTTAAAAAAATTAATTAAAAATGAAATTACCTTTGTATTATGAATTTACATAGTCCATATAGTTTATGAATCTTTTTAAATCGCCATATAATGTTTCATGGAGTTTTGTACTTTATATTTACTTAAACATTAAACCTTGAAGTCATCCTAGGATTTATTTCTTGAATCTCCCCTTTTATATATTTACGCTCACTTCCCAGGTAATTTAGTCCTAAGGCTTTATATGCCGTCTGTATGTTGATGACACCAAAGTTTATTTTTTGAATAATATATAAACTAAAGAATTTATTTTATTTGTATCTCTAGCCCAGACGTTTCCTGAACTCTAGACTTCTGTATCCAACTAACTACTTGACATGCTTTTACCTCAGAAGCCTTCAACATCTCCGTCATACTTCTACCTCAGGGCCTTTGCCCTTGACTGCTATTCCTTTCAGAAAGTTCTCTCCTCCTTTATCTTCCTGGTTTATTTTCTTAGCTCTTTCAGGAATCTACTCACTTTCCCTGAAGCCTTCCCTGACCAGTCTATTAGAACTCACAACCCCACTCCATCCTTCTAAAAAGTGGGCTTTACTCTCTAGTACTTTTTACTATCTGGCATAACATACACTACTCTGTTTATTTTTTTATCTGCATTTCTCCCACTAGAATGTAAGCTGTGTAAAGGGGATTTTGTTTAAAGGGGATTGCTGCGCCTCCAATATGTAGAGCAAAGCTGATGTAGCATAGATGCTCAGTGAGTCACTTGTTAGTGAATCATTATGCTGTTTACTATTTTTCCCTATTATAAATAACTGCCTGAAAACCTTTACATTTATGGCTTTTTTTTTATTTGACAGATTTCCTTAGATAAATACCTAAAAATAGGATTACTGAGTAAAAGTGTATAACCATACTCCGAATTTTTAACAATACTTCTTTAATCAACCCACCTTTTTTATTTAAGGAAAGGGAAAAATATTGTTTTTATTAATAGGTTATGCTAGGATTGAGTGGGGCTGAGTCTTATTTAAGGCATGTACTTTAAGCTTTAAGACTTGGCACATGTTTTCACTTCTTTGAGATTTAGTTTCTATTTCTATAAAACGGAACAAATATTTACTTCAAAGAGTTAAAATTTTTTTTTAATGTTTATTTTTGAGAGAGAGAGAGAGAGAGAGACAGAACATGAACAGTAGAGGGTCAGAGAGAGGGAGGCACAGAATCTGAAGCAGGCTCCAGGCTCCAAGCTGTCAGCACAGAGCCTGACGTGGGGCTTGAACTCACAGACTGAGAGATCATGACCTGAGCCGAAGTCAGACACTCAACCAACTGTGAGCCACCCAGACACCTCACTTCAAAAAGGTTTTGTTGGGCTTAAAAATAAAAGAATAAAACATTGCAAAGCACTTGGCACATAGTAACTGTTAATAAATATCAGTCTCCTGTCTCCATATTGGCCTTCTTTCCACTAAATATTTGTTTTCTTGAAACATTTTTTATTAGGATGGTAGAACACAGGCATCCAGGCACAGGCATACCTGTTTGTCTGAACAGGCACTTACATACTGTCTTTCAAAATCTGATCTCTACTGGTCTTGTAAGTTTAAAATTTTTAATATGGTGATCCTAGCCATGGCATACCGTTACTGATAAAGTGTTGGCGGTCAAGCAGTGGATTGAATCAGTCACCTCTCCCCAGTCCTTCTTTCTTGGCATCCTCAACTTGCCCATACTTAGGTTCCTTTCCAGCATAGTCTGAGTGGGGAGTAGGTTACTTCATTTAAGTATTTCATCAATTATTGGTTGTCATTCCAAAGACTTTTATATTTGCCAATGTATTTGCCATTTCTGAGGTTCTCCATTCATTCCTAAAGATTTACATTTTCCTCTGGTTGTGCTTCATTTCAATCTAAAGAACTTTGTTTAGTTCGGTCTGGTGACTTTCAATGTTTTCTCTTTATATTTGGGTTTCATCAGTTTGACTGTGTTGTGTCTAGGTTTTCTTCATTTCAAACTTACCTCTCTGGGGGTTCTTAAGGTTCTCGAATCTTTATATATTTTATTATATTTGGGAAGTTACAAACTATATATATTTTTCTAATGTTTTCTTTTTCTTCACCTCTCTCTCTTTTTTCCTCCAACTCAGATTACCCATACATTAGCTTTTCAGAATTGTTCCACAGGTCCTCAAAGTCAGTTTGTTTTTCCATTTTTTTCTTTCTTTTTTCAGATTGCAAGGTTTCTATTGACCTGCCTTTAAGTTCACTGAATATCTATGTCTTTTTCCCTAAGAACGGGTTATAGTTTCCTTTGTTCTTTGTCAATGTATTAGATTGTATCCTAGAGTTAGGAAGTTATATTGTGGAGATTGTAGATTCTTTTTATATTGCTCTGAAAAGTGTTGATGTTTTGCGTTAACAGCAGATTTACGTAGTTGGATTCAAATTGTAGCCTATCATACTCACAGTGGACAGTGGCATCTAGCTCAGTTCAGTTCTTTAAGTCTTAGCTCCTGGCTGCTTTAAGTTGGCCTTGTACATACATGGTTCACAGGTCAGCCAGAATCATGCCTGGTTTCTACACAGAATTAGGGATTGGCTCCTCTGGCTTTTTGCCTTTCATGGTTCTCTCATCACTCTCTGATTTTCCCAGGCTCCTTCCTCTGGTTCCAGCAGTTAGAAAGAGAATGCTTTTCTTTCTTTCTTCCTTCCTTCCTTCCTTCCTTCTTAATTCATTAAATTTTACTTTATTTTTAATTTTTTAAATTTTTTCCCTTTTCTAAAATTTAAATTTTAGTTAGTTAGCGTACAATGCAATATTGGTTTCAGGAGTAGAATTCAGTTATTCATCACTTATGTACAACACCTATTGCTCATCACAAGAGTCCCCCTTATTACATCACCCATCTAGCCCATCCCCCACCCACCTCCCTCCATCAACCAATAGTTCTCTATCATTAAGAGTCTCTTGTGGTTTGTTTCTCTCCTTTTTTTTTCTCTCCCTTCCCATAATATGTTCATCTGTTTTGTTTCTTAAATTCCACATGTGAGTGAAATCATATGATATTTGTCTTTCTCTGACTGCCTTATTTGACTTAGCATAATACATTCTAGCTCCATCCACATCACTGCAAATGGCAAGATTTCATTGTTTTTGATGGCTGAGTAGTATTCTATTACCTATATATCTATATTTATATCTGTATCTGTATGTCTTCTTTGTCCATTTATCGGTTGTTGGGCTTTTTGGTTATCTCCATAGTTAGGCTATTGTTGATAAGAAACAGAATATTTCTCAATCAGTGGTTTTCTCAGCTTCTGTGACTGTGTCTGATATCAGGGCAGAGCTTCAAAACAAATGTAAATAAACAGGCAAGGAGCCTACTCTTTGCTGGTTGCTCTTACCTTTCACTCATCTCGAGAGTCTACTTGTTTTTATTCCTTCTCCCAAGCCTCCAGCTAGTTTAGTTTAGGAGGGATTAGTATATTGTACAGAGTTTTTAAATATGAAAAGTAAATGTATTAGAACCTCATTCTGTCACATGAAAAACAATTTTTTCAGTTCTAATTGTGGATTTATTATAGCAGGTCAAAGACACATAAAGGTATAGACAAATCCTACAATGAGACCCTAAAGCTAAAGAAATACAGTCTGTCCATCATCTTTTTAAAGTTGCTTTCTCATTAGTAGAGATAATCTATAATTTCACAGTTTTTCTGTGTTCCATCTTATTTTAAAGTTTTAAAAGTATAGTTGATATACAGTGTTATATTTGTTTCAGGTATACAGTATAGTGATTCAGCACTTTCATACAACACCTGGTGCTCATTATTATGACAAATGTCCTCCTTAATCCCCAACACCTATTTAACCCATCCCTCCTCCCACCCCGCCTCTGGTAACTGTTGGTATGTTCTGTATAGTTAAGAGTGTTTCTTATTTGCCTCTCTCTCTTTTTGTCCCTTGAGTCATTTGTTTTGTTTCTTAAAACCCACATCTCAGTGAAATCATAGAATATTTATCTTTCTCTGACTTATTTTGCTTAGCATAATATTCTCTAGCTCCATCCATGTTTTTGCAAATGGCAAGACTTCATTCCTTTTTATGGCTGAGTAATATTCCATTGTGTATATATACCACAACTTCTTTATCCACTCACCAGTCAATGGACAGTTGGGCTGTTTTGAGCTTTGGCTATTATAGATAATGTTGCCATAAACATTGAGGTGCATGTATCCCTTTGAATTAGTATTTTTTTATTTTAGGGAGTAAATACTTAGTGGTGCAATTGTTAGATCATAGGGTAGTTCTATTTTTAACTTTTGGAGGAACCTCCATACTGCAAAAACATAATTTTTTCTAAATATTTTTAATTGAAATCTTTATTGAAGGAGTTGTAGATTCACATGCAGTTGTAAGAAGTAATGCACTGAGAGTTCATGTACCCTTTACCCAGTTGTCCCCAATGGTAACATTTTATAAAACTGTAGTATAATATTACAACAAGGATATCAACATTTATAAAATCTATTGAGGTTATTTAAATTTCTCCCGGTGTACTTGTATTTATGTGTGTGTGTGTGTGTGTGTGTGTGTGTGTGTGTGTGTGTGTGTGTGTGTGTGTATGTGTGTATTTGTGTGTGTGTGATTTTATGCTGTGCTTTCTTATCATGCGTAGGTTTATGTATACACCGCTGCAGACTTACAACTGCTTTGAAAAGCAGGAAGTGCTAGAATTAGAAAGGACTGAAGGTCTCTGACCATGTTCCCCATTGAAGATGATTACATGATATTAAGAGATTAGAGTTAACATTTACCCTGTAAGCATTTATTTGCTTTTTAAATTAATTTCCTTTAACATACTGTAAACACTTTGAGTGCAGTAATTGCCTCATGTTTTGTGTGTACCTTTATCTACACGACAGCCCCGAGCTGACCTAGGTGCTCTGTGCAGAGGTTTTCATTCAGTTCATGTTTAAAATACAAAATATGATTTGTTAAATAGAATTAAAAAGTAGAAATGTCTTAGGTATTTTCTGTTTTAAATTGAGACTAGTATTTTTCAAAGCTCACATCCTGATTATGTTTCCTTGCACACATGTTCTACAACATGAAAGTACTTTATAGATGTTTGATCTTGTGAAGGCAGTGTTGCTGCCTTTGATAAAAAAATAATTAGGTGAGCATTTCCTGGTAGAGGTACTCATCAAAGTTTGAAAGTACATATTTTCTTTCAACTATTGAATTTGTAGGGACTCCCCCTTCCCCCCCATCTGTCTCTCTGTGTCTACAAATCTGTGAAAGACAGCTTCTGTGAATTTATTTCTGTAAGAGCCAGCATTGGAAAAAAAAAAAATCCAGCTTTTCTCTAATGAACCATGATGGTAGGTAACAAAATTACAGTAGTTGTCTCATAGGTTTTTTGTGGTTTCTAAAACTCTCTGGGGAAGAAAAAATGCCCAGCACTGTTTCACAAATTCTTTGGAGAATAAACACAAATAAAATTTCTGTATTTTCATATAATTAGGGATACTATTAGGAAAATAAAAATATATCTTCCTTTCTTATCTCATTTGAGATTGCATGTTTCTGCCTGTCTTTTAAGTTTTATTTATTTATTTATTTATTTATTTATTTATTTATTTATTATTTTAATGTTTATTTTTGAGAAAGAGGAAGACTGAGCACAAATAGGAGAGGGACAGAGAGAGAGGGAGACACAGAATCCGAAGCCGATTCCAGGCTTGAGCTGTCAGCACAGAGCCCAACGTGGGGCTTGAACCCATGAGCCATGAGATGATGATCTGAGCTGCAGTCGGACGTTTAGCTGACTTAGCCACCCAGGTGCCCCTGAAGTTTTTTTAAATCTTAGAAATGAAGTGTCTAGCTGTGTATGCTAGGTAAGTTGAAAAGAGAACACCTAATGAGGGATTGGTAAAGCCACACCGGTGCTCTGTGGGTGGCTTTGACTGAGGCAAGTGGTTACTCTACCTGATGACCCTTGTCTTTTTCAGTTGCCTGTTTAGATTTCTGGCCTTGTTTGCTTAGTACCATTAGAACTTACTGGGTGCCCATGGCTTAGCACAGTACAGAGTGGGTTTTTGGGCCCAGAGAAGTCATGATATGTAAATGCTATATGGTATGAAACCATACAGATGGCATGCATCAAAAATTTTAGACAAAGAGACCATGTGACATCATGTTTTACCATCTACTTGTGTCTATATGCACACACAACTCACACACATATGTAGTTATTGATTTTCTTACATAGGAAGAGATGAGGCACAGAGAGATTACTGCAGCTAGAGTGCCACAGCCAGATTGTAGCAGACATTATTTCCATCCTGTCCTTTGGACTTGGCTTTAAAAACCTATTTATAGAGCATCATATTTACTTGATAATTTTGATCACTAAAATTTGGTATGTTTGGTGATAAAGGGATATGCCGTCTTCAAGATGCTATTGCATTCATTCTTGAAATTGAGAAGAGTTTCTAAAGAGTGGTTTGAGGCTTAAAAAGAGGAGAAATATATAAGACATTGTATTGTGTCCTAGGTACTAAAAAACCTTTTTGAAATCTTTAGTAAGTCATTGCAGCATGATAGCAAAGGTGGGGAAGTAGCTTTTGAATAAATTGAAGAAATTGAATTTCTTGACATTCCTACTGCTCGCATACTCACTGGGCACACAGAGAAGGTCTGTTAACTTGTCAATAGCGCTCAAAACTGTGGTAGCAACAATGAACACATATTTACCGAAGACAGTCAGTTGGTCATTTGTTGACCTCCTCCTGCCTACACCTAAACATTTTCATGGTGTATTCAGAGGTGAAGATCATCCTCTGCATTTACACTCTTACTTTAGAAGATGGAAAGAAAACCATGTACTAGAACAGAAGGATGTTCAAAGGATAATGGCCAATTCAGAAAGGATGTTTGAACAGTGTTTCAGAAATTATGGGGATAGGGAAGATGAAGGAGGGCTGGAGAGAAATCTAACAGAGAAGAACAGTAGAAGGCAACGAATGACACGTTTATTTTGGCTCTTATGCCAAATTAATTTTGCTGTTTTACCTTTTTATCCCACTCTTGCTGGAGTATCTCTTCATACTCCCTGTGATGAAGAGGCAAAACAAAAACAAAAACAAAAAACCATGAAGCAGGAAACTTTGTCAGGCAAACAAGTTGTTGACTTGTTTGGTCATTATCTGTCAAACTTCACTTCTTTATACTAGCTGTAGCTATAGTTCCAATATTCTTCATAGTGAAGATGCAGAATTATTTGAAAAAGATTACATACATTTCTCTTTAAGAAGGTAGTGGCATGGGTAATATGTCTTAGAACATTTTACATTAAAAAGAATTGAGAATGCATGGGCTCCTGGGAGGCTTAGTCTGTTAAGCATCTGACTTTGGCTCAGGTCATGATCTCATGGTTTGTGAGTTCAAGCTTCACGTCGGGCTTTGTGCTGACAGTTCAGAGCCTGAAGCCTGCTTTGCATTCTGTGTCTCCTTCTCTCTCTGCCCCTCCCCCTCTCATACGCTGTCTCTATCTGTCTCTAAAAAATTAATAAACATTAAAAAAAATAGAGTTGAGAATGCAAATTTGGGGAAAACTCCAGTTTCTAGAACACTTATATACTAGAAAAGGCAGTAATTCCTTCTTCCCAGCTTTGTACGAGAGAAACAGCAAAACAGATATTATATTACATTTTCTGTGTATATCTTTCCTGGGTGAGGCTTGCATGTACAGTATTCCATTTTCCTGTTTAAAAAAGTGTCTTCTCTTTAACTTGCAATACAATCTCATGGGATAGTATGTAGTGTATGTATGTAAACTTCTTTCTTCCAACTTAAAAAGTATTCCTTTGTCTACTATACTTTAATCTCATCAACTGTTACTAAAGAAGCATCATGATCTGTTTTGTACATTTATTGCTTGTTGCCTTTGACCAACTTTAATTTGGGTAATACTTTCATCTGATGTTTTATTATTTTGTATTAGTAGAAAATGTTCAATGTCATTACTGAAAAGGAACATTCACAAAACCTTATTTCTTGAACCTTTAGTCTAAAACATCTCTTAAAGTTGTAAATGCTTTTAAAAAAAAGTTCTAGAAGTGTCAGCATACCTTTGGGGCCCCATGCCCTCTGCTGCTTCTTCAGTGGCTCCTTTACATATCAAGCACAAGCAGAAATGAAGTGTTCTCATTCTTGACATAGTTATTTGTGTAGGATAAAATCAGTGCAGCAGATGCTTGTAATCATTTCAGACTTCTCAGCTTGTCTGGGACATTGTGCTGTCTCACATCCTTCGTCACTCCTTATGAGAAATACTCAAATAACCACAGGGGCACCTGGGTGGCCCAGTCAGTTAAGTGTCTAACTCTTGATCTTGGCTCAGGTCATGATCTTGTGGTTTGTGGGATCGAGTCCCACACTGGGCTCGGTGCTGACAGCATGGAGCCTGTTTGGGATTCTCTCTTTCCTTCTTTTTCTGCCCTCCTCCCTATCTCAACATTTATTAAAGTTATTAAAAAATAACTTAAAGTTATTTAAAATAACTTAAAGTTATTAAAAAATAACTTTAAAATAAAGATACAAATAACCACAAAGCAAAAATTTTAAGAAACCATAAAGAATTGGGGCTGGGGTGCCCAGGTGGCTGAGTGGGTGAAGTGTCTGACTTCAGCTCAGGTCATGATCTCAGGGTTCATGAATTTGAGCCCCACTTCTGACTGTATGCTGACAGCTGAGAGCCTGGAGCTGCTTGGGATTCTGTGTCTCCCTCTCTCTCTGCTCCTCCCCTGCTCATACTCTGTCTCTCAAAAATAAACAAACATTCTTAAAAAATTTTTTAAAAATATAAAGAACTGGGGCTGAATATAGTGCATTTGGATTATAGAGACAAAAATGGCCAATTTTATGATGTAGGTATGATCAAAGGTACATTCTCCATGTGTAATCAGATCATTAGTAAACATTTTGTCACAGCAAAGTGTAACATGACAATTGCTAATCAGATGTTTGTAAGAAAAGTATAAGTTAAATCATTTTAAAATGATTTATTTTGTTGATATATCTCACTTATGGACTTATATTTGTCATTGTATAGTCTTTCTACCTGTTCAATCACATTAGAACTCAAGGATCAGGAGATTTAGGGTGCCTGGGTGGCTCAGTCTGTTAAGCGTCCCAACTTCAGCTCAGGTCATGATCTCACGGTTTGTGGGTTCGAGCCCCGCGTTGGGCTCTGTGTTGACAGCTAGCTCAAAGCCTGAGGCTTGTCTTCGGATTCTGTGTCTCCTTCTGTCTCTGATCCTCCCCTGCTCATGCTGTCTCTATCTCTCTCTCAAAAATAAATAAAACATTAAAAAAAAAAAGGATCAGGAGATTTAAATGTTTTAAAAGAATTTCTTTTTTACTGTTACTGCTGGATGCCTATAGGAGAGAAGAAAAGTTAAATCTGTTTTACATTGACTGACATATGAATGTTAGCAGTGTCCACCTAGCACTTTATTGGGACAGTTGAGTAATGTGTAAATAATTGGTGACATTAAGAACCATTATAGAAAGAATAACTTTTCTGACTTTTTTTTTTTTTTTTTTAAGGTTTGTAGCCAAACCATGTGCCATCGCCCTCAACATTCAGGCCAATGGACCACAGATTGCCCAGCCCAATGCCATTCTGGAAAAGGTCTTCACTGCAATTACAAAGGTATGATTGTCTTTTGGGGCGGTATGAGTTATCATGAGTGCCATTCTCATTCTGAAATCATTTAATCCCTTCTCTCCTGAGTTTAATCCCTCTCTCCTGGGTTTGAGAACTAATTGCCCAGCTTCCTGCTGGAAAGTGTGCTCTTGGAAAATCTCCAAGCATTGTGACTAGGCCAAACAGGTAAAAGCTGAATAAATGTGGGCATATTTGAGACCTGGTTATTTATTCTCACATTGAGTTTAGAAGCTTGCCTGTAAAGAACAGTCTAGATGAGATAGTGGTTAGTCCAATTTTGTGTCTCTTTTAATTTCACACGACATAAAGCAGTACATACAATGGTTGGATGGGATTTTGTGGAGATGACTAGGTAAAGCTGAGGAATATAATTAACGTACAGGCGTACCTTGGAGATGTTGTGGGTTTGGTTCCAGACCCATAAAATAAAGCGAATACCACAATAAGGCATGTCAAATGAAGTTTTTGGTTTTTCCAGTGCATATAAAAGTTACATTTACACTATACTATAGTCTGTGAAGTGTGTGCAATCGCACTATATCCAAAAAACAATGATGCCTTAATTTGAAAATACTTTATTGCTAAAAAATATCAACCATCATCTGAGTCTTGAGGAAAGTTGTAATCTTTTAGTCGGTGGACATTCTAGTCTCGTTGTTGATGGCTGTTGACCGATCAGGGTGGTGATTCCTGAAGTTCAGGATGATTGTGGCAACTTCTTAAAATAAGACAATAATGAAGCTTACTGCATTGATCAACTCTTCCTTTCATGAAAAATTTCTCTGTAGCATGGGGAGCTGTTTGATAGCATTTTACCCACAGTTGAACTCCTTTCAGAATTGGAGCCAGTCCTCTCAGGCCCCACCACTGCTTTATCAACTAAGTTTATGGAATAGTCTGAATCTTCTCTTGTCATTTCAACAATCTTCACAGCATCTTCACCAGATGGAGATTCCATCTCCAGAGACCATTTGCTTTGTTCATTCATAAGAAGGAGCTTTCTTATCCATTAGTATTTTATCATGAGATCGCAGCAATTCAAATATAATATTAATGAAAAAGTTTGAAATATTACAAGAATTACTGCACTTGTGAGATAGAAACACAAAGTGAGCAAATGCTGTTAAAAAGAATGGCACCGATAGACTTGTTTGATGCAGGGTTGCCACAGACCTTGAATGCGTGAAAAATGCAATTATCTGCAAAGTGCGGCAAAAAGAAGTACAATAAAAGAGGGTTTGCCTATATGTATGGCAGGAAGTGCCCATTTGCTTATAGCATGATCCTTGTGTTCCCGCAGTTGTGAGACGTAGGTAGATATAAACAAAAGAGGGAATAATTGAAAGAAGAGTTACAGAATGAAAGAATGAAGGACAAAGGTCTAGAAAATTATGTTATAGATTCATTGTGGAGAAAATAGGAGAAATTATCACTGTGGTGAGAGTTAAAGCCAAACTAGGAGCAGGGAGGGAAGAGCAGGGGAGGGGGAAGATCATTGCCCCTCCGCTGTATATCTTTTAGAACAAAGAGGGGAGGAGAAAGACAGAAGCCAGAAACCCTCCATTAAGGCCATGAGAAAACAAAGCACATCACAGCATCCAGGTATTTTTCTTGCTCATAGAGCGCCCTTCATCTCACTCTTGCATAGACAAGAAAGAAGGACAGGAGCAGTGTAACGTTCTAGGAGTGTTGTGTGTTTGTTTATTAAATGGTTCATTTTCCCTTTTTCATTTTTCTGGGAAAATTACTCAGACTTCTAAAATGTGATTTAATAGTGGTAAGCAAGTTTTATTCCTTTTTTGGTATTTGTATTGCTAACCATTTGTATTACTTGTCTCTTGTCTTAAAACTATTAATTCAGATATTCAGACATTTTTGTTTATATTTTGACCTTTATTTCTGCCAAGATTGTCTAGGACTTTCCCCTCTATCCTTTAAAAAGTGATATTTTTCCTGGAGAAGTAGAAGAAAGCAGTAGGTGCTTTTTATACCTCTGCTAGGAAGAAGAGAAGAATATATGAGATTTTAGGAAAAGCTCTGCTGGTAGTTTTATGGGCTGATTTTAGATTGTCACATTCTAACCTGAAGGGGCATATATCTTATGGTACTTAAAGGAAGAAAATATTAAGAAAAAACTTGTGTTTTCTTTTAACGTAGCAGTTTACTGCAGCAAAACACTCCTTTCCCTCTGAAAAAGCAGAAGTATAGGAAGTTATCAGGTTTTTAAAAATGAGATTAAAATATATTTGTATTTGTCTTGTGAACTACTTTAAATGCATAATAAAATGAGTCTACTCAAATGTTATGTATCCCTTTAGAAATTCTGCAGTGGACATTTTATTCCCTTGCCTATGTTGATCGTGGTTACTGGAGAACTTTCCTCCATAAAGGTAATAAAAGGATTTGCAGTCATACTGACCACTCCAGAGAATATTTGCTTTCAGCTAATTTTAATCATACTCTCTTAGTTATCCAAGGTGATTCTTTTGAACATTTTTCCGTGATTTGAGTAGAAGCCTCATATTTTAAATATAAATGCAGCAAAAGTTGGAACAGTTTTTCCTTGAATTCTTTATACTTGTCTGTGTTATTTATGATCTGAGAAAGTAACAGGTCAGTTGACTAGAATAGAAGAAGCAACACTTGGAGAGTTTAAACATTGTTTGTAGGTGTTTGAGTGACCATTCACCAATCTGGCCTTGACCATGAATCCAGGTCACCTTTGGAGAAGGGCATGGTTATCATCTTTCAAGAGTGTAGGGATGCACCCTCCAAACCTTTAAAATCTATTATGTATAGAACTGACTTCATAATTTGTGGGGCCAATGCAGAATGAAAATGCAGAGCTTCTTATTCAAAAAATATGGTAGAAGTACCATTCAAGGCATAAAAATGCAAAGCTTTTTTTTTTTTTCTTTCGTAGGTTCTTTTTCTTGACCTGTCAACATGTTTTTTATTTGTTATTTAATGTCATGCCTCCTCAGGCACGGGGATATTCATGAGACAAGTATAGAGCCTTACACGTCCTAGGGACCCCACACTATGACTTACTGAACACACAGCCCACTAGCTGTGTCCAGACTGGGCTGATATGCCTGCCCTTCTCTGTCCAGGGGTGGAGAAGTTGAGACCGGTTTCTCCCCTTTTGATGGGCCTGCTGCCCTAATCCCCAGTGGACAGGTGATGCCCAACTGTATTGCAGTCCCTAGAGCAGGACACATTTGGTAACTGGGTTGGGGTGAGCAAGAGGATCGACCCCATTGAGTCACCTGCCAAATGCATCAGGGCCCTTCCACCCTGGGGTGCAGGCAGCTACCCCCGTGTCCCACACTGAGACACCGCGAGGCATACAATTTTCCCACCCTTTTCATGCTTGCATCCGGGGTGGCTCTAGTCACTGGGCAGAAGCAGGAAAGGGTAGGAGGCTGGGGAGCCAGGGGACAGAGAAATAAGTTCCCTAGAACTAGTTGGGGGAAGTGGTGGGACTATGTGGGATCTGAGACTCTGAGCCCCTAACATGTGTTTCTCTGTCTCATTGGTCTTCATGTACAAAATACAAATTCCATAATAAAATTATTAAGAATTTTGAGATAGCAGCCATAGAACTTGAAATCCCAAGTGCGAGCCTTTCTGAAAGTGGATTCCTGTGTGACTGCACTGGTCATATGCCCTGCGTAGTCCTCTAATATGTAATTAGCTGATAAATAGGTAACATCTGTTTGTCTTTCTGTATATCTGGTATAAATAAATGTGTGTGTGTATAGTTGTTTGTTTATATTTGTTTATTTATGTTTGGGGATTCTCCTGCCATATTTTGGCACCTATCTATAATTCTAACAATCTTACTTCTCTAACCAAGTCAATCCTTGAGCCACTGAGGGAAAAATATATAAGTCAGCTGTGAAACCAGGTTTTATGATCCAGAGAAATCATTATCATCCACTCTTGGTATGTTTCGCTACATTTTAAAAATTATAGGCAATTTTCTATAATTTGTTCTCCCTTATTCTCTTCTTATGCCTATCTCTTTCTTTCTTTTACACTTACCTTCAGCCTCCCAGTATTGGTTATGAATATTAAGATCAGCCTAGGTATTTCTGTATAAAAAATATATATATATATATGGGAGCATTGTTCATTTATTTCCTTGGAAATTTTAAGAAAGGAAAAAACTAAGGAGAACAATTAAAAATGCAAAACAATGAAAAAACACACACAAAGAAGAAAGACAATCTCCCAAAATCTATTTTTGGCAAACTAATAGATACATATCTCTAGATTTCAAAATATATATTGAGGCTTACAAAAAGCAGTTGGCAGCTTGGGCAGAAGCCAAGCAGGAGAAAGTGAAGAGCATGAAGTGGGGGTAGCTCTCAGGAAAACCAGTGAAAAAGACAGCCCCTGAGTGTGAGGGAGACAAAAGCTGTAACCAGTGTTTGCACATTAGATGCAGTAACTGGTGAGCAAGGCAGGTGGTTGTCCTCTGGGACTCAGTTTAATTCAGAGAACTGGAAGAAGCTCACAGACCACTGTGTGGATGGCACGTTTTCAGGAGATGGTCTACCTTGGTGGCAGCTAAACTGCACGAGCATTCTCCCTGCTCTGCGTACTCCCAGGAGCTGGTCAAAACATTCCGACCAACTCAGTGATGAGTAGTAAAGAAGGAGCGCACCCAGCATCGAAGACAAGAGAAAGAATGTGTAGCAGTCCTTATTAGCAAAAATTGTTAGTAGAAAAATAAGGCCACGAGGCAAATGAAAATTGTGATTAAATATTTTACCATAAACTAAAAAAAGTAAGCAATAGCTCTGTGAAGGAAGACCACAGAAAAAGAAATGTAAGGCCTAAAGAAAAAAATAGTTGGTCAACAGGAAGAGGGATGTACTGTGAGCTGTAGATTCAGGAAAAAGTACTGAAACTATCATAGAGGGGCACCTGGGTGGCTTAGTCAGGGAAGCATCCGACTTGAGCTCAAGTCATGATCTCACCGTTGGTGAGTTCGAGACCCACATGGGTGTCTACACTATCAGTGCTTAGGCTTCTCTCTCTTTACCCTTTCTCTCTGCCCCTCCCCAACTTGTGCTTTTTCTTTCTTAAAATAAATAAATAAATACACTTTAAAAAATAAAAATAAAACTATCACAGGAATGAAGACAAAATTAGAAAGAATACAGGAAACACAAGATACTGCAGAAAACTCAGTAAGGAACATGGGAGACAGAAATAATAAAACTGAATTACATGAGATAAAAAGAGCTAAAAAATAATTAGATATTTAGATTGAATGAATCCAGCATCTGCATTATCAGAGTCCTGTAAGGAAAAGCAAAATAAAATAAATATTGAAAGATGTAATTCAAGAAAATTTTTCTAAAATAAATGGAGATTTCTTTTAATATGTTAATGAAAATGCAGTACAAATTGACCCAAGAAGGTTAAATTATTGGACTTGAAAAATAAAAGAGAGAATTCTCTGAAAAGCCAAGCAAAAATTCAAATCACTTAGCTGGGATAAAAAAGGTCACCATGACTTTAGTCTTCTTTATAGCAACATTTCCAACATTTTCAAGGAAAATTTGAACTAAAAATTTTATATTTAGGCAAATTGTTTTTACTCTGTAAACATTAGAAACAGAGTTCGACATTCAAAAATGTGAGGGAATTGTTCTTATGAGTTCTTTTTGAAGAGAGTATTATAATCATTAACGTTAGCTGATCAAGAGGTTACTGGAGTGTTGGTAAGTTTTGAATACATTTCATCTGTAGAAAGAGAGAAAGAAATGGGAGGATCAGGATGACAGAATAGATTGTAAGCGTTCATTTGCATTCACATAGTAGAAGTGCTATAACTAACAGTAATGAGGGTGGAGAGAAAGAGGTGAAAGGTAGACTACATTCACTAATTGCATAATCTCTAGTGGCTGGGAGTCAAAGCAAATCAGTTTAAGCAGTCAAATCGAATGATAGA
This sequence comes from Crocuta crocuta, assembly GCF_008692635.1. NCBI lineage: Eukaryota > Metazoa > Chordata > Mammalia > Carnivora > Hyaenidae > Crocuta > Crocuta crocuta. The sequence continues at coordinate 3,035,877 of NW_027551572.1, forward strand.
AGTACAAACATATTTAATAATATGAGTAAACTGTAAAAATGATAAAATTATTGATTAATATTGGGTGGGGTAAGAAGAGGAAATATGGTAATTTTAAATATTGCTCATATGGAATTATTGACTGAAAACAAATAGAAGAGTATTGTAATTATGAGTAACCACTAAAACAAAACTTACCCACAAAAAGGAGGGAAAATAAAACAAACAGTACTTGGTTAGTCAAAAAAAAATTTTTTTTTTTTTTTTTACCTATCCAAGCAGAAAGCATAACAGAATTAATGTGAGGGAACTATAAACAAACATTCATTTATATCAATATATGTAAATGAGTTGACTCCTCTAATAACTAGTTTAGTTCTGGGTCACATAGCTGATAAGAGATACCTTTAGATAAAGTAATTACAAATATTGAAAATAAAAGTATGAGTAAAGGTATATAGACAAATACAGATGATAAAGTAGGGGTTTTTATTTTTACATAAAAGTGGAAGTCACATTAAAAAGAAATAAGTGAAATGAAGAGTTGGCTTTTTATTGCCAAAAGATACAATTCATAATAAAGATAAAATAGTTACGACTACTAGGTATTGAATGTCAATGTATTTATATACTCATAAAAAAGAATGAAAAAAATAGCAGGGAATTTTAATTTACATCTGGGTTGTGACAGATCAAGTGAACAAAATGTAAAACAGAAGATAGAAATCCTAAGAGACATAATTAATGAGGAAGATATAAGTGGTGTATTTAGCGCTCTATATTCTGCATCCTGTTGGCGATGCCAAAGTACATGGTGGTCCCATCACGGACAACACTGTGTTAGCATAGAAGTCCTTCTGGATGTCAATGTCACACTTCATGATGGAGTTGAAGGTGATCTTCTGAATGTAGACACTATACTTTCCTTTAAAGTACCTATTAAATATCTATAAAAATTGACCTTTATTATATATACAAAACTGTGATAAATTTTAAAAATGAGCAAACCTTAATGATACTAGAAATCAGAAAACAGGAAACCTCTTGTTCTCTTTATCAACTCTTGGATAAAAATAGAAATTCAGAATATTGATAGCAGTAATGATAAAAACACTACTCATTTGTACTGTGCCAAAACAGTGCTCAGATGAAAATTCAGATGAAGTACATACATACATATATGTATATATATTTCATATATGTATATATACACATGATATATGCATAAATGAAATATACATGCATACATATATACATACATGAAATATGTATACATGTATATATGTATATTATATATATATGAAGTCAAACACTTAAGCATTAGCAAAAGAATAAAACAAAGGCAAGCAGAAAGCAGAAATTAATGATAAATGAAGAAATTGTGTTAGCAAAACTATAGAACTGAAAATCAATCAGAAGTACCTTATCTGTTTAATTTTTTTTACAGAAAGTCGGCTAGTCCAATAAAAAAAAGCACAAATTACAGCATTATAATTAACAACATAATAATCAAAAATCACAGAAATGGAGGAAAATAAAAAGGATATATTTCTGTTAATATGGAAAATAAAATATAAAAACTTGGGTAAAATGGAAATTGTTTTAGGAAAATATAATTTACCAACTATGTATAGGTATGTTTATATATAAATATCAAAATCAAGAGCTAGGGGCGCCTGGGTGGCTTAGTCGGTTAAGCGTCCGACTTTCTCTTAGGTCATGATCTCGCGGTTCGTGGGTTCGAGCCCCGCGTCGGGCTCTGTGCTGACTGCCAGCTCAGAGCCTGGAGCCTATTTCAGAGTCTGTATCTCCCTCTCTGACCCTCCCCTGGTCACGCTGTCTCTCTCTCTCTCTCTCCTAGAAATAAATAAAAATATTTTTTAAAAAAATCAAGAGCTAAACTGCAAAAAAGGGATGAGGCTCAGATACTCTCACAAGAAAAATTCTAACACACTCTTAACGAGCAGAAAATTCCAATGCTATTTTACACTATACCAAAGCATGGAATATTAAGAAAATCATCCAAATTCTCTTTATATGGCAGTGAAACATTAATTTAACAGTAAATCGTGACAGTGATTTAACCAAAAAATAAGACTAAAGACCAATTGAATTTATTAATATCAATGAAAAGTCCCAAATAAAAATTAGGAAACAGAATTTAACAACACATTAAAAGAATTGTTTATCATTACCAGGGAGGATTTATTCTAGGAATGCAAGGTCTTCCCTGAATTCAGTATTACAAAATCTATATAATACATTATATTAATTGATCTATACAATGCTGTTTTACATTACATTAGCGAATAGATATGAGAAAGAAAATAAAGGCATAAAAATTAGAAAGAAGGTGGTAAAGCTATTGTTATGTGAATTTATTCAGGCCTTACTGTTTTTAGGCACTGGTGAAAAAAGATACTAAATCCTTTGCTTATGGAGCTTACATTCTGAATACGTGTTATTATCTGACTGTATACTTGGACAATTAAAGGAATCAAGTGAAAACTTAACCAGTGAAAACAATACCAGAAAGGACAATATTCCTAGGACTAAAGGTAACAAGGATGTAGAAGGTATGTGAGGAAAATTTTCAAACACTGTTGAAGGACACAAAAGACAAATTGAGTAAATATGTCAATTCACCCTACATTAATTTCTTGGACATTCAGAGTAGGAAAGGCTTTTGTTATTAATGACCTCAAATTTAGAAGTTAAAACAGAAAAAACTGTTAAGTTCAAATATGTTTTTTTAAAAAATTCAAGAAAACAAACAAGCAGAAAACCCCATAAGCGAATTCTACAACACAAAAACACACTAGTACAAAGTACAACCTCTGGTACAGACATGGATTTAATCACCATAACACGTGAAGGAGCTCTACAAATCAGTAAAGAAAATACCTACAAATCAAGAAAAAAATGGGCAATAGGTATGAAAAGACTGTTCATAAAAAGGAACTATTAATGGTTTTTAAAACATGTGAAAAGGTGCTTCTTTCATAAAAAGAGGACATCAAATTAAAAATATACTGAGACAGGGGCACTTGGGTGGCCTAGTTAAGCATCTGACTCTTGATTTTGGCTCAGGTCATGATCTCATGGTCATGAAATCGAGCCCCATGCCAGTCTCTGCATTGGGCACAGAGCCTGCTTAAGGTTCTCTTTCCTTTTCCCTCTGCCCTCCCTTAAAAAAAACACTGAGACACTACTTTGTATATATGTATATCAGACTGAAAAAAAGTTGAGAAATCTGATAACGTACTCTATTGGCAAGGCATTGGGAAATGGGCACTTTTGCTTGTGAGAGTATAAATTGGTAAAATCATTAGCAAGGGTGATTTTTCAATATATAAATAAATTGCGGGTGCATAGGCCTTTGATCTCCAGTGTTCACTTCCCGGAATTTATCTTTGTATGTATGCGTGTATAAAATGACCGATGACAAGATTATTTATTACAGCATTGTTTATAGTAGTGGAAGTCTGGAAATTACGTAAATGTCCATTAACAGGAGAGGGGATAAGTAAATTATAGTATATCCTGACAGTTCTACAAAAGAAGGAGGACATTCTTTATACTTTAATATGGAAATATTCCCAATAAATTGTAAAGTGGAAAATCAAAGTTGAGAATGATACATGTAGTATATAAACATTTGTGTGACACAGGTCATGTATGAATACATATTCAATTTACTTAATTTACTTATGTTTGCACAAAATAACTCTGGAGAAGAAGCTGTTTTAATAACTGGTTAGCTGGTAGGAAAGGGGAGAGTCATAGGAATAAAATGGGAAGGTGAAACTTTGGATAATTTTTAGTTTGTGAACCATGTGAATGTTTTAGCTATTTAATAAGCCTAGAAAACAAATGAAAATAAAAAATTAATTCCTCTAGGAAAATGGTATAACCAAGGTATATAGTAAGATGTGAATTTTCTATCTTCCCTGTTTTTTAAGACACACATAAAAGGAGAGTATAGATGGTGTCAGGACTAATAAAATCATGTCAAAGTACACACCTCACTGAAACTTGGCAAATGACTTTCACAAATACAAGCTCAGTACATTTTATAACCTCGGTCATGATACTGAGGCCACTTGCTGTGTTCCCTGTGTATTTGTCACCTTCAGTTGCTCGAGATGTTTTGAAAAGGTGTCATCTGTACATCCTACTCTTGTAACTTGAAGCTGGTCAGCCTGCTTTCCCCTCTCCTGTTTTTGGTTATTTCCTCTAATCATTAACATCTCCTGAATAGTAAAGGAAAGATAGAATAAATAAAGGAATAGAACACAGCTTAGTTTTGTTGTGTGGCAGGTCACACTCACATAACTGTTGGGCAGGATGCTCTTTAAGATACTTAGGAGAGGGGTGCCTGGGTGGCTCAGTCGGTTAAGCGGACAACTTCGGCTCGGGTTGAGGTCTCACGGTTCGGTTCGTGAGTTCGAGCCTTGTACCTGGCTCTGTGCTGACAGCTCAGAGTCTGGAGCCTGCTTAGGATACTGTGTCTCCCTCTCTCTCTGACCCTCCCCTGCTCATGCTCTGTTTCTCTCTGTCTCAATAATAAATAAAACAAAAAAAATTTTTTAAATGTACTTAGGAGAGGGTAGGGATATGAAATGGGAGAAATACATTTACCAACTTAGACATGTTTTTTTTACATTTGGTCATCACCACGGTCCCATTTAGATGGATAAATAACCCTGACAGGTGAGGGAACCGAGGCTCAGAGGTCATTTGAGTGAGGAATTGAACCAGTCCATTGCCTCCTAATGTTATAGAAATGAATGAGAGACAGAATAGTATCATCATATGACGAGCTTAAGTAGGGCCTCTTCCCCATTCACCATGGTTGTGTCTTCAAGTAATTCATAGTTATAAATTTTGATGGGGATCTGGTCAAAATGAATGAACAAGAAGAGAGGTAGAAGAGGGATGTGTGAACAAGAGAGCAGAGAGAGAGACATGAGGAAGAAAAGAGAACACCTGTTTTGTAGTAGAGTTGGTACCTTGGGCTAAAGTGAGCTATGTTGAGATTATTCCGTGCTTTGTCTGTCCTACGTTACACTCATGTGTGCTAATTGGGAGTAGGATTTTTTTCCCTGAGAAAGTGAGACATTTGAATAATGCCTCTTTGCAAATTCACCTTAACCTAACTCCTTTCCTTGAAGGCTGATGGAGCTGACTCAGCCTATTGGCTGTTTCATCACATCTCCGTTGCTGATAAGAAGTGCAAGTATAAGTAGGGCGGCTCAGTTGGTTAAGTGGCCGATGCTTGGCTTCAGCTCAGGTCATGATCTTGCAGTTTATGACTTTGAGCCCCGCATCAGGCTCTGCACTCTTAATGCAGGGATTTTCTCTCTCTTCTCTCTGCCCCTCCCCTGCTCATTCTCTCTCTCTTTCTCTGTCTCTCTCTCTCAAAATAAATAAATAAACTTTAAAAAAAGAATTGCAAGCATTAGAGCAAGATTCATGTTTTTCAGTGTTGTCTCATTAATGAGTAACTTTTCTTCTCTTGAGTGGTTATTTATATTCATGTTACTAATGGAAGGACTAAGTCGTCGGTGGTAAATACAGACATCTCAGTAGCAGATAGGAAATAGAGGTAAAAAAAAATCCAGTTTAGACAAGGGCAGATGTGTTTATGGTGAAGATGAAAATAATTTTGTTGGTGCCTTGCTTCATAGCATCCTGACGAAAAGAGATTGGAAGGCCTCTCCAAGCAGCTGGACTGGGATGTTCGCAGCATTCAACGCTGGTTTCGACAGAGATGCAACCAGGAGAAGCCAAGCACACTGACGAGGTTCTGTGAGAGCATGTAAGTTGCTGTCATTCTCTTTGAAAGCAAAACCTGCCTAAGTCCTCCTCCTGTCCTGACTTAAAAATAAAGGCTTCATGCAGCCTCCAGCAACCCCTGCGAAGCATGCCACCTGGTTGAAAAATAGTCCACCAAAACTGGGGGAATAGTAGTTTGTAAGAATTTGAGATTAGCGCTTTGGATTCAGTAACTGAAGTTTACTTTTTAATGGAGTTCCTGCAAGGTACTTGGCAGATTACAGGGGCCTGCAATGCTATTTTCATTCAGCCATCTTTGAAATAGAGCACTAAAAGTCATTACTCTAATGGTTCGAATTTTAATAGAGGGGACTTCCTCAAGATGTTCTTTCCACTGGTAAAAGCTGAGATGCTAAGATGTATTATCAGAGAGTTTCGATTATGTCCCATATCTCTGGAGATTTAAGAAATAACTATATTATATTCCTTGGGTGAATTTAATGAAGCATTGCTTGAAGGTGGGGGATGGAATGAAGGTCTCTTCCATTTCTGCAGTGAGAACTTTATGGTATGTAAATTATCAATAAAGCTGTTAAGAATAATGAAAGACCCACAGAGAACTAGCACAGTGCTATTTTGAAATAGTGACGCTCAATGCACTGACCTAGAGGAAAGTTAGATAAGGGAATACTGAAGCATTGAGCACTCTGCCAACAAAGGTAAGGTACTGTGCCTTGAGCTCGTTGGTGCATTTGGTCTTCAGCCTTTGGGATGTGACTGTGCCTTTGTCTAACAGCTCTGTGCTTTGGGAGCTTTTTCCTGACACCTGGTATTTGAACAATAGTGCTGTCAGTGTCTCTCCCTTTGTTGCAGGCTCCTTCTGTTTGGGGTTAAAGTTGCATTTTCAGGTTTAGCTTTCAATTATGCCGGAAAAGTATTTTAGCAATTGCAATCTAAAACTCAGAGGGAAACCTGATGTTCTGGGAGAAGTGAATGAGAGGCAGAATAATACCATAAATTCCTAGGGCTGGATGAATATGGAGAGCGTAAACAGGGTCTTCAGTAGGTCAGAATATTCATAAAGCATGGAAAAACAACCTAGTTGATATAATCTACAAAGCCCTTCCTATAATTGAACTTAGTGGCAGTTTATGGAAGAATGATTTATGCATCAGGGCTCCTCATCCAAAGCTGGAATTGCTTCCTGGCCTGGTCTCACCAGATAGACGAAGGGCCTGTGTTCCTTCTCTGGGCTGTGGGTCTGAATATGGGTGAAGATGAGTCTTGGCATAGGGACCATATGCTGAAACCCATGTGCCATCTTCCTCTCCTCCAGTTAACTTCTTTGGTAACTCAGTGCTCATCCTTTCTATACTGCACTGACTCTACACCAGTTTCCATACCAGAATGTATAGGAATCAGTCATTGGATGTTGTTGAAGTGCAGATTATCATTCAGTTGGTCTGAGATGGCAGCCGAGGTTGCATTTTTAACAAGTTCCCAGGTGATGCCGCTGGTCCATGGACCACACTTTGAATAGCACAGCTCAACCCTATACCAATATCTATGTCTTCTCCCTGAATTCAGCTGGTCTTTAGCTGCATAGTTATAATCAGCTAAAAATATATCTAAATGATTGCTAATGGCATCGCAATGTGAAGGCACAACTGTGGGGAGGGATGGTACCTAAAGTATTGATTATGATATTTTTCCTCAAGAGGTTTATTACAATAGTGTCAAGGAGATAAAACAAATATCTGAATATATGCACATCAGGGATATTAAACAATGAACAGATAGATGTGTGTGCTAAACAATTGGCATGGACAGTCAGTAACTAAGGATTAGGAGAGAACGATCAGCTGTGGGCTAGGGCCCGTGGTAAGGCTAGTGGGACGAGAACTGAGAGGATACTGGTGGCCTTTGATTTCTCTGTTGCAGAGGACTGTGCTGATGAGCTTTGTTCAAAACTCTCTTCTTCCTTAACCTCTGGATTGCCACTAGGTTTTCCTGTCTTTCTGAGAGCTTCTTTTTGCATGAGTTAGTCTGTATTTTTCCATTTTATTGAGTGGGCTTCTCCAGATTCAGTCATCAGCCTCTTATTTTTCCCACTCTACCTTCCATCCTCTGTGCAGAAGTTATTTTCTCTTGTTATCCTCTTCCATAGTCATATGTCCAATGACGAGGCATCGTTCTGCTGTCTCCCAGCTGGCAACTCTGACTTGCTTCCCTTCTTGACTTCCCTTTACCTGTTGTTTGCATGACTCCATTCCTTTATAGGCTAGAAGCTCAAACCAGTCATTCACTGGGTTCCATTAGTTCTTTGTAAAGCCACTGCTGTGGCCCAGATCTTAATTGCTCTCATAGCTATCCTTATTATTTATCTCATACTTACAGATATTTTGCTACAAAAACATTCCTAAAATGCTATTATCTCCATGTTCTGCTGCTTTTAAACCCTGATGATTTTTTTTTTTTTTTTGCAACTGTTGGATAAATTATTGGGCTCTTTAGCCTGTCAGCTAGACTCTGGCTTTCATGTATTTGGTATCATTCACCCAAATAACCCCTTCCTTCCAGAAGATTGTCTTTTTACTGTCCATGCTTTTTTTTCAATTCCTGCCATGGTTTATGCTGTGCTCCTGGCATGGACTCCTATGTTTCTCTGCCCTGCCCATCTATCTCCTATCCATTCTTCAAACCGGAGGCCCTCTGAGAAATGTGGCATGACTGTTGAGTGTCTGGAGTGAACATTAACATGACTTTTTTTAGAATTTTAGAGTCCTCGTTGTAAGTGCTAGTATTTTAATATTGAATCACATGCTTTCTTATGTGGTGACTTAACTTTTCTTAAATTGTCTGTATATTTTTACCCTAATTATATAATACTGCTCCTCGAGGGCACAAGAACCACATCTTGTTTTTCTTGCATTCTTAGCCTTTACCACCACATATACACTGCTGAATAAATATTGGTTAAATGACTGTAAGTAAAAGTGGCATTGTTTTGGAAGGATTTACTGATCTAAGTTGGCACCCTGCCTCCCCAAATGAAAAGTGCCTTTTATACACTGACTGAGCCTAAAATTTGTCTAGGAAAATTATCAAACTATGGAAAGCTCCAAGACTGTATCTCAAAGAAATTCAGAGAAAGGAATGGGATGGCAAAGGGGAACATTTCGTTAATACCATGCGAATAAAGCAGAATTATATTGGTCACTGTATGCATGAATGTATGCCGTAGGTATCTGCTCATCAATGTAAAATATGATCTGGAATAATTGTTCCTAACCAGGGGTGCGCTGCATAATCTCCTGGTGAACTTTTGTAAATACACATACCCATCCCCCACCCTAGGATGTCTGATTCAGTGTGGCGTCCTAGGTGAGGTTTGGACATGAATATCTTGAAAGAAATGCCCTGGGTACTTACAGCACACATTCATGGTTAAGAAGCAGTAATGTCTGGAAAGAGATGACTGCTGTTCCAAAATACTAAAAATCAAATTAGCAAGCAAGACAACACGGATTTGGGACCTGAAGATTTAGGCCAAAACATAAAGTTTCTATAGTTTTTCTGTTCTATCTAAATTATTATTTTAGAAAATACAGAGTTCTTTCAGGGGAATTGTGTTTCATCTTGAAGCAGTGGGGAATGGCAGCAGTATGCATGCCCAACAGCGGTTGTAACCATCTGCTGGCCTGTCCGATTTTTGGCACACCCGTTTTACCCAGATGAGCTGAGTAGAAGTTGTTCAACAAGTAATGTGTTGAAACATTGACATGATTTTTTTCCTTCATGCTTGATGTCAGTCATTCGCAGCTGTGTTAGTTTTGATGAATATTTCTTCCAGAAGGGTTTAAATCTTTATTGGCAACTGAAATAGAGATTTTCAAGTGGAAGTAAAGAATTTATAAAAATGAGATACCCTGTAATACATTTTCGGAGGAACTCTTTCCAAATGGGAGCCATTTAGCTGGGGGATCATGCTTTGCAGCTACTGCAGTTTTATTTCTCCCCTCCCACAGTTGCATCGGGATAATAGGAAAGTAAGTAATATCTACAATAAAAAAAATACCTGCAGCATGAAACAGGAAGAGGCAGAAATGTGTTTTCAGAATAAATGGCTTCCCTCTCATTTGTGCACTATCTGTGTTCATCATTTTTAAATATTGTACAGTACATTTAACGGCACATGCCTGGAAATAAGTATTATGTATGGCTTTCATTTAAGCAGCCTCCAACTGACTTGATACTGACAGGTAAATCTCCCATATGATAATCCGAAGATATAGAGCAAGGAATATTACATTTCACAGATTAGTTCTCATTTATGTGGACTGACGTTTGCTCATGTAGAACCTTGTTGTAAGTTGAGGACCCACAATGGTCTTTTCTTTAGGGATTTCATTTTAGAGTTGAGGTTGATTAAAACCACCCCAAATGCTGCCATACTTGGATGCTTCTGTTTAGTCCCAGCAGGCCAAAGTCTGGGAACTTTTTGAAACTGTGACTTGATTTCTACAAAGAAAGATCTGTGATCTTAATTTGTGATTACATTGAACTAAGGATAACTCAGCAATGAGAAATGAGTGGTTTACAAAATTACCCTCCTGCTATCACTAGGCCACAGCTTTTATTTGGAGGCTTTTTACTTGGACAAGTCAGCAATGCTGTGTGTGACCGCAGTAAGAAAGTAGAACCTAATAATTGAGGGGAAAAGAGCCTAGAGCAGCACAGGGAACAAGCTGAGTCAGATATCCCTTTATTTCAGATCAGTCTTTGATCTGAGGAAATGTGACGATACTCATCAACTTTTCATAACCCAATCACCTATTTACAAAAAATAACACAACTCAATTATTTGTAAATTGCTTTAGAATCTTCCATATATCCCACACCGTGGTGAAGGACAAAATTTTGCCTAAGAAAATTCCATTTTGATTATTTTCACAAACAGATCATGACTTGAGCATTATTTACTACCAAAGTTCTCCTGAAGATTGATGTGGTGGGTTTTTTTTTCTAATTTAAATTCAAGTTAGTTAATATAGAGGGTAGTATTGATTTCAGGGGAAGAACCCAGTGATTCATCACTCACATGTAACACCCAGTGCCCATCCCAACAAGTGCCCGCCTTGATGCCCATCACCCATTCAGTGCATCCCCTCACCCACCTCCCCTCCAGCAACCCTCAGTTTGTTCTGTCTTTAAGAGCCTCTTATGGTTTGCCTCCCTCTCTGTGTTTATTTTTACTTCCCTTCCCCTATGTTCATCTGTTATGTTTCAAAAATTCCACATATGAGTGAAATCATATGTTTATCTTTCCCTGACTGACTTATTTCACTTAGCATAATAACCTCTAGTTCCATCCACCTTGTTGCAAATGGCAAGATTTCATTCTTTTCGATCATTGAGTAGTATTCCAAGGTGATATATATGTGTATATATATATATATATATCTTTGTATGTATGTATGTGTATACACACACACGCACGCACACACACACACACCACATCTTCTTTATCCATTCATCAGTCAATGGACATTGAGCTTCTTCCATAATTTGGCTATTGTTGACAGCACTGCCATAAACTTTGGGTGCATATGCCCCTTCAAATCAGCATTTTTGCATCTTTTGGATAAATTCCTAGTGCAGCTCCTGGGTCATATGATAGTTCTATTTTTAGTTTTTGGGTTTTTTTTAAGTTTTATTTATTTTGAGAGAGAGAGAGAATGAGCAAGGGAGGGGCAGAGAGAGGGAGAAGGAAGGAATCCCAGGCAGGTTCCTGTCAGTGCAGAGTCCGATGCAGGGCTTAAACTCACGAACTGTGAGATCATTACCTGAGCCAACATCAGGAGTTTGACCCTTAACCAACTGAGCTACCCAGACACCCCTCTATTTTTCATTTTTTGAGGAACCTCCATTCTATTTTCCAGAGTGGATACACCAGTTTTCATTCCCACCAGCAGTGCAAAAGGGTTCCCGTTTCTCTGCATCCTTGCCAAGATCTTTTGTTTCCTGAGTTATTAGTTTTTGCCATTCTGACAGGTGTGAGGTGGTATCTCATTGCGGTTTTGATTTGTATTTCCCTGATGATGAGTGACGTTGAGCATCTTTTCATGTGTTTGTTAGCCGTCTGGATGTCTTATTTGGAAAAGTGTCTATTCATGTCTTCTGCCCGTTTCTCTGTCTTTTTTGGATGTTAAATTTGATGAGTTCTTTATAGATTTTGATGCTAACCCTTTATCAGATATATTGTTTGCAAATATCTTCTCCCATTCTGTCAGTTGTCTTTTAGTTTTTCTGATTGTTTCCTTTGCTGTGCAGAAGCTTTTTCTCTTGATGCAGTGCCAATAGTTTATTTTTGCTTTTATTTCCCCTGCTTTCAGAGAGGTGTGGAGTAAGAAGTTGCTGTAGCTGAGGTCAAAAGGGTTTGCTGCCTGTTTTCTCCTTTAGCATCTTGATGATTTCCTGTCTCACATTTAGGTTCATCCATTTTGAATTTATTTTTACATATGAAAATACACACTTAAAAAAGTGGTCCAGTTTTATTCTTCTGCATGTCACTGTACAGTTATCCAGCACCATTTGCTGAAGATACTGTCTTTTTTCCATTGGATATTCTTTTCTGGTTTGTTGAAGATTAGTTGGTCATACATTTGTAAGTCCATTTCTGGGTTCTGTGTTCTGTTCCATTGATTTATGTCTCTATTTTTGTGCCAGTACCATACTGTCTTGATGATTATAGTTTTTAATACTGTTTGAAGTCTGGAATTGTGATGCCTCTCGCTTTGCTTTTCTTTTGCAACATTACTTTGGCTATGCAGGTCTTTTCTGGTTCCATACAGATTTTAGAATTGTTTGTTCTAGCTCTGTGGAGAATGTTGGTGTTATTTTGATAGGAATTGCATTGAATATATAGATTGCTTTGGGTAATATACATATTTTAACAATACTTGTTCTTCCAGTCCATAAGCATGGAATGTTTCTCCATTTCTTTGTGTCCTATTCAATTCCTTTCATAAGCTTTCTGTGGTTTTCAGTGTACACATCTTTTATCTCTTTGGATAGGTTTATTCCTGGGTATCTTACAGTTTTTGGTGAAATTATAAATGGTATTGATTCCTTGATTTTTCTTCCTGCTGCTTCATTATTGGTGTGTAGAAATGGAACTGATTTCTGTACATTGATCCTGCAACTTTACTGAATTCATGTATCACTTCTAGCAGTTTTTTGGCAGACTCTTTTGGGTTTTTCATGTAGAGTACCATCATCTGCAAATAGTGAAAGTTTGACATCCTCCTTGCCTTTTATATTTGTATGCCTTTTATTTCTTTTTGTTGTCTGATTGCTGAGACTAGGATTTCCAGTACTACATTGAACAAGTGGTGAGAGTGGACATCCCTGTCATGTTCCTGACCTTAGGGGGAAAGCTCTGTTTTTTTCTCCATTGAGGATGGTTTTAGCTGTAGGTCTTTCATATATGGCTTTTATGATGTTGAGGTATGTTCAATCTGTACTTACTTTGTCGAGGGGTTTTACATACAAGAATGGATGCTATATTTTGTCAAAAGCTTCTTCTGCATCTATTGAGAAGATCATATAGTTCTTATCCTTTCTTTTAAAAATGTGGTGTATTACATTGATTGACTTGTGAATATCAAACCACCTCTGCAGCCCAGGAATAAATCCCACTTGATCATGGTGAATAATTCTTGTAATGTACTGTTAAATTCAATTTGTTAGAATCTTGTTGAGAATTTTTGTATCCAGGTTCACCAAGGATATTGGCCTGTAATTCTTTTTAGTGGGGTCTTTGTCTGGAATCAAGGTAATGCTAACTACATAGAATGAGCCTGGAAGCTTTCCTTCTGTTTCCATTTTTTTGAAACAGTTTGGAAAGAATAGAGATGAACTCTTCTTTAAATGTCTTGTAGAATTCCCCTGAGAAGCCATCTGGACTAGGACTTTTGTTTGTTGGGAGATTTTTGATAACTGTTTCAATTTCTTTGCTGGTTATGGGTCTTTTCAAATTTTCTAGTTCTTCTTGTTTCAGTTTTAGTAGTTTATATGTTTCTAGGAATTTGTCTATTCCAGATTAACCAGTTTGTTGGCATATAATTTTTCATAGTATTCTCTTATAGCTGTTTGTATTTCTGTGTTGTTGGTTGTGATCTCTTCTCTTTCGTTTGTGTTTTTATATATGTGGGTCCTCTATCTTTTCTTTTTGATAAGTCCTGCTAGTGGTTTATCAATTTTGTTTATTCTTTCAAAGAACCATCATTTAGTGTCATTGATCTGTTCTACTGTTGTTTTCATTTGTTTGTTATTATTTAATAATAATCTGCTCTAATCTTTATTATGTTCATTCTTCTACTGGCTTTTGGCTTTATTTGATGCTCCTTTAGGTGTAAGGTTAGGTTGTGAATTTGGGAGTTTTCTTTCTTTCTTCTTGAGACAGGCCTGAATTGCAATGTATTTTCCTCTTAGGACTGCCTTTGCTGCATTACAAAGGGTTTGGACTGTTGTGTTTATATTTTCACTTGCTGCCATGTATTTTTTAAATTTTCTTCTTAAATTTTCTGGTTCATTCATTCTTTAGTAGGATGTTCTGTAACCTCCATGAGGGGTTTAAGGGGTCTCCAAATTTTTTCTTGTGGTTGACTTTATGTTTCATAGCATTGTGACTTGAAACTATGGTTGGTAAAATCTTGATCTTTTTGTACCTATTGAAGGCTGACTTGTGATGTGATCTATTCTGGAGAATGTTCTGTGTACACTCAAGAAGAATGTATATTCTTCTGCTTTAGGATGAAATGTTCTGAATATATATGTTAAGTCCATTTGGTGCCATGTGTCTTTAAAAGCCATTGTTTTCTTGCTGATTTTCTGCTTAGATGATCTGTCCATTGCTGTAAGTAGAGTATTAAGGTCCCCTAGTATTACTGTCAGTGAGTTTCTTAATTCTTTTATTAATAGATTTATTTATTTGGGTGTTTCACGTTGGGGGCACAAATATTTACAATTGTTAGATCTTGGTGGGTAGTCCTCTTAACTTAATGATATAATGCCCTTCTTCATTTCTTGTTACAGTCTGGTTTAAAATTTAGTTTGTCTGATAGAAGTATGGCTACTCCAACTTTCTTTTGAAGTCCATTAACATAACAGATGATTCTCCATTCCCTAACTTTCTTTTTTTTTTATTTTTTTTTTTTATTTTTTTTTTACAAATAGTTTATTGTCAAATTAGTTTCCACATAACACTCAGGGCTCATCCCCACAAGTGTCCTCNATTTTCCAGAGGGGTCCATTCCCTAACTTTCAATCTGTAGGTGTCTTTAGGTAAAAAATGAGTCTCTTGTAGGCAACATCTAGGTGGATCTTTATTTTTTAATCCATTTTGGTACCCTGTGTTTTGATTAGAGTCCATTTACATTTAGAATAATTATTGAAAGATATGAATTTGATGCCATTTGTAACCTGTAGTGTTGACATTTCTAGTTGATGTTTTGTAGTCATTTGTAGTCTTTGTTGCTTTGGTCTTCTATTTTTTCCTTTTATTTTTTTTTCTTCACCCAGAGAATCCCCCTTAGAATTTGTTGCAGGGCTAGTTTAGGGGTCATTAACTCCTTGTATTTTTGTTTGTCTGGGAAACTCTTTATCTTTCCTTCTATTTTGAATGACAGCTTTGCTGGATTAAAGCTGCATCTTTTTCCCATTCAGCACATTGAATATTTCCTGCCACTCCCTTCTGGCCTGCCAAATTTCAGTAGACAGGTCTGCTACTAACCTTATGTGTCTACCTTTGTAGGTTAAATACCTTTTGTCCCAGCTGCTTTCAAAATTCTCTCTTTATCTTTGTGTGTTCCAAGTTTCACTGTGATATGTCATGGTGTTGACCTGTTTTGTTGATTCTGAGGGGAGTTCTCTGTGCCTCTTGTACTTGAGTGCCTGTTTCCTTCCCTACATTAGGGAAATTCTGAACTATACATTGTTTAAATAAACCTTCTGCCCCTTTTTCCCGTTCTTCTTTTGGGACTCCTATGATATGGATATTGTTTTGTTTTATGGATTCATAAGTTCTCTAAGTCTTCCTTGTGATCTAATAATTTCCTCTCCCACTTTTTTTCAGCTTCACTATTTTCCATAATTTTATCTTCTATGTCACCTATTCTCTTCTCTGATTCTTTTTTTAACTTTTTTTTTTTAAGTTTACTTATTTAGTTTGGAGAGAGAGAGAAAGAGCACACGAGCAAGGGATAGTAAGAGAGAGGGAGAGAGACTATTCGAAGGAGCCCCCACACTGTCAGTGCATAGCCTGACATGGGGCTCAAACTCACTAAGTGGAAATTGTCACCTGAGCCAAAATCAGTTGCTAGATGCTCAACCAACTGAGCCACCCAGGTGCCCCTTAAAAACTGTTCTTAACTCATGGGTTATACAAAAACAGATGGTGAGCTGGACTTGGTAAGTGAGCTGTAGTTTGCTAAACCCTGCTTCCAGATTACAGTACTATTAGCAGTTCTTGCAGAGTTTCAGGAAAGAGAACATGGTCTTATAGCACAAGACACAGTCATCCATGCTCAGAGTGTTGCCATATAATAGAATCATTGGAACAGTTTTGTAATTAGCATGCCCATATAATATTCCTGGCACATGGTGCCTTGATGCTCTGTAGTTTCATTTAGCTCAATCAGGCCCTCTATGAAGTTGTTAGTAATCAGTAGACAGTATCACCTCCACTACAGAAATTCTAGATTAATGAACTGTATTATAGACAGTCTGCTCTTTTGCCTTGGGTAAGCTTTTAAAAGCTTTTCCTTCTTTCTACTCCAGACCTGCCATCTGTGGCATGTGAACTCAAGTTTTCCATGTAGATCAAGCCTCTCACAGTCCTTGATGGCATATGGCTAGGCCTCTAATTTATGTGTACTGTCTAATTAAGAAAGCAGAGTTTTGCTAAAAATATCAGGCCAAACTTTGGTCAGTCTGGCTGCATATTAAGTATTGCTGGTCAGTTTTCTTTAAATCCTAAGAATTGCAAGACTCTGTAGACATTTTTTTCCAAGAATTTTATTCAATATGGAGTCAGATAGAGATGAAAAGGACAGAATATAGAGAGGAATAGTTGAATTTATTAAGGCCTAATATTCTTAAATTCTTGTCTGCTATTTTTGAATCTATATGCCATTTCTTTGTTGTTTAATCTACTTTAAAAGTTTTTTTTTTAAGTTTATGTATGTATTTTGGGAGAGAGAAAGCATAAGTGGGGGAGGGACAGAGAGAGAGATGGAGAGAGAGAGAATCCAAACCAGGCTTCATACTGTCATCCTGAACCCTGACATAGGGCTCAAACTCATGGACCATGAGATCATGACCTGAGCTGGAATAACTGATAAGCCACCCAGATGCAGAAATAACAAAAGTTATTTCTGATTTAGAACAAAATCATGAAAATCATTATAATCAACTTTGACTATAGAAGATGTATAAAGGTACATGTTTGTAAATTTTTGTAAACATTTCAAATAGATATTTTAACTTTTACTACTTACACAGGGTTATATTCTATACGTGTGTTCACACAAATATACACACAGGCTGTGTATCTAAGCATAGTGCCTGCCTTTCTTGGGATATCTGTATAGAACTTGCCTCATCAGTGCCTAAAGAAGACTAGAGGAACATTATGTTTTAGGATCCATAAGTCATGGTTCCCTTAGTGGTAGTACAGTCAGTTGCACTGTAACATGACATACACATTCCTAAAAATTGCTGCACTGTGCAGAATTGTACAACAACACGGCGCTTATGAGAAAAATGAGTCAGGGCACAACACTCAAAAACTCCATCAGGGACATTAAAAAGAGATAGGAACCTAATAAAAACAGCAGAGTTTTATACATGTTAAGTGGTTAAAAAATATATAAGGACTATAATAAATATGGTATTTTGCCTTGAAAAAGATCTCAAGGTTGCTCAGAAGTTGGTGTTGGTGTACTGAGTGAGCTACCATAATAAAAGACCACATACTGGGCACCTTACGCGACAGAAATCTATCTCGCACAGTCCTAGAGGCTGGCAGTCCAGGATCCTAGAGTTGGTTTCTCCTGAGGCTCCATGCCTTGGCTTGTATATGGCCACCTTCTCCCTGTGTTGTCACATGGTCTTTCCTCTGTGCACGTTTATATATCCCTTCCTCTTCTCTTAGGACACCATTTATGTTGGATTAAGATCCCACTCTTGTAGCCTCATTTAACTGAACTGCCTCCATAAAAGGCATTTTTTTCAAATATAGTCATGTTGGGTGTTAGAGCTTCACTGTAAGAACTTCGGGAGGACGGAAGTCCACTCATAGGAGTGTCGGAGGTTTTATAGCTTATAAATTACTATGAAATGGTAGAAGGAGGATGATCTGAAATTTGAGAGAAAAGTTATGACACCAGGTGGATGTGTCCCGTAATATGTCAGCTGAGGTAACTTGGAGATGTTTGAGAGGGGTGTGTGTATGTGTATATGTGTGTTTTGTGTATTCCTACACTACTCGGGTCAACTGAGCTCATTTCTGCATTCACCGAGTGTTTCTGGCAGAGAAAATCACACAGAAGCCAATAAAAAATTTGTATTATGCTTACATAACAGTGAAACATATCAGTACCAGTCTTAACAGCCTCACTGATAGCACAGGGTAGTGGTGCAGGGGATGGGCTCTGGAGCCAGGCAGTCTGACTTCACGTCTTCCCTCTCAGAAAAATCTGTGGGATATTTGGGAGAGCCAGTTAGTCACCCTAAGCTTTAGTTACTTCATTTGTAAAATAGGCATGCTGGTAGTGCCCAACTCATAGGGTCATTGGAATGACCACATGCCTTAAAGTATGAACTGTTTGGAAAGGTATATTGTGCACAAGGGGGTAGTGAATGGTAGCTAGCTACCATCAACACCATCGTGCTGTCTGTTGTTAGTCAAGTTGGTATAACAAGAGCAGGGGCTAATAGCTAGTAGTCTGTCATAACCATGCAATGGAAGAGCTGTAGGCATGTTGCGCGGCACAGGCAGCTCTGGTATCTGTTGTTTTGGGAGGGAAGCTTGAAGAAGATGCAAGGAGAATAGGTTCTTAATTTAGAATAAAGCTCTGTTCTTCCGTGGAACTCCCGAGAAGGCAGAGTCATGGTGGTTCACAGGACTGTCAGCTTGGGCTTTACTTACAAGAAAAAAATGCAAAATTCATTGGAGTTCAGAGCGTCAGACCTTCTGCTTGCTGCTGTGTAGCGATGTGACAGAAGTGGATGAGAAAAGGTGTCCTACTTCAGCAGGGAATGATGCCCGCTGTGCTGCTAGAAGCCAAAGCTTTTGAAGCACCACATGAGAAATGTCAGAACACACAGTGAATATCTTTGAACCACAGAGATTTATAATTTGCCCAGGTGATTCTGAGGAGGCACAGCTTGTCTCTGCCAGGGGGGAGAGAGGAACAAAGCTTGGAGCTCAGCGGTGCCCCACCTCTGCTAGGGCTGGGACAGTCCCATCAGCCTTAGGAGGTCGGCATGGCTTCTGGGTGTAAGAGTTTGCTGTTAAATGTAATATTTATTGGTTACCTCCCATGTGCAGGTGAAGGAGCTATGGAGGCACTTGATCTTGAACAAATTTGAGGTTGGTAATCAAATGTGGCTGATTCATGTCCAGGCTTAAGCTATTTAGCCCTTAGCGAGTAATTTAGCTTTGCTAGGTCCCAGGTGCCTCTTTTGAAAAGGCGAAATAACTCCTATTTATAGGGTAATCCTGAGGATTCAATGAGAGGGTATGTGCATCTTTTAGTGCCTATTTCTCTTTCAACTGGGGTTACAAAGTTGAGTAAGCAACAGTTTTTGACTTGTTGGGACTCACAGGGGCCATTGATTCTCCATATTTGTGAAGTTGTCCAGTACCTAAGGATGGGGAAATATAACCTGTAATACTTATGTGATGAGACTCTTTTCTAGAGCCTCTTCCTTACTGCTCTAGCTGTGGGGTTTTCTGGGTCTTCTATCTTAATATGCTATCAGGAGAACCATATTTTGGATTGTTTAAAGAGCAAGCGCTTTGTTGCTTCCTCTTTGAGTCCAGTCTGCCTTGTCCTCTCTTTCTGTTCTTCTTTTCCTTCTCCCTGCATCCCTCCCTCCCACCTCCTGCTGTTACAGGGGCATGTGCCTTCTGCTTCCTCCTGGCTGTTAACCCTTCTGTGATTAACTTGTGGGGGCTATATCCCTTGTCAAAGGGTGGACAGGAGGCCTCATAGAATCCTCGACCATTACTTATTTGACTGTAACTGTCTTAAAACTTGGCACATTGCACTTGACTCCTCTCTCTTTGAATATAGCAAATCTACTAACCCCCTACTAACAGAGGAGGTGAAAGTGTTTGTGTGTAAGATGGGGCTGTGGGGGGAGGTGCTTGGACAAAGCAATGGGAGGTCCAGCTATTTCCTCTTTTGGAAGATTTGGGGAGATTCCCAGTGACTTTTGGGGAAGCAGGTCTTAGAGGTTTTTGTGTAGGTCTTCCCCAATCTAAATTCATAAATGAGCCCTCTGTGAGATTGTAAACTTAAGTAAAAGCAATAAAGGCCAATTACTCAGCAGCAAGTTGAGCTGCTGGCGTTGTGTATAGGGCTGTCATGCTTTGAGAGAATTAAGGTATTTTAGAAAAATCACTTTAAATTTGCTCAGTATTTCGTATTTTGCCTCTATACCATCTTGTAGCAGTTGCCAACTGATGGGAGGTTATATTTTGCTCTTAGGACTCAACTATGTAGAAGGGTGTGGTACTGGCTGCAGAGTCGATGGTGTGAACGAGACCATTGGTGTAGCATCATACACTCCCTCAGTCACAGGTCATCACTAGCAGAATTGGCATTAACGGTTAGTGTACAAGTCTTAGGTGTATCACTTAGTGCTTCAGGGTTATGATAACTCCTGTAATTAGTCACAGAAGGAATAAAATTGCATATTTTCATCTTATGTATGAATATATAACAACCAGTTTTCTTGTAGGTGTTAGTGGGCACCTGTGGTGGTAGGAGATGCAGACCCCAGGTAGGGAAAAAGATGTTTATTGAGGTTATGTCATATTCTGGGTACTGTAATGGGGCCTTTGCAGTTAATCCTCATAGCTACCCTCTGTAATATGTTAGGTATTACAAGCCCTTCTTAGTCATGTCAGAACTGAAGCAGAGAGAGGTAGAGTAACTGAGCACCACTCAGCTAAAAGGTGACAGCTGAGATTTATACTCAGGCTTGCCCAAACCCTGGGGGTTTATTAGAAAAAGCTCATGAACACTACATGTTACCACATTCAGAAAAAATACAGAAAGGGGCACTTTGGTGTTCTATTTGCATATGGCAGTCTCCTTTCCTTTCTCCCTCCATTTATGAAAGATTGGAATTAAATTTTCTTGCTGTCTCTGGCATACCGGTTGCACTTTTAGTTATTCTCTACTAGCACACTTCGCTTGGAAACTTGTTATTTTCCCTATTTACATTTCTCTCTGCTATTAAACTGTCCAGCACCTTGACTGCTGGAACTGTCTTACTCTAAATCTTTTCATCCCCACAGGTCAGTACAATGCCCGGTGCTTTGTAAATTCCCAGTAAATGTCTATGGAATGAATCAATTATTTAGATCAGGGACTGGACTGAACCTCTAGGGACTGAGGGACTGAATTTAATTAAGAAGAAGCTCAAGTTTGATGTCTTCAAACAGTGGTAGGAAGATTAAGGTGGGAGGGAGGAGGTAAGAAGGGCCTCTGGAGGAGGTGACACAGCTGGATTTTTAAGGATGACAGTGTCCAGGTAGGGAAGAGAAGGAGGGTGCCAAAGGCCACTCCAGGCAATGGAACCCACCCAAAGAGCAAGGTGGGCATGGGGAACTCCAGTCAGCATGAGTGGTGAATAGGACAGGGGAAGCCGGGAGGCAGCGGCATCCTTATTGCCAGGTGAAGGCCCTGGGTATCTCCTCCTATGCCTTCCTGTCTGTGCAGCTAGGGCCATCTGACCTTCTGTTATAAAATGTCCTTGCTTTGCCTACATTCACAAAAATCTCATGTTTACTAAGTGTTTGGCTCATTGGCGAATGGAATTGGTGTTTATTGCCAGTGCATTATACCAATGTATGACTCAGTTTAAGCCCTTGCATTTCTTTGTTCGAAAAAAGATTTTGCTCGTTGAACATAAATCTCTGATTGGTTAACATATGTAACAGAGATGGTCTTGAGTAGGCACATTCTGTGTTCCTTGTGAAGTCTGTCTTCCTGCCTTTATCTTATCTTCTGAAGAGGATAATATAGTGCTTAGAATCCACATAATGACTTCTCCCCTTTTCTTTCTCACCTCCCATACAAACATGCAAAATTAAACATCCAAAGGAAAAAAGAAAGAAAACCACATTATGTTATCACCTCACTATTAGCTATATCACCTGCGTCATATTTTACAGAGAAAAAATCAGGGTATGGGACCCATGATAACTGGTAGTATCAGCACTCTGCAATCAAGGTTCAACACTTAAAAAAAGGACATGTGGTCAGAAAAAACATGAACATGCTTTTATGGTTTGGAGCAATTGAATATTAGAAATCAAGATTGTCCCAGAAAATCCAGAAGGAAATCATGGACCCACATGATTGAATTCACTTCAGTTTCCCAAATGGTTATTACAAAGGACTTTATGTGGCAGGGGCTGGGTGCTGGGGGATTTAAGGTAAAAGGAATAAAATTGCTGTTCTCTGGCATTCAGAGTGTAGGAGGGCAAAAGGCACAACAATTTAGAAAAGATCTGCAGAGCATCCAGCTCTCCCTGGAGACAGGGCTGAGTCATTGGACCGTAAAGAGTACTTGTGGGTTAGCAAACCAAAGTTAGGATAAATAAATCTAAGAATTGGCCAATGTAAACAGCATGTTACGAATGCATTTATGATGGATTTGGGGACAGAATTAATACTGAAGTATATAAAATATTGAATTTTACTTACAGAATTCTTATCTTTCAAAAGAACAAATTTGCCTCATGATATCCATGGAATAACAAGTGGCCATCTTGTAACGGGATTCTGTCAGAACTCCCTACGATGAAGCATGTACCTTTAAGCTTCCCTGTGTTTATTGCTGTTCTGGGTGCTAGGAGAGTCGCTTTGCCTGCAAATACCTTACCTATGGGGAAGCTTATTTGGTGCAACCAGCTTTCATCCAGAGCCATCACTGATCTTTCTTTTCTGTCTCCTTTTCTTCTCTGTGGGTGGGAGGCAGAGGACTGGGATAGGTGAGGAGCTGGAGGGGTGGGAATAGCTTTCTAGATTACATCAGGTCCAAACCAGTGATTTGAAGATTGGGATACTGTTTGCAGTAAGAAATTCTCAGTGTGTGGGGACTGTGGTACACGTGTGATCTGTGAGGTATGAGAGGCACTGGTCTGCACCTGCAGCCCTGGTTGACATGTCCACACAGATTTCAAGAAGTAGCCAAATACAGACTTTCCTCCAAAGTGGTTCTTCGCATGTACTTTTCAGTGGATACTCTTGTTTTTCATCTGTTACTCATTGAAATGGCAGTTCTCATGAAATGTTTTCTCTCTCATTATGAATGTTAGTTGTGGAAATGTGTCTGACCTGAATTGATTTTCGTTATTTAATTCTGAAATAGGACTTGAACCTGTGTGTGTCATTTCAGTTTGATTCATTCAAAATACAATATTGTTTTATCTTAAGTTATGAAGGGTTCACATGAATCTTGGCTAAACCTCTTGTGTTCTAAAATCTAAAAGCTTTTCTTGCTTCATGAATTTAAGTGTTCTTATTTCTGTTTCTTCCCAATAGTTAGGTGGTTCAATAAGCATTTTTTTGGAGCCTTTACTACATGCTGGGTTCTGTATCAGGAGGCTAGATAGATATTAGGACCTCTTTCCTTGATGGATTAGTGACAGTATCTCTTTATTTCACTCTCTAAACCTCAATTTCCTTATCTTTAAAACAGGGCTAATAATCTTAAAAACCTGACAGAATTGTTATAACAATTGAGTAAAATAACTCTTAGAAAGTACCTACGATATGTCCTACTACATTGTAAGAATTAAGGAAAATTAATTACTTTAGATTAATTTGAATTTCTGTGTACTAGAGGCTGACAAAATGAACTGAATCCCCCTGCCTAGGCAAATAATATCATTCCAAGTTTGCTTAATACCCTAGAGTACGGCACTACTCCCACCATGTGCTTTATTGAAGGCTTTATTTCTTTTCTTAATACATATTAAGAATTAATTAATGCATTAATAAATTAATGCATATTTTTTATTTATTTTTATTTTTTAAAGTAGTTTATTGTCAAGTTGGTTTCCATATAACACCCAGTGCTCATCCCCACAAGTGCCCTCTTCCATGCCCATCACCCCGCTTCCCCTTCCCCCACCCCCATCAGCCCTTGGTTTGTTCTCGGCATTCAAGAGTCTCTCATGGTTTGCCTCCCTCCTATTTCCCCCCGCTTCTTCTCCCCCACGGTCCTCCGTTAAGTTCCTCTTGATCCTCCTATATGTGCAAACATATGGTAGCTGTTCCTTCTCTGGCTGACTTACTTCACTCAGCATAACTCCCTCAAGTTCCATCCATGTTGCTACACATGGCCAGATTTCATTCTTTCTCATTGCCATGTAGTATTCCATTGTGTAGATGAACCACATCTTCTTGATCCATTCGTCAGTTGATGGACACTTAGGCTCTTTCCATGTTTTGGCTATTGTGGAGAGTGCTGCTATGAACATTGGGGTACATGTGCTCCTATGCATCAGCACTCCTGTATCCCTTGGGTAAATTCCTAGCAGTGCTATTGCTGGATCACAGGGGAGTTCTATGGTTAATTTTTTGAGGAACCTCCACACTGTTTTCCAGAGGGGCTGCACCAGTTTACATTCCCACCAACAGTGTAATCTCACC
Source organism: Crocuta crocuta (assembly GCF_008692635.1). NCBI lineage: Eukaryota > Metazoa > Chordata > Mammalia > Carnivora > Hyaenidae > Crocuta > Crocuta crocuta. The sequence goes on from NW_027551572.1 coordinate 3,060,596, forward strand.
ACTGTTGTTTAACATAGTGCTGGAAGTCCTAGTGTCGCATTCAGACAACAGAAGGAAATCAAAGGCATCAGAATTGGCAAAGAAGAAGTCAAACTTCCACTTTTCACAGACAACATGATACTCTACATAGAAAACCCGACAGACTCCACCAGAAGCCTACTAGAACTGATCCAAGAATTCAGCAAAGTTGCAGGGTACAAAATCAACGTACAGAAATCAGTTGCATTTTTATACACCAATAATGAAGCAACAGAAAGAGAAATCAAGAAACTGATCCCATTCACAATTGCACAAAAAAGCATGAAGCCTTTTTTTCTATTAAATCTTTAACTTTTTAATAAAGCGTTTAAAAAAATTAAACTCTTTATTTCTGTTAAATCCCCAAATATCTGGAGATGTAATTATTTAGTAGGTGTGATATGATGGCTTTTGTGGAAGGAACTAAAACACATCATTTTAATTTCTAATTCTTGACTTTCTTTAAAGAAAAGCTTCTTGCTGGTTGGAGTAAGAACATGGCTTTCCAGCTTTCTGACTTTGAAAGTAGGATGTAATTTGAAACCACAGTCTGACTTGTCCAGAACAGCAGGATAAGGCCCTCATGGTGGAACTAGGAGGTTTATATCTTAGGCAAAGAAGTCGGGGCACACAGGGCCCAGTGGCATAGGAGTCTACAGTGCCAGCACTTACCAATTTGCTCAGACTCAGTTTTCTGAAACTTAACTAGTCAAAATAGGACTTCAGATTGAAATGGGAGCCATAGCGTCATCCTGCACATATAAGGCACTCACGCTTTAATAAATGTTAGCTGTTATACTAATGGTCATTAGTAGTAACACTGTAATTATCACCAAAGCAAAGAAGGACCTTCTCTGTTTGGACTCACTTCTTGAACAAGTTTTAGCTTCTTCTAAGAATTTCATAAGGATTTATAAAAATGGCTTGTACTGCTAGTGCCATGCTTGTTCCTGCCCCTTTGCCTTTGTTCAGGCTGTCAAACCTCCTACCCCCACCCCTGCTACCTTATCCACTTGATGGATATCTGCTTATTAATCAGGAGTTCATTCAGCTTCATTCAGCAAACTCTAGGCATTTATTAAGTGACAAATTTATGCCAGGCACCGTGCTTTACGTCTAGTGGAGATCATTATAACTTGTGTGGCCTCACTGACTCCAGGAAGGAGACACGTACTCCCATATTCTCTTTCCCCAAGTAGAAACTGACAATTCCCAGTGAACTCTTACTATAATAATAGTAATATAATAATAGTAAGAGTTCACTGCTTTCCTATTCCTTTTATCTGCTAGCCTATCAAGTTCTTTAGTGCGAAGAGAACATTATACTTCTGTTTGAATACCCAGCATCTAGGATTATGCCTGCATAAAGAAGGTGCCCGATGAATGTTTTTAGAGTGAATTAACACATATTTTAGGGCTAATGACCTTTGTTTTTGTTTCGTGTTTTGCCCAACTGTATTTTGAGTGCCTGCTCTATGCCAGGCCCTCCTTTCAGTCATTGGGACATAGTTTACATTTCACTGGGGAGGAGAGAGTAAACCAGTCAATCAAGTATTTAGGACAGTGGTTGGCTCAGAGTACTATGGAGGAGAATTCCTCCGTCATCGAGGTCATTCTTGAGGAGGTGGGGTTTGAACCAAGACCTGAAGGATGTGAGGAAACCTCGGGTTTCCAGAGGAGGGGGCAGTTGCAGATATCTGATAAGGAGTGCATCTGGCCTATGGGAGGTCTCAGGTGTCTGCGGTCGAGGGGGAGTGAGGGGTGACAAGTAGGTGAGGCAAAGGGGTGACCAGATTATGGAGAGCCCTGTAGACGTCTGGTGTTTTATGGAGAGCCCTGTAGACTTGGTGTTTTACTCTGAGAAGAGAATGCACTGGAGGGTGTTAAGGAGCACTGTGGTCTGATTAACATCCTGACAGATTCACACTGGCTGATGTGTTCATCAGGTAAAAGCAGGCACAGGCAACCGGGCAGAAGGCTCTTGAAATAATCCAGGGGAGAGTTCTAGGTGACTCGAACCAAGATGGTGGCAGTGGAAGTAATGAGAAGAGTTCAGGTTCAGGATTTTTTTTTAAGTTTATTTCTTTTAGCAGAGAAAGAGAGTGCAAATGGGGAATGGGCAGAGAATGAGAGAGAGAGACAGAGAGACAGACAGAGAGAGAGATTGAATCGCAAACAGGCTCTGCACTGACAGTGCAGATGTGGAACTTGAACTCATGAACTGTGAGATCATGACCTGAGCTGAAGTCAAGAGCTGGATGTTCAGTTGACTGAGCCACCCAGGTGCTCCCAGGTTCAGGATTTTAAAAAAACTTTTAATTTTGAAAAATGTCAAACATAAAAAAGGAAACCAGTAGTTTAGTGGACACCCATATATTCATCAACATTTGACATATTTACATTACCTATGCCTTTTCGTGGTGAACCATTTCAAGGTAAATTACAGATGTTATGAGACTTTGTGCTTCAGCATAAATCTCCAGAAAATCAGGTTGTTCTCTTACAAATACAGAATACCATTATCATACCAAACTAATACATAGTATGTATTCAGATTTCCCCAGTTGTCCTCCCTGAGTTGTACTTCTTTCCAGATAAAATCCAATCAAGATTCATTCATTAGAGTTGGTTGTTATGTCTCTTAAATCTTTCTCTTTCCCATCAACTTCATTAGTTTGAAATAATTTTAAACGGATAGAGAAATTTCAAGAATAGTATAAAGAAATCTTGTATAGACTTCACCCAGATTCACCAATTGTTAATGTTCTATTGTACTTGCTTTACTATTTCTTTTGTGTAAGTTTCAGATCAGGATTTGCTTTGAAGATAAAGTAAACAGAATTTGCTGAGAGGTTGGTTGGTGTGAGAGAAAGTGAGGCTTCAAGGGTGACCTTCAGGTTTCTGGCCTGAGAAGTTAGACAGAAGGAGTTGCAACATACTGAGTTGAGGTAGGTGAGGAAGGAACAGGTCTGGGAACAAAGTTGAGATCTAAATATTGGTCACGTCGAGTTTGAGATATCTATTAGATGTCCATGTACAGGGGTACCATAGGCATCTAGGTAAATAAATAGGGGTTCAGGGACAAGGCTGCATCTTTTAATGTGGCAGTTGTCCATAAAGAGGGGGTGCAACAGCCCCGAGACTGTAAGATCAGCAAGAGTGTGAGGGTAGGCAGAGAGGATGACTGAAGACTGAGCCCTGTAGTGCGCTTGTGTTAGAGATGACAGAGTTGAAAGGGGCCGATAAAGGGACCTTGCAGGAGGCACACACAAGTAGAAGGAGATGATCACCTGCGTCACACACTGCTGATGGGTCATGTAAATTGAGGATGGTGTAATGACCCTTGAACATGGTTATTTGTGTCACAGAAGTCAGTGGTGTCTTTGACGAGCAGTTTGGATGGGATTGTGGCAGTGAAACCTCAACCTAAGAAGGCTCAAAAGAAAATGGGAGGAAAGAAATTGGAATATGGGAACTCTCAAGAAGTTTATTGTAAGAGGGTGGTTTGGAGAAAGAGGGTAGTAGTTGGAGGAGGAATGTTCAGTGAAGTTAAAGATTTTTTGTTTTTAAGAAGGGAACAATTACGGGGTGTGTGTATGCTGATGCTCCAGCAGAGAGGGAGAAATGGAAGAGGTGAGAGAGGGGGAGAGGTAAGAGCTCTTAGCAGCGGCTGGGATGTGGTACATGCATACCAGTTGCCTCAGAAGGGAGCGTGGACACTTCTCCGTGGCAACAGGAAGGAAGCCAGACTCCCTGGACCAAGATGCAGGCAGGTAGAGTCATGTTGAGAGCTCATGGCGAGTCCAGGGATTGCTTGTTTCCTCTTAGTGAAACAGAAACAGGGTAATCAGCAGAGAATAAGGAGGGAGGAGGTGCTATTAAAATCTTGAGGAGAGAGGACACGTGAAATAATTGCCTGAAAGTGGATTTACTAATTTCTCTGGATGGAATATGTTTTTCTGTGTGGGGGATGGCAGGCAGTGAGGGCAGTTAGGGGCATGAGTAAACTGCCTTCTTTAGGAATGAGGCGTCGGTAGAGTGTGGTCACCCATAGGTCATCCTCTCTATTCAGAAAGTTGGGATTAGAGTTGGGATCAGCCCTCACAATGCAATGAATGGCTCCTTCAAGAAAAACTAAGTTAAAAGTAGAGATTTAGAGCATTGCCTCAGGCATTTGTCAAACCAGACTGCAAATGGTGTTAAGCAGTGTTATGGACTGAATGTTTGTGTCTCTCCTAAATATATATATTGAAGCCCCAACCCCACAGTGTGATGGTATTTGGAGGTATTAGGTTTAGATGCAGACAGTCATGAAGGGTAGTACTTGTGTGATGCGATCAGTCCCCTTTTAAGAGGAGGAGGAGACATCACAGTTCTCTCTCTCTTGTGTTCACACCAAGGGGCCACCTGAGCACACAGCTAGATGGTGGCCATCTGTAAGTGAGGAAGAGGGTCTTGAATGAAAATGGAATCTGTTGGTCCTTTGATCATGGGGTTTCTAGCCTCCAAAGCTGTGAGAAATAAATGAGTGTTGTTTAAGCCTCCCAGTCTGTGGTATTTTATTAGAACAGCCAGAGCTGACTATGACAACCAATTGGCATTTACTCATTCTTTATCCTTACCACATTCATCATCTACAGGAGCTATCTCCTAGGGGAGGAAGAGTAAGTCACTTACATCCTTCAGTCGGTCTGCAACTTTGGAGATACTGAGGGGACAAAACTGACCCATGGAGCCTATTTTGCAGGTGGTTACCTTTAAGGAGAATGCCCCCATCTTAATAAAGCACTATTGTATCTTTTAGTTAATTATCCTGTGAGCTGCTGAGGTAGTAAATTCTTGTTAAATTGGATGATATTCCGTTCCAAACTCCCTTCTGTCCTAAGAAATTCTGTACCACACGCTGAACATTCTTAAGCTGCCACATGGATTTCTCCTGAGCTTTGGATGATTTGATGTATTAGATATTTTTATTTAATTTATGCTTTTAATTTAAAGAAACACATCCAGATATGCCTGTAGCTAGCCAGCCAGTTTTCTTAATCTGCATATAAATAAGAGAGAAGAAAAAAAAAAGCAAGCTGTATGTGTTTTTTTTCCCTTTCCCAGTTTTTTCTCTTTATATGAACATTGTATCCCCATTACATGTTTTAGATCCAAGTTTACCCCTTTAAAAATAAGGACTTCATTAGGAAGAACATTAAATAAGCAAATCAAAAACTATAAGATGCATTTTCATAAAATCTCATGAGTATAACTTTTTGATACTTAAAAAGTAATCTATGCCTCTGATAATTATTTCAAATAAAATCCTTTTTTACCTAATATTATTAAATGTTTAATTGTTTTCAAGATATGATTTAATGGCTCAACTCAAAAATTATGTGTAAATATAGTAAAGTTTTAATCTCACTAGCAAAAAATAATTCTTTGAGTTAATTTTAACTTTTTATTATCAAACATATGCTGTGTGCCACCTGGGTGGCTAAGTCGGTTAAGCATCTAACTCTTGGTTTCAGCTCAGGTCATTGTCTCACAGTAGATGAGATTGAGTACCACATCGGGCTCTGCACAAGCAGCATACAGCCTGCTTGGGATTCTCTCTCTCCTTTTCTCTCTGCCCCTCTCCCTCCCTCTCTCTCTCTTTCTCTCTCTCTCCCCCCACCCCACCTCAAAAATAAATAAATAAATATTTTAAAAATGTTAACATGTGCAGCAAAGAAGAGAGAATAGTGTAATGAATTTCCATGAATCCATCATACAGCTTCAACTATGATATACATTCTGCCATCTCCTTAAGCTGAAAGCCATAAACATTATTAAAAACCTTAACAGACAAAACATTAGTATATGGAATGTGGGTACAAGATACTATGCTTAATATACTTTAGGATGGAGTCTCCAAATTAGAGACCTAGGGCTGCAAAGGTTTGAAACTGCCCTTTTTTGTACTTTTTTGATCAGTTCCCTGTGGTCTCAAGTTCACAGGGCTTAGCAATTCTTGTTCAGCCCCATCCTTACTTGTTACGCTTTGGTGAGAAGTCACTGCTGAGAGTTCTCTGCACATTCTGTCCCAGCTTCCTCCCCTGCTTTTTTTCCCCACAAATTCTGTTCCAGCTTCCCCCAGTCCCCCTTTTTTCTCTGCTTTTAACTCTTTTTCATTTCTTGCAAGTCCAGCTCAGGTACCTTCTCCGGGGAGGTCTCTTCTCATCACCCTGCCCCTTGTGACACAGGGGTACCTTCCTGCATTCCCATGAGAGCCCTGCCTCTCTTCCTGCCTCTGCCCTAGAGTAAAAATCTAAACCAGTCACCCTGGCCTGCAAGGCTCTGCATCATCTGGATCTTGGCGGTCTACCTCTTTGACTTCATCTCCTGTCACACGGCTCCAGTGACATCGATGTGCTCTTGAAGGCCAAACCCATGCCTGTCGACAAGCCTTTACACTTGCTGTGTCTCCCGTGTTCTTACTGCTTTTTATTTATTTATTGTTTTTGGTCTGCTTATTCTGTCAATTGCTGAGGAAAATGTTTAAAATCTCTTGGTATGATTATAGATTTTTCTGTTTTTTTCTTGTCATTCTATTGCATTAAAAATATTTAAGACTATCCTTTTAGATATATAAACATTTAAAGTAATAATGACTTCCTGTTAAATTGTTTTATTAATATGAAGCGATCCATATTTAATCATGCTTTTTACCTTAAAGTCAATGTTGTCATATTAAAATAGTTTTATTTTAGTGGGTATTTGTATGGTACATCTTTTTCTAAATTTTTATTTAACTCTTTTGTATTCTTGTGGTTTAGATGTGTTTCCTGTCATTACATATGGTAGGATTTTGTTTTAACTCAGTCTTAAAATATTTGTTCTCTTTCTTTGCACTGAAGCTTAACCCACATACACTTAATATCATTTTTCAATGCTTTTAAATCTCCATGTCAGTTTGTGCTTTCTGTTGTTTTGTCCATTTGACATTTCATCTTCACTCCTTTCTTGACTTCTGCTTTTATTGTTTTTAGAATTCCATTTTCCCTCCTGGTTTTGAAATTATATTGTCAATTTTTAATTATATGGTAGTTACCCTAGAAATTACAATGGGTTTATCTAAGTTCTCAAAATTGAATGGCAATCCATCTTTTACCCTAGTCCCAGAAAACCTGAGGTGTGTATAATACTTTAGCTCCATGTACCCACTCCTGATTTATGTTATTTTTTCATGCCTCTTCTGTGATTTTTAGCCTTACAGATATTATTAACCTTAAAGAACTTTAAAGTCAGTGTTCTTTTAGATTTGCACATATATTTACCATTTTCTTTGCTCTTCATTCTTTTTTGCACTTAGACCTTCCATCTAGAATCACTTAATTCTTGTCTGAAGATCCTTGAGGCTTCCTAGGGATGAAATCTTGTAGTTTTTGCTGTCTGAAAATAAATATATTTTTCCCCATTCTTGAAAGATTTTTCTCTGGGTGGAGAACACTAGCTAGGCAGTTACTATCTTCCTGCACATTGGTGATTTCATTCTACTGCCTTCCTGCTTACCTTGTTGCTATATAGAAGTGATTTGTTGCTGTAGAGAAGTTGATGTCAAGTCTATCATTCCTTTGAAAATAATGCCTTCCTCCATCCCCTTATGGCTTACGAATTTTCTCTTAGTCTTTTTGTCTTTCTGTACTTTCACTATATGCAGTGTATAAGTGTCGTTTAAAATTTTTTTATTCTTAAGATTCACTGGGCGTCATGAATCTATGGATTGCTGTCTTTAATCAGTTCCGGAAAGTACACACCATTACCTCTTCAAATATTACCTCTTTCCTAACTTGTCTCTTTTCTTCTTCTGAAACAATTAAATATATTTTAGATCATCTCACACTGTCTTCAATGTGTCTTAACTTCTGTTTACTGTATTTCATTTTTTTTTCCTCTGGCTGAATGCTAAATATCATCTAACCTAGTTTTTAAATCACTCATTCTCTTATTATTTATAATTTATTATTTCTTTCTCTCCTAGTTTTTAATCTGGTTGTATTTTTTATTTGTAGAAGTGTTCTTTTAAAAACCTGCCTCATCCCGAAATACAAATCAAAACCACACTGAGATACCACCTCACGCCAGTCAGAGTGGCNATAAAAATAAAATCCTGCCTCATCCCTTTTTATAATTTTCTGTTCTTGGCAGGTACATTTAACCTGGTCTTTCTTTACAGAGAGTAAAAACATAGTTGTTCTATAATCTGGGTTTGACAGTTCCATTCTCTGAGTCTGATACTGATTCTGATTCCTGGTACCGTTTTTCCTGTATGTGCTTTAATTTTGTGCTACTCTTTGTTCTTAAAAAATATTGGTGTGATTCTTGAGGCCTAGAAAGGAGACTTTATGCTTATGCTTCAGTCAGACATTTTCAGATACTACCAATCCAGGATCCCCTTAAACAAAATCCATGGTTAAAGGTGACCAGGACCACCAAGGCATAATGAATTTAGATAATAGTTACAGTTGTGGGTCTTTGACTGTAACTTCTCATGGAATTGTTTTCCCCCTCCTGTTCTTCTTAGTATCAAGGCAACCATCCCTATAGTTCCCCAGAGTTAGGGGTAGGAATAGGATTTCTGTATGGTTCATACTCCTATTATGGATATAATCTCTAGGGTCTGAGCTTAACGTGAAGATTGTCCCCTATAATATCTGCTGCTTTGGGTCAGCTCTTCGGCTTTGATTTGCCCCTTTCCTTCAGAAGCTGCCAAAGCAGAAACCCAGATTTACTGGCCATGACAGATGCCCATGGGCTAAAAAGAGCTGTAGTACTCTGCTTAGGCCTCTAAGTTCCTACGCTTTTTTTCAGATGTTTTCCTGATAGCTTCTTACTGTCTTGTCACGTCAGCTGCTTTTAGGGATTCTTTTAAATGATGGAGAAGTTTAGTAGTTCTTGATAGGTCAGGGTAGCAAGGAATTCTTCTCAATAGCTACATCTGCTATTTCTGGAAAAAGGAGGTATTAGTAAGACTTTAAATCTAGTAAGTATCATCTACTAGGAGAAAGATTGTGTGTGTTATGCATAAATAAGTTTTGAATGTGATAAAAGGTTTTGAAAACTAGAATTTTTGTACACTTTTATTTATGTGATACATCATTTTAATATTGATGTGAAGTTTAGCAAGGTCAGTTTGGCCTTGTATCCAGCGTGACTTCCAATTTTAACCACAGCAATTTCCTAAAACTGCATACAATGACTTTCCTAATGATCCAAAGAAATATCCATCTATGCCAAACACCCACAGGATACAGTTACGGTATTAGACAGGTCTTGAGGGACATGGCCTTTCAAAGACATGGAGGACATAAATCTGCCTACATTGGTTTCTGCTGGACATTAGGCAAAGCCTGGCAAAAAGATTTTTGCCTAACATGCACCAGAAAACAATGCAGACAAGGCCTGCTCTTGCAAAGTAATGCCCAGGCAAATGTAAATGTAATCTTATTTGGCTGGTTTGAGAATGCTGGTTCTACGCAGCACAGATTGATTGAGTCGGTGGTGTTAGGCACCAAATCTCTTAGAGGGTGGGAATCTTGAGTAAAATTTGGCATCTTAGAAATAGAAGTTAGTGACAGTGTGACAAGTGTGGGTAGGTAGGAAAGGGAGAATACTAGAGTCAGGTGTGAGTGAGTAGAGTATGAGGACTGACAGGCATACCCTTATGATAAGGGAGGAGACTGCCCCTGGAAAGTGGTTGGGAAATGTGCCAACTAAAAATGGTTTGAGAGAAGAAATCACTTCAGTTCTGAGAATTAAGAAACATCCCCAGCCCACTGTGAATGGGGGCAGAGCCCAGCTGCCACTAGTTTTTCACCAACCACAGAGAATCTGTTGGGCCTCTCCTGCTTCTTTCCCATTTACTTTCTCTTTTGACTTTGAAGAAAGGGCTACAGTTGAACCAGATTCAATGGACTGAGACCTCTTGGTGGCCTCCTTGGGTCTTAGACCAGAGCGGTCATTAGGCCTTCAGAGAACAGTCCCAAAATAGCGGCCCTGAATATTGTTTGAACTTCGGGAATATAGGATAGTGCACAGTTGTAGTTGGTTGAAAGGCTACAAGATTAGTTTATTAATACAATTATTTGCTGTCTCATTCAGATATATCATTGTCATCCATGGATATGGAATGCACTGTCTGATTCAACAAAATGAATGCTGACTCTTGCTGGGGGATTGTAGGCACTGTGCATTTTTCCTCTTTGGTGATTGTTTTAGTAGCCTTTTGCCATCAAATTCAGTAAATTCAGCATGTAGTGAATGCCTCCTATGTGCCAGAATCTCTACTTATGTCATCTTACTTAATCGTCACAACAGTCCCATTGGGTAGATGATTTCATCTCAATTTGGAAAGTAACGCACTTGCGTGCAGGTGTGTGTGTGTGTGTGTGTGTGTGTGTGTGTGTGTGTGAGAGAGAGAGAGAGCGAGAGAGAGAGTTGTGTTTTACACAAGTCAGAATCAGTATGTGACTGATAAATAACCACATACTTCTTCCTGTATACAACCAGTGAGATTGTAACTTTAAAGCAGATGTTTTTTTAAATGTTTTATTTATTTCTAGGAGAGAGAGACAGAGACAGCGTGAGCAGGGGAGGGTCAGAGAGAGGGAGTCACAGACTGAAACAGGCTCCAGGCTCTGAGCTGGCAGTCAGCACAGAGCCCGACACGGGGCTCGATCCCACAAACCGCGAGATCATGACCTAAGCAAAAGTCGGACGCTTAACTGACTAAGCCACCCAGGTGCCCCTAAAAGCAGATTTTAATGGAGTTGAATTCCTAAGTAATTTCTAGCAAAACTGCCTTTAGGGTTGACTTTCTCTAAAGCTGCCTTCAAGGTATTACTTATTTTTTTTAAATTGTAGAGTCATAATATAATGAATATTCCCAGGGAGCTGCAATAAGACTATGTATTTAAAAGAGAAATGTTGTTTAGGTCTCTCATCTCTCATGTTTTTGGTTTGGAAAGTACCGGCACCTTGCAGATGGTTTTTCACTAATATGTTCACAGAAAAGTGTCACAATAGGGTCTGCATATATGGCATGTATGAGAGAGACAACATAGTGATAGCCTATTAACATACTCATGAGCAAATCCTAGAAGCACAGGTGCAAAGCTTCTGTAGGTCTCACCAAGACTAAATTTGATTACATTTCCTAATTTCTTTACACACAATTTCCCCGTTTCGCTGGGGATCTCTCCCTTATCATAGGGTCCCATGGGCTCTTCAGTTTATTCCAACAACTCTGTTAAAATAGACAGTGATGTCATATCAGTCAGTTGGAATTGGATAACACTCTTTGAATCAAAATCTATTCACATACTTCAAGGCATTATTTCTTTGAAGTGGGAAGTGCTAATTGGCAATTTGCTGTGGAGAATTTGGGACTAGATCTTTCCTTTTTTCTATCCCACACATTAACAAACAAAAACAGCTGCAAGATATGTTTTTTGGTTTGTTTATTCTTTGTTTTATGGCATAAAATAAAGTGGTTAAAAGCAGGGCTTAGATTATTTTCCTTTGAAATGGTCGGAGGAAGTAGAAAATATGTAAGTAAATATCTCTAGATTAATGGCTGCATTCATTGACAGTTTGGAGAACATTCTGAGTGGAAGCAACTGGCAAAAGGGTTACCAGGGTTTCAACTCCTGTATTAAGAATCTAAGAAAAACAGGGACTTCTGCATGGCTCAGTCCATTGAGCATCTGACTCTTGATTTTGGCTCAAATCATGATCCCAGGGTCATAGAGTCGAGCCCTGTGTTGGGCTCTGTGCTGAGTGTGGGGCCTCCTTAAGATTCTCTCCCTCTCAACCTCTGACCCTCTCACCTGCTCTCTCTCTTTAAAAAAAAGAAAAAAGAATTTAACAAAAACAAAGGTCAAATCTATCTCTGCTGTGCTACAAAAGGTGGTTGATTCTTTCTTTGATTCTTCTAATTGACGTGGTAGTGAGTATGCAAGTGATTGTGTTCTTTGACCCGTGTAGGAAATACACGACTCAATGCGTCACTGGGGCCCAGCTATTAATAACAGTGGTTTTGCTCATCGAATGTTGAGCAAGTAGTACCTGCCTGAGTCTGGGTGGTGAGATTAAGGCCAGATTCTTGGTGACTCTCCTTATCATTGTGTTATTTTATTCATCTAATAAGTATTCATCAAGCACTGTTGTGTTCTGGGCAGTAGGTACAGGAGAGATAAGAATATGGACCCTCAAGAAACTCTGTGTTCTACATTCTTCACCTATCAGTGTCTCTCTGCTGAAGAGTATGGCCCAGTGGTTAAGTGCTCAGTCTGTGAAGTCAGACAGACCTGGCTTCAAAGACTCTACTTGCTAAACTCATCCTGTTGACCAAGCCACTTTTGCCACCGTCAGACTCCCTTTTTCCATATATACCAAGGGTGTAAAGCTGATCTTGTAGGTAAAGGGCTTTTTTTCAGTGCCTAAAGCATAGCGAGTTTCCATGAATATGAACTATCTCTGCTCTTATTATAGTCATGGTTATGACTGTATCTGGCCTCAGGGTTTGGGGAAAAGGAAAATAAATTCGAAGTATGTGGTTATTAGGTATGTCAGAGAGAAGAACCAGAGGCTCATAAACATACACTTCCAGCCCACGAGGGAAGAAGGTTAGGCTGATCCTTTGCAAACATGGGACCATATGCTAATCTAACTTCTTTCCCCTTCCAGGGGTTATTTTAATTTACCCTTTTTTAGGTTCAAATATTGGATAGTTAGAGAAACAGACAGTGTGATTTACGCAGACTCTTCTACCATGTTAAGCACAGCTGTGCCTGGACCAGAGAACCTAAAGAGGGAAAAACAGAACTAGCTCTTTGTAGAAAATATCTGTGTATTGGATAATCCTCCCAAATATTTAGCCCAAAGGAAAAATTGCAGAAAGGCATTTAGATCCTTTAATAGAAGTTATCTTGAATGGCATAGCTTGCTAGTGGCAACTTAAGGTACTTTTTAAAAGAGAGAAAAGGAAGCATACCATGTATGTCTCTGTCCTTTAGATATTCAAAGATGACACTCTGACTTATAATTCCAGAAAATCAGAACGAAACAGCATTCCTTTGCCCATTATAAAATTTTTTACAAACCATTTATAAACCATTCCTCCTTTATTTGATAAAAGCCATTCTATTTCAGTGAAAATTGAAAGATTTTTAAGATAATTGCAAGCTAGATTTTGCCTAAGTATATAATAGACATATCCATGTATTTTTTCTCTCCTTTCCTCATGTACCTTTAGGGAAGTTTTAGAAGATTGTCTGGTCCTCAAAAATAGTGATGACGGTGCTTATTAGAAATGTGTAACTGTGGAGCTACCCAGCCATAGACATGTAGGCAAAATGAATTATTTAGGGACTGTTCCATTTCTTATTTTATTTTCCAGTGTGTTTATGCATATTATCATTGGTCTTAGAGTTGTGAAATCTGTGTTTGAATTCTAACTATCTTCCTAATTAGTATGTGTCCCTGAGCAAATCACTTAATTTTCCAAGTGTATTTCCTGACTCAGAAAATGGGAATAATGTAACATATTTCAGAAAGCAATTGTGAACTTTAATTAATACAGTATGTCAAATTTCTGTGTACATTCTTGGTATACTAGGGGTGCTCGATAATTGTTAGTTGAACCTGAACCAGTATATCTTTCAGTTTTGTTTTCTCCATACTGGGATGCATAGTCCCACTCTCTTGGGCTGTCATGATACTGTGTTAACAGTTACCAGGGAGCTCATACTTGGTGGTGGCCACTGAGGATGGTGGCATTCTGCTCAGTATAAGGATATTATTTTGGTGATGGCTGGGACGCACCAATTTAGGAGATAGAGATGAGGCTGAAAACAAGAGAATAGTGCTGTTCCTTGCCAAGAGCCTATGCATAGTGAAGTTTCCTTGGCCTCTGCCTCCATGGAGAGTACTGATTGTGTTGAATGCTCCTTCTTTTCTATTTTCTTTGGGCCAGAGGTAGTAGTCAGTGTCAGATCTTGACTGTGAAAACCCTTCATTGCCTCCTGGAGGGGGTGCAGGTTCAGAAAAGAAGCCTCCGTGAAGGCATTTGATATACGTGCAAATTAGTGTGATTAGTATAAAATTATTGAAATGAACTTGAATGGAGGGTAAATGAGGGTTTTTGTGTTAACCTGGTTTTTAGTCTCATTTTTGAAATGCAAAAGTAGAATATAATGGTAGTGTCACATTATTCCTGCTAAAATTTCCTGAGCACTTACTTTGGGTAAGGTTCTGCTCTAAGGGCTTTATTTTTATTTTATTTTTAAAGGAAATTTCATTGTGGTAAAACACATATAAAATTTACCATCTTAACCATTTTATTATTTATTTTTCCAATGTTGATGTTTTGTTTAATTTTGACAGAGAGAGAGACAGAGCATGAGCAGAGGAGGGGCAGAGAGAGAGAGAGAGAGAGAGAGACAGAATCTGAAGCAGACTTCAGGCTCTGAGCTGTCAGCACAGAGCCTGATGCAGGGCTCGAACCCACAAACTGTGTGATCGTGACCTGTGCCGAAGTCAGACGCTTAACCAACTGAGCCACCCAGACGCCCCCCATCTTCACCGTTTTACATACATGCATATTGTACAACCAGCATCACCACCTGTCTCAGATCTCTTTTTATCTTGTAAAACTGAAACTCTGTACCTATTAAACACTAACTCCCCATTCTCATCCCCCAGCCCCTGGAAACCACAGCCTAAATTTGTGTTGCTATGAATTTTATTAGTCTAGGTTTCTCATATCAGTAGAATCATATAGTGTTTGTCCTTTTGTGACTGGCTTATTTCACTTACCATAAAGTCCTTGGGGTACATCCATGTTGTAGCACATGTCAGAATTTCCTTCCTTTTTAAGGCTGAGTAATATTCCATGGTGTGTATACTGCATTTTGTTTACTCATTCATCCTTCAGCACACACTTCAGTTGCTTCCAGCTCCTGGCTATTGTGAATAATGCTGCTTTATGCATGGAGTACAAATATCTGTTTGAGATCTTGCTTCCAATTCTTTTGGGAAGAAGTGCAATTACACAGCCAGAAGTGCAATTGCTGAATCTATGGTTATTCTATTTTTAGTGTTTTGAGGAACTGCCGTACTGTTTTCTATACAGGCTGCACTATTTTACATTTCTACCCACAGTGAACAAAGGTTTCGGTTTTTCCACCTCCTCACCAACACTTGTCTTTCTTCTTCTCTCCCTCCCTTCCTCTCTCTGCCTCCATGCCTTCTCTCTCTCTCTCTCTCTCTCCCCCTCCCCCTCCCTCCCTCTCTCTTTCTCTCTCTCTCTCTCATTAATAGACATCTGTGTGAGGTTGAGGGCTTTATTTTAAATGTACTAACTTATTTCATCTGTTAACATTCTTGAGGAGGGTTATACTATCTTGATTTGATTTGAAACAAGAGGACACAGAAGGCTAGGGGTGTTGGCTGGTTAGCTGTGGAGCTGGGACTGAGTCTAAGCAGTGTGATTCTGGACCCTGAGTTCCTACCACCCCACCATCACAGCCTCTCTCATTTTACAGTCACTGCAGCAAATTAAACAATAGAGAAGTGTTTGTGATAACAACAGAGTTTACCCCCGCTCCAATCCTGTGTATGCCAGAGAATCAGTCTCTGATAAGTGTTGCATGTTTCCTTCCAAATATGGGTGTGTATATGTGTAGGGTGTGTATACACACTATATCTATACATATGTTACAAATATTATATGTAACACATATATATTACACATATGTGTAATTTTTAAAGAGTTTATGCTTTACACTTTGTTCTGGTATTTATTGTTCTGTCCCACTTGTTTATTAAAGACATCTTTCTAGGCCAGTACATATACATGTAGCTCATTCTGAGTAATGACTACATTTGGAAGAAAGTTCATTTGTTTATCACTTCCTTATTGGCATAACCATTAGAAAGAAGGCTTCAAGGAACATTCTTATGTGCATATTTCATGTTAGTTTTTTTTTCTAGAATAAATTCCTAAAAATGAATTCTGGGTTAAAGGGTATATATGTTTTATGTGTGGACCTCAAGTTAAAGCTGACACACAGCCCATGAGTTGAAAGAAGACCTAGCCAGATGAAAGACCGTGGCTGCTTCAGGTTGGTTAGATAAGTATACAGCTCCTAGGAGAAGACTCAGAAACTGAGCAGAAGCCTGGGACCCAGCCTGGGAGAGGTTTCAGTTGGGCAAGGCTAGCTTCAGGGAGTTCAACAGGTCAGCTAAGTATGTGACCATGTGTGTTTGTCCAAATTACCAAGAGCTAACTGTGACCATTTCTTTCACCTGGGCAACTGGAAGAGGTTATGGTCATGGTTAAAAAAAAAAATAGAAGAGTGAATTCTATCCTTTTGTGGGAAGGGTATAGCCTAATTGGGTCTTTTGGTTTTCGCTAGCTTAATCTGACTCACTAATTTAAATAGGCCATCAAGTAAAAAATGTTATCAGTCAGAGAAAAATGACTTCTAAATAAAAATATTTGAATTTAAACTATTAAACATATACCCATGTATGTGTATGAATGTGTATATGGATGTATGCATATATTTTTTTTTATTTATTTTTTTTAATAGTTTATTGTCAAATTAGTTTCCACATAACACTCAGTGCTCATCCCCACAAGTGTCCTCCTCCATGCCCATCCCCCTATGCATATATTTTTTAAATAAAAGCCTCTTAAAGATGGTTTTAAAGTAAAATTGATTGCTTTTCATGCCCATTATGTATTATGTAAGAATATATAAAAATTATAGAATTTTGAAACCTAAGAAAGTAAAAATGGGGGAATGTTTTAGTATGATTAAAGTATTTTCAGTGTATAGTTTTGTATTTTTTAATATAGTTGTGGGATCATATTGCATATACAGTTTTGCCTCCCACTGTTTTAAAGTACTGGACTTTAAAGTGTACTGTGAGTTACTGGTCACCATTGGGTAAGCATCCTATATTCATTAACTTGTTTAAGTTTTATGGTGCTCATCTGTGGTAGGTTCTGGCTTTGTTCTCATTTTACAGTCAGAGAAATCAAGACTTAGAGAACCTGACTAAATTCCCCCATATCCATAACCAGGAAAGTCTTGTAAAAAGAATGAATCAAAGTACCTTGTTTCTATTCTCCGCCTATAGAGGGACAGTGTGATTTGCATGATGCTGCTTCCCATGGCATGAATATCCCCGGGCAGTGCCAGTGCCCGTTTCTTTCTAAAGGTTTGCTTGAATAGCTAAATAATATTATTTAGCTAGTGGATGTCTTTTTCTTTTTCTTTTTTTTCCATTTTTTAATGTTTTATTTATTTCTGAGAGAGAGAGACAGTGTGAGCAGGGGAGAGAGGGAGATACAGAATCCAAAGCAGCCTCCAGGCTCTGAGCTAGCCGTCAACACAGAGCCCGACGAGGGGCTTGAACCCACAAACTGTGTGATCACGACCTGAGCCAAAGTCAGATGCTTAACCAACTGAGCCACACAGGCGCCCCCGCTAATGGATGTCTTAAGATTTATTTTGTTATTCTGCTATTATGTAAGACCATTCTTAATAATACAGTTTTTTTAAAAAAAGCTTTTAACATTTATTCATTTTTGAGAGACAGAGAGAGACAGAGCATGAGTGGTGGAGGGTCAGAGATAGAGGGAGACACACATTCTGAAGCAGGGTCCAGGCTCTGAGCTGTCAGCACACAGCCCGATGTGGGGCTCGAACTCACAAACCATGAGATGATGACCTGAGCTGAAGTCGAACGCTTAAGCAACTGAACCACCCAGGCGCCCCTAGTTTTTCTTATTATCATCTCTGTGAATGATGAACATCTGCGGGTCTGTTTTTCCCCGTGTTTTGGATTATCCTTGGAACAGAGTCCAAGTAACTTAATTGCTTGATAGAAATAACTAAACTTCTAAAAATATAAAGATTACTTTATTTCTAAAAGATAAAAATGACTTACACATCTGTACATAATATCGTTGGTGCTGTTTTCCATTGTCTCAAGAAGACAGCAAAACCCAAGTGACTTCATCGTCCACAGCATGAGACTTCACATTGTCCCTATAGGGGAAAAATAATTTCTTCACTAGCAGCTGTGAAAAATTGATAGCTGAGAGTTTGATGCCCAAGTTGTCATTACTGGCATTTAAATGAAATCACACTTGTATATAATCTGGGTTAGCAATGTTACTAGTATACGTGTGGCTTATCCTTGAAATACCCAGTGACTAATGCTTATACAACCACTCTATTTAACATTATCTTAAAGTCAGCATTATTTGCTCAGTAAAACCTTCAATGAGGAAAATTTATTGTTTTTCATAGTAAGACCATCCTTTTTTTTTGAGTCACTTAAATTGTATCATTTTAACTATTGATATTGGAGTGCTCCCAGCAACAGATTTTATTTCTCTACTGAGAGTGTTTGTTGGTATAATTTTATTGTTATAAAGATGCATAAAAGCAGATTCCAGAAAAAAGTTTTAAGTTAGAAGCACTTGAAATTCTGAGAAGTATAATTGAAAAGGATGTAGAAATGTAGGCTTTCCCAGCCCTCCTTAGATTTTAGGTCAGGGGACCATGGAGGGAGAAGTACGAACACTTTCTGAAGGAATAGAGTGGTCCTCGATACAGATCCCTCCAAGCTGGACTACAAAATGGCCTGCCAGTAGGGAATACCAGGATTGAGATATTCTTTTAAGAGTAAGGCCACCCAACTCTTCACTTTTGTTGTGTGGGCATCTATCAGCTGGATATCACATTGAATGTAAGAGCAACAATTCTGGTGAAACTTTGGATTTACAAGAGAAGGGAAGAGATGAGAATAAAATAAATGCCCCAAATGAAAAGAATGTATAACATGCCAGGCATTGTGCTAGGTGCTTGTTTACAAGATGTCAAGGGGCTTCAAATGAAGTGAGAGAGCTATATTTTTAAGGATACAATGGTGTGATGTTTCAGATAGGCCAGGAAAAAGGGATTGGATCCTCCCAGAGAAAAAGTAGAGAATGGGTAGAAAGCAGCTTTTAGCCGAGAAAGAGCATGAGCCAAGGCAGAGCCCAGGAAAGCCTTGAAGAGCCTGGGCCTGTCCACTGACTGGAGCTCAGGCTGAGGGAAGGAAGTGAGGCTAGAAAGACAGATGGTGCCTTGTCAGGAGGGTGATGATGCTTATCAGTGGAATTTAAGTGACAGTTTGTAGGTTTCTGTGTGTGCATGTGGGCTCTGTGCATGTGTAGATGCATGGGTGTATGTCTTTTGGCAGTTTTACTTAGGCTAACATTGCAAAGAGCTATGCTGGCTTCTTAAGCTTAGCTAATTGAATCTTCACAAAAACCCACTGATACAGGTACAAGTAGTATTTCCACTTAACAAATGAAGCTGAGGATTGAGAGGTTAAAAGAATTGTCTACAACTGCAGCCTGGATCTCAACATAGGTCTTTTGAATTTAAGCCTTTTTTCCCCTCCACCACAATATAAAATTCAGAAAAGTCATATAAGAAAATAAAAGCCATAAGAAGCAAAACAAACAACCAAACAACAAAAAGGTGATATAAACTCATATCCTCTGTATATTTATACTAATAAGCAGTGCTTGAAAGTATTACTTTTTTATGTCTCCTTGTCAATGATGTATTTAAAAGTTTAAATACCATTATGATATGAAAAAATAGTGTTTTAATTTTCATTTCCTTAATTATTAGTATGTTAAATGGATATCTTCCTTGAACTATTTGTCTTTTTTTCCTATTGGAATAATAATATTTTTATTTTTAGATACAGAAGGTACTAGCCCATTTCATTTCATTTTTGTAGGCCTTTTGGCTATAAAGACTTTGTTATAATCAGGAATTTTTTTTTCCTTTTTTATGTTACAAAACTTCATAGTACATCTTAATTTATTTAAAAGGTCTCAGTTCCCTTTCAGAATCTGACTAAAAAAATATTCCAGAAAAATTTATATTTATACATATCTCCTAACTTTGCATAAAATTTCCAATGGTTCATGAGACCGTAAACTGAGTAAGAATCCTTTGCTGTAAGGGCAGAAACACCAGTTGCCCTGCAAACTTGAACGAGCCCTAATCATCATCCTGTGTGCTTGGGATCCTGCTTTATGTGGCAATACTCTCCAAGAATGATGTTTCCAGGTTGTTTTTATTTGTACTTTCAAATTTGCCAACTATCTGATATTTCTGTTTTACTTTAAAACTCTCAAACTCACTTTAGAGCCCATGCCTTTAGGCTTATGTTACTGTTTATAATTATTTTATTCTCTACACAGGTAACTTGCCCTTAATATTTTCCCCTTAATAAAGGAAAAAGTAGGGGCGCCTGGGTGGCTTAGTCGGTTGGGCGTCCGACTTTCACTTAGGTCATAATCTCGCGGTTCGTGGGTTCGAGCCCCGCGTCGGGGTCTGTGCTGACTGCCAGCTTAGAGCCTGGAGCCTGTTTCAGAGTCTGTGACTCCCTCTCTCTCTCTGACCCTCCCCTGCTCACGCTGTCTCTCTCTCTCTCCTAGAAATAAATAAAACATTTAAAAAAAAAATAAAGGAAAAAGTATGCTTTGTGAAAATACTGTCATTATACAAGAGGTTTTTTTTTTTTTTTAACATTTATTTATTTTTGAAGGAGAGAGAGTGGCAGTGGTTATAAAAGTTCCGGAATCCCTTTTTGTTAATATCTTCTATAAATCACTTTGTGTTTGCTTACTTCATTTAGTGACTTACTCAAAATAGGAATACTTATTAGATAGTAAGGCAAGATGAGTGATGAATAATTATTCATCAGAAAATGTTTGCCGTCTACCTGCTTTGCCTCAGGCATTGCTGTAGTCTCCAGGGACACAGCAGTGGACAGAGCACACAGTCTTGCCCAACTAGATGGTGGATCCCAACTAGACTACCTATGTATGCAGGGTATGCTGAGGGAATATATGTGTTGATTGACTCAGGTTGAGCCCAAGGAATATATTTCCTTCCTTTGAGATGAAGAGAGTTGCCTAGTGCTGTTTTGGGGCTTTAAGGATACAGGGCTACCGTTAGCAGCTAACTCTCAAGTTCAGTGAGGCATTGTTAATGAAGTGACTCGCCCTGTGCTGGACTTTAACCATCAGTCTTACAAAGATGGGAGCCTGATGTGGCCCTCTTGCGTTGTCTGATTGACACTTTCTGGTTGCAGAGGAAGTCCCTGCCTTTTTAAGGAGTATCCTGCTAAGTAAACATCTTACACAAGGCTACTAGGTCAGGACCCAGAATGATCGATGTTGTCCCAGCCCTCCAGGGTATGTTTGTGAGGACTCATGGATGCCAGAAATCAAGAAGCTGAGGAGAGAGCAGGCTGCCCATGCATGAACACCCTTACTTTCAAGTCATTTCTTGGTTGCTTTTAGGCAAGTTTGCTGGATCCAGTTTCTATGGCTCTCAGCAGGGGAGGCCTCGTACCAGAAAATAAGGAGCAGCTGTATTTACATACAGTGCTTCATAAGAAGTCCACTCCAGTCCTGTCAGGTGGGGAGATTTGGGAGAACATTACCAGTCTGCAGAGAGGAATTATTGTTTTGTCTAAGATTTTAGCCTGCACTTTTCCTGCATGTGCTTTCTGCTTGAGAGTTCTTAGACCAACGTTAAATTAAATAAATGTTGAGGCTTTGGGGAACTCTAAACATCAATGAAAGACAAAGATATAAATGCCGTAATTGCAGTCATTCATTTCCCCTTTTCTCCTTTTTTTTCCCTCTTTTAATCCTGTATCTTCTGACATTGAATTATTTATAATAGCAACTTTAACTCACCGACTTGAGTGACACAGCATTAAAATATTAGCTTACATTTAACATAAGGCTGATGGTACCATGAAGAGCATCTCTCATATAGTATTATTCTTATACATTCAGTTATATTACAGCAAGTAAATTTTAATGGTTTGAATTGCTATCATCTTTTCTTATACAGACATTAAATAACATCTAATGTTTGACTCCAATTTACAATTGGCAAAACAGTTAATGCCTCTGTTTACACAGTTATTAAGATTTCTCGAGGAGATTAAAGAGAAAATGTTATGTGTTTTCTTTTTGGCAGACTTTATTGTTCAGTGTAAGTAGTCTTAAGTGGGCTTATGTTTTCCTCCAGATGTAAGAGAAAGGTGCCCAAAATAAGTCTTATAAAATTGTTTATATGGGAGCTGCCAAAACTCCGTATTTATTGATAAGCTTTCACACATCTGGCTAATAGACATGGATCCTATTCATGAGTCACAAAGGAAGAAAGTCAGTTTGTTGTGAAATAAGTGAATTTGGTTTTGGATCTCAGTGAGGGCATTCAGTTTTTCGTTGATCACAGGGTATGTGAAATGCGATCTTAATGGGTGGAGAGCTAGATTATATGAGGGGAGTTTTAGGCTTCTTGGGCAGGTTTTTACCTAACTTCCTGGCATCTCTCAAGAATGCTTCTTTCAGGGAGATGGCCCCTCAGAACACAACTGGAGTGGAAAATGGGAGGTTAAAAGAAAAACTCGCAATTTATTTCAGTGGCTTGCTTTCTTGCCTTGATTTATTGAACTGTTGTTTCAGGACCCTGTCCACTTAAGCACACAAAATTTGGAGTTAACGGCAATGCTCTGGACTTAGGACAGCTTTGTATTCATGTATTTGTTTTTTGTTTGTGCCAGTAGACAATTTGAGTGTGGGAATTTTTTAATCACAGCAAAAGCGATAAATAATCTACCTGGTTTCTTTATTATAATACAATGTTCTTTTCCATGTCTTTTGAACTCTAGCAGATGAGTGTTGAGTTCCGTATTCTAATTAATCATGGACTCACTTTCACACTACTGGGAAATTTACTTCTATTTTTTTTCGACTGCCAGATGCTATAGATGGGCAAAGGGCACCCTCAGATAGAAGGTGGGCCCCCCAGTTTCCAGTAAGATAAAAAGTATTAGGGCCAACCTGAATATATAAGCTTTTGGAGACAGAATAATATCACACATAAGTTAATAAAATATTAATTAATAATAAGTTTATTGGGAAATGTTTATTCATTTTCATGAAATAATTTATTCAAAGCCTACATTTGAATATTTGACATCATGTCTTCAATGTACTGGACCTACTTGAAGTCATCTATTAAGTGTGTCAGAGTACAGTCTCTTCACTCACGTGGACTTTCATGTTTTTGGTATCCATGATGAGGTTACTTCTAAATTTTATCCAAGGCCCTAGCACACATTTCAGACTTTTTTTTGCCCTCTATTTATAGGTATGATTTGGAGATCTCCAAAATGTAACCAATTTCTGTACTATTTTTGTAAAGATTTTATTTTTAAAGTGATCTCTATGCTTAGTCTGGAGCTTGAACTTATAACCTCAAGATTGAGAGTCACATGCTCTTCCAATTGAGTCCGCCAGGCGACCCTGTACTATTTTTAAAATAGATCTTTAAAGATGACTTCTAATATGAGTAATTGTGAGACAACAGCCCTATAGATAATGACTAAGCTTTTATTAAATTTCTTTGTTTTCTTAAAATAGCTGATTCCAACAGCTGACCTTTTTAAGCCTCCCAAACTATCATTGATGGAGATTGTTTCAGATTTCAGTGTCTTCAAAGAATACTTCTTTGTTTAAAATATAGCACTTGTGACTCCTCTGTCAATAAAAGACTTTCAGGACTTGAATATATGGAAACCCTCTCTTTTGGGAGGCGAGAAAAGAAATCATCAGTATATAAATGGCATAGTAATTAACCAAAGGTTTTCTATTCTTTTTTTTTTTGTATCTACTGACAGAATTGATTTTCTTGTTATATATCCATATACATTTTTAAGGTAAAAAAAATAGTTGCAAAGATGTGGTTTACTGGAAGAATAGGGAATTTAAGCTAATGGGTCCCATATGATGCTTATATAACATTAATAGTTACAATGTGGCAATCCAAGACATAATGCTATTATAGAAAATATACTTACAGAATTTAATGGAAAAATAGGTCTCAACTCCCAAACAGTACAGAAAGTAAAACAACTTTGCTTACAAGATTTTCATTAATCTTCCTTACTCCAACAAAGATCTATCTCTTGATCCTTTGTATCTTAATTTCTGTTGAAAATGGTGTCAGGTACTACAGTGATATGACATACAAAAATTAATACCAAATCTGAACACTTTCTTGGGATAATCTGGTAGTTTGAGGAAGTATATACAGAAGAAGAAGAATCTTGATGGAAACAACCACAACTAATTCTCCTCTCTTGCCCCTCTAGCAAGAGAAGCAAGTGTCAGGAGAGGCTGAGAAGAGTAAGTGGGCAGCTTGTAATAACAGTCACTTGACATTTATATAGCTCTGTCATTTTCTTGGAACTTTTGTGAGCATTATCTAATTCCCTTGTCTCAACAACCCTGGAATATACACTGAGGAGCTAGAAGGATTCTCACAGTTTTGGGGCACCTGGGTGGCTCATTCAGTTAGTCTGACTCTCGGTTTTGACTCAGGTCATGATCTTGCGGTTCATGAGATCCAGGCCCGCTTTTGGCGTTCTGCTGACAGCATGGATCCTGCTTGGGATTCTCTCTCCCTTTCTGTCTCTCCCTGTCCCTCCCCTGCTCTCTCTCTCTCTCTCTCAAAATAAAAAAAATAACTTTTACATTTCTTTAAAAAAAAAAGAAAAGTAGCATTCTCAAACCTTTTCATCCTTTTCTTTTCCTCTGCTTTCTTTGTAACATTTAAGGAAACTGAGGCTCTGTGAGGTTAAGCAAATTGATGAGGTCATCTTGTTGAAGACAGAAAAACAGGAATCAGCCTGCTTCTCTCAGGAGAGGAAAACTACTGGTACAGGTGCACTGTGGTGTTTGTTTTTTCTAGCCCCTCAGATCCTACCTCTCATTCCCATTCCTTCTGGGCACATGTAAAGCACAGCTCTGGATGTGTTTTAAGGGTGATTATCCTAGAGACGTCGCCAATGACTCATTACTTGTTGAAGAAAGGCAGCAAATTCTTGTCCTTTCTGTATTTTCTTCTCTGCATTTTTACTCTTGCCAATAATGAGCATGCAGGCACACTTAAGAACAAAGGAGACATCAATATATTTTAAGACGAACTTTCTCAGAGTAAATCCAACTGTGAACTGCCAGGGTTTATTATATTGCTCTGAAGGGCTTCTGAATTGAAGCAGCTTATTAATCCATAACCCCAGATTTTTTTTAGATTAAAAAACATTCTTCTCTAGAAGTAATTTTAGGAAAGACATAATTTGCCACTATTCATCTGAGATCTGTGTGACATTTGTTTAAGACTTTTATATGTAGTTTTATATATGTTAGATGTTTCTAGATAATAGTCTGAAGACCATATGAACCCTTATGGATCATAAAGTACCCGCTTTATTACGAACATTGTCTAGGAGTCCACATGTGTAATCTGGTTGGCAATCTTGAATAAATTTAATTAAATGTCACAAATAATAGAATTTAAATATAAGCACCAAGCAGAGCTGGTGATATAGAGATGAGCTCTTTCCCTTAAAGGGGGTTAGCACAACTGTAGTAAGCATAAAACAACAACAAAAAAATGACTCTCAGGTGACAGAGAATTAATTTAAAAAAAGGGGTGCTTGGGTAGCTCAGTTGGTTGAACGTCTGACTCTCAGTTTCAGCTCAGGTCATGATCTTGGGTCTGAGCTGCACATGCGAGCCTGCTTGGGATCCTCGCTCTGCCTCTCTCTCTGCCCCTCCTCTACTCACACTGTCTCTGTCTCTCTCAAAATAAATAAATAAACTTAAAAGAATTAAATGCAGAAAGAAATTTTTATAAACTTCAGCGGAGAGTGTGCACATCATGTTGGGAATATTAGGACCAACCTCCCAGTTTGGGATGGACTCTGGAGAAAGCGTGCTGTTTTGATGGTGATACATGGAGGTTTTCATTGGAGGAAATAGTGTGAGTGACACTGTTGAGGTCTGATAGAAGCAGGGAAGTCAGTGGATTGTATATTGTGTGTGAGAAACAAGAACTGAGTTCAGAATGGTAGGAAGAAAATTGGGTAGGTGATTATGGATATGGCACTTTCAAAAGAGTAATGTATATATTTGTGACCATTAGGTGAATTTTGACTATTTTGTGGAATTAGGGAGAATTTTCCTTTCCCTTAATTTTTTTTTTTTGTTTGTTTGAGGGAGAGAGAGAGCGCAAGAGTGTGGAAGAGGGGCAGAGAAAAAGAGAGAATCCAAGGCAGGCCCTATACTCAGTGCTGGGCCCAACATGGGGCTTGATCCCACATACCTGGATCGTAACCTGAGTTGAAATCAAGAGTCAGCACCCAACCACCTGAGCCACCCAGGTGCCCTTCCCTCAGAGGATTTTAAAGGAAGGAAGGAAAGAGGGAAGAAAGCTAGCTGTATTTTGAACTTAGAAATACTTTAGCTCTGTGAACAAAATACTTAATACCTATGTTGGCTACTAGCACATTGCTTTTACTATGTCAAACTATATTTGGAAGAGATGAGTCTCTCCTTTTATCCAAAACTTTCTTGCTACCAAGGATTCAACATGCAAGGAGGGACACAGAAATCTCTATCTGGCTCTTGCCCTGTTTTCTTCCAGCCAGTCCTCCATTGTCCTTCAAGGATATAATTCTTGCTTCCTTACAAATTAATTTTTATCCTTCATAATGCTTCATTGTGGTTTGACATAGGGATATTTGCATTTTTATAACCATTCACTCCTTAGCCAAAGGTGTTTTTTTTTTTTTGGTCTCTAATAGTAGAATTCTCATATACTGGAAAGATACTGGTGAGGATTTGCAACCAGAGTAGGTTTTGGAGTCTGATTCATCTGGGTTAGAGTCTGGCTTCTCTTCATAGGAGCCTTTCCGAGACCCACTTACTGGTGATATAGTGATTCTTACCTCATTGGATTGTTGTAATGTTTGTAACTTGCACATGGAAAGCTTCTCCTTCCTTTTCTCCCTTTGCACCATCAGTACTATAAGTGACAGTGATGTCTGGTTAATCCAACTTCTCACCTTAAGATTAGGAAACGACCATAATTCTCTTCTAATTGAGAGACCCACAAAGTCCAAGTGTTGTCCAGGCTTTTGTCACATGTCCCTTCAGTCTTGTGTTTCTGCTGCTCAGCCAGTTAACATCTGAAACCTGAAGGCATCTCAATATTTATCTCATGTGGCTTCCTGAGTTGTGGTTATTTGTGTATTTATTCCATTTTCCTTTTTTAATAGAGGTTCTAGACTATATTCCTTAAGGGCATCTTTCTATATCCTCTGGTGTCTAATACAGTGCCCTGCACTCATTAAATTTGGAGGTTGAATTAAATTGATCCGATGCCTTTATAATGCTCACGTATAAATAGTAGCCAAGTCCAGTTTCATGCTTTTCTATGGAACTGGGCGAAGGTAACCACCACCCTATCTGTTTACCAGTATACCACAAGATATCTTCAGTGTGTCTAGAAACATCCCACCCAAACACACCTCATGGATTGATTTCCTCCATTCTCCAGAGCAAATGTGGAATTATTACCATGACATGTGAGGCTTGTCTATCTGTTTCTTCACATTCTCCACCACCTAGTACTTATTACACTTCAGCCTACGCCCTATGATTCAACCAGGCAGATTGGCCAAATGTACTCCCCTTCACAAAGGTAGATAAAAATATCCATTGTCAGCTGACAGAACAGGTGGCTTTCTCTTACCATCTAGAATTCCATAAAAGATGTTGGCATAGTCTCCCACAAAAGGTCATGGCCTAATCTAGGAAACAGTTTTGAACCAGGCCCCAGTACAATCTCAATACAGAATCTCTATTCCTCAATAAATTTTTATTTCTTAGTAGGAATCTCTGTTTCTTTCCTTGATGTTGACTTATGGTTTAAATTAAAGTTAATTTGTATTTCTTGGCAGTATTGCATGCTCATTTGTTGGTTGCTTGTTGAATTCTGCTTTCTAAAGACGCAGACCAATGGTGACTTCTGATTAAGTAGTTTCCTAGCACCTGCACTCATATAGTCCAGTCATCTCATTTTATAGGGGAGGAAATCAAAAATTCTCAGGTAGACACCAATTTCTTGGCCTTACCTTGGTACCTTTTAAAAACAAATTTAATTCACAGGTCTTACATATGAATGAAAGTTTGAGGTTTAAATATAGAAAATAGAATATTTTAAATAACTCCCAGAAAAGGAGGCACGGATGAAGTAAAATTTACTGCTCTTCTAAACCACAAAGTCATAAATACCTTAAGTGAAATGCCAAACCAATGAAGTTGATTTAGACAGGGTTTGAGAGGGCAGTCAGTATGCTGTGTACACATTTTGATAGCAATAGTGATACTACAGAAGGTGGTAGTCACAAATTCCAAGGAGTATTGCATAATATAAGCATTAGTTGATTCTTTTTCCTTTCATATAACAAGCACAAGGAAATCAATTTTCTGAACCTCTTTTTAGGATCGGTGACATATTAAAAATTAGTTTAGCAAACACTTAAGAACATAGAAGTATTTAATAAATATACCTGAGTGCTACTAGAGAAGAGATAGATAAATTATCTATCCACTATAGTACTTTACTCTCTATAATTTCAGTATCTTCACTGAATGTATAAGTACTAAAATATTAGCCTGTTGCTAAAAGCAATAGCTTTAATTAAATCCAAGTCTTTATAGCTTTAATAAATAAAAAGCACCCAGATCAATCGACCTACGTGCATAGACTTTTTTTTTTTACAGAGGACTGTGTAGTTAAATAACATTTTCCAGTACCCAGAGTTATACAGTGCCAATATTCAGAGGGTGTACATTAAGAATTCAGATATGTTCTTTCCTCCTAGGGAGCAGAGAAGAATAAATAATATCTACACATGCAGTGCCATCAATGGATATAAATTAACTTGAATTCATTAATCTTGCCAGTTAACATCAAGGACAGGGTAAAATCTGATCTAGTGAAGTTCAAGATTGTGTTATTTGTGTGTACATCTGGGAATGGAGTTTGGAGTTACCGTGGTGGCCACTCCTTGGGATCTAGACAGTATTTTACTCTCAGACCTGAACAGGTCACCATTCAAGAAAAATGTTTTCTATCATGCTGAGATTCAAAGTGAAGCTCTTTGGGGGCATTGAACAGTCTCTAAATCAGCATGAAACCCATTACAGCTAATTTATTCCATGAATTTACATTTTATGAAATGTGTAGATCATCTGCTTCTATGTAGTTTGAAAGGACTGGAAAAATCATCCTGTCCCTCCATTTCAACATTCCCAAGCAGTGAGCTGGTGACAGTGGTCTTCTATTCTGTTGAAGGAGACACAGAGGCTCTGCTCTGACTTCTTTATTACTCTGCTGCTGTTTGCTGACTTCCCCTTTGAATATTCAGGTGATGTTTGTAACACCATGGTAGTTTTGCTGTGTATCTTACCGTTTTGAGAAAAAAAGAAGTAAAATGTGTCCAAAGGCACACTGTAGGTGGGAAGATAACGGACCTTACTTCTATGTTTGAACATTTCCCTTTCCAGTGGCCCCATGGAATTGTCCTGAGTGACTTAGATGGATGACTGTGTTTTCTCTTGGTGAGTGAGAAACGCAAAAGAGCGACTGGGCATCCGAGTGAATAGTGTAACATTTGTGGAAGATAAGTCCAAGGAACAATAATCCATGGGCATGTAGGTAAATTAGTACCTGGGCATTGATTTTGAACAATTAAAAAAATATCAAAGAATAATTTAGCTAAATGGTGCCCGATTTTACCAGAGATGTTAATATTTCTGGTTGTGCCGTGTTTACCAAGTGCATTTCTCCATGCCCTGACAGCAGCCCTCCCAGCAGCCACTCGGCACCCTTTTACCACCTTTTTCCGTAGATGTAGGGTCTTAAGGGCCTGTTTTCTCACAGATGTTCATGAGAGACCTAATTGTATTTATAGCTTCTATGATGTGGCATCTTTCGAAGCAAAGCTGGGCTACAATTGCCGGCCTAATTACCAAAGTACCTTGGTCAGTAGGTGAATAGACAGTAGAGGCCCAGAATGGTCAGCGTCCTTGAGCCAGGTGAGGTTAAAAAATGTTGTTTAGGTAGAGGTGAGCTTCGTCTGTGGGTTGGTTATGTTCTCTCTAGCCCAGAGTCTTTCTTTGTCTTCCTTAATCTCAGCGCTTTATTGACCTAGGGCCCAAGATAAGTAGTGAAACAATAAACGTGTGTGGTGTGTGTGTGTGTGTGTGTGTGTGTGTGTGCAGTGAAACTGTGGAGAACTCTTACTGTGTATGGTTTAGAATGAAAATGGAAAAAGAAAAAACCCTTGTTAAAAGAAGTCACATGTGTTTAAGGGGAGTCAGTCTTTCATAGAAGTCAACAAAGATTTAAACATTTTTACATTACTTGAAGCTGCTCTTAATAAGGTGGCTTTGCTTTTAATCCTTTCCCTTAACCCAAATTTTCCTCCAAAGTAGTAAGCAGTATGGCTTTAAAGAACACGACTTCACAAGGTTCTAATTCTACATGGCTAATCCATTTGAAAAGATTGGTGTAGTGTGATATGTATGTGTGTGTTTAGAGGTATCAAGGTCAGGAGGGGGCAAACTATGGTCCTTTGAAAATGGCCTGCTGCCAGTGATTGTATTACCTGTGAGATTAGAATGGTTTTCTTATTATTCAGTGGTCACATTTTAAATAGTTGCGTACGTAAGTCTTTAATTTTGCCTGTTGGCCTACAAATCCTAAAGTATTTACTATCTAACTCTTCCGGAAGAAGCTTGCCAACCCCTAGTCTGGAAAATGATGTCACAGGCATCTCTTCTGATTTTGATTACAACAAATAGCTGTACCTTTTTGTTCCACTCTTTTAAATTCTTTTTCCAAGATATTAAAACTAGAATTGTCTCATTTTTATTTTAATAGAAATGTCTCATGTTTTTTGCAGTCTTTTCAGGGGTCAGTAAAGCGGGGGAGGGGGAAGTTTGGTGCAACATTAAAAAAAAAAATCTCCCAGTAGTCCCCATAATATATTTTGGAAATGAATAAGGAGAAGAGAATTATAAAATGCCTTCCACATGAAGGAGTTGGCACCAAGGCCCACACTGGATGGAACATTCCCTGAGTGTTTGCTTCCATCATGAAATACTTGGGGCACCATTTCTCTTTGCTTCAATGCCCTGGGCTTTTGAATACATCAGAGTGGACCTAGTTGTGAGCTGATCCTCTTGTAAAGCAGACAGAATAGTTATGGACAGCCAGTGTGGATAGTCCTGCACTTAGGAAGAGCATGAGGCATTGTTGTTTGTTTGTTTGAGTGACTTTATTGAGGTATAATTTACATCTGGTAAAATTCATCCATTTTAATCATACCACTCAATTATTTTCAGTAAATTTACAGAGTTGTAGAAGCATTACCGTCCAATTTTAGAGCCATCACCCCACAAAGCATACTTGTGCCCATTTCCTGCCACTCCCCACATTCTTTCTCCCTCAGCCCCAGGCAACCGTTAATCTGTTTCCTATCTTGATAGATTTGGCCTTTTTCTGGACATGTCAATGGAATCATCCAGTGTATGTTCTTTTGCAACTGCCTTCTTCCCCTTGGCATAATGTTTCTGAGTTTCATATATCTTATAGCAAGTATTAGTACTTCAGTGGATATATTCCGTTTTGTGTATCCATTCACCAATTGGGTGGACATTTGGATTGTTTGTATTTTTAACTGGTATGAATAATGCTGCTATGAATATTTACATGCAAATCTTTGTGTGGACCTATGATTTCATTTCTCCTGAGTAGATGCCTAAAAGAGGAATTGTTGGGCCATATGGTAAATTTATGCTTAACTTTCTTTTTTTTTTTTTTTTAATGTTTATTCATTCTTGAGAGACAGAGATAGAGTGCGAGCAGGGGAGGGGCAGAGAGAGAGAGAGACAGAATCCGAAGCAGGCTCCAGGCTCTAAGCTGTCAGCACAGAGCCCGACATGGGGTTCAAAGTCCCAAACTGTGAAATCATGACCTGAGCCGAGGTCGGACGCTCAACCTACTGAGCCATCTAGGCCCTTCTGACTCTCTAAGAAACTATCAAACTGCTTTCCAAAGTAGCTATATCATTCTCTATTCCCACCAGCAATATATGAAGGTTCCAGTTTCTCTGTGTTCTGGAAAACACTCGGTATTGTCTTTCTGATTATAGCCATTCTACTGAGTATGAATTGATATTTCATTGTGGTTTTAATTGTTGTTCCCCTCATGAATAACAATGAGTATCTTTTCTTATGAATACCAGACATTCATATGTTTTCTTTAGGGAAATGGCTGTTCAGATCTCTTGCCATTTTTATATTGGGTTTGTCTTCTTATTACTGAGTTTTACGAATTCTTTACATATTCTGGATACAAATCCATTATCAGGTATATGACTTAGAAACATTTTTCTCCCAGTCTGTGGCTTATGTCTTTTCTTAATGGTGTCACATGAAGGGCAGCATGTCTTGAAATGGGAATTGTGAATTCATGACATGAAAGTAGTTTCCAGTATTTTTCCTCCTTTTAATTATTTAACCCAAACTGAGGTTTGTAGGAGCTTGTGGAGGTCCTGCAATGAATCAATGGGAGGGTTGGTGATAATGTCACACCTTTGGGAGGTGTTCATATTTGGCTACCCACACAATACTGGAGCTCTAGCCAGCTCCCAATTTACCTGATTTCTCTATCTGTTTATATGACAGTTTCCATTTAGGGTGTGGCTGTCAAAGGTGACTTTGAGGACATGAGTAAAGGAAAAGTGACCTTGGATGATTGGTTTCATCCTCAGTTAGCCTAAGGGTTTTATCTTTATCTGCTAAGGAACAGGCCTGCAAACTCATTCCGTTAAAAAATCGATTTCCGGGGCGCCTGGGGGGCTCAGCCGGTTAAGCATCTGACTTTGACTCAGGTCATGATCTCATGGTTTGTGGGTTCAAGCCCCTCATCGGGCCCTGTGCAGACAGCCAGCTCAGAGCCTGGAGCCTGTGTAGGAGTCTGTATCTCCCTCTCTCTCTGATCCTCCCCTGCTCACACTGTCTCTCTTTCTTTCTCAGAAATAAATAAAACATTAAAAAATTTTTAAAAAATTAAAAATCGATTTCCTCTCAAGATTTCCCCCTATGATGATGTGCAAAGTATGATAGAGAATATAGGGGGGAAAGCTGAACATAAGAACCAGCTCTAACAGTCTCAGGAAGCAACTAGGTAGCACTTTTAGCCAGAAGACAGGTGGTACTGGGTATTGGTTAAGAGCTTGGGTCTGCCAGTTATAAGATGTGAGCTCGGGCAGGTTGCTTCATCTTTCCATAGCCCCTTCCATGTCTCTCAAATGAGAACAGTAATAGTACCTACTTGTGGGAATTAGTGATTAGCACATGTCAAGTGCTTAGGAGTGTACTGTCGGTAGTTTCTCAGGAAATGACAGCTGTTATTTTTATTGTTGCTGCTATTGTTAAATGTTAGGTAGAGTGCTGTTGTACAAGAAGCATAAGCTTTACGGTTAGACGTCCTGGGTGACATACTGAGTTTGGTTACCAGCTCTTCTATATACTACCTGTGTGATGTCCAACAGGCCATGTTTGCTCTCTGTGCCACAGTCTCATTTGTTTAAGGGGAAAATACTAACCACCCGGGCGAATTGCTGTGATGGAGAAAATGGAATTACATGTACAACTGTACTTAATGGCAGCTGGGGAAGCGTAGTTTGTCAGTTGATATTTGTTGTTTGTTTGCTTGTTTTTGATGTTAAGGAGGCACTGATTAATGGAGCAAAAGAATCCTCTAATCTTCCACAGAGGGAGAAAGCACAGCATGAGTTGGAAAAAGAGGGAACGTGAAGAGTGGGGCTTTGTAAGGGAGGCTGGCTTTGGACAGGTGATAAAGGATGGTCAAGGCAGCAGCAGGCTCAGATCTGATGTTTCAGGAGACAGAGACCTTGAACTCGTGGGGACCAAGGTGAGAATCTGAAAGTGAGATTTGATTATTGAAAGACTTGAAGGCTAGACTCAATTCATAACACTATCTTCAGAGTTGTTCTTTTGGGAACCGCCATCTGGCTATAATATGGGCAGAATCTTGGAGGCAGAGACCACCTCTGTAGGCTTTAATTATTTGCCCCTTTAGAAAGAAGTTCTGGGGGCACCTGGGTGGCTCAGGTCGGTTAAGCATTCGACATCAGCTCAGGTCATGATCTCACAGTCCGTGGGTTCAGGCCCCACATCAGGCTCTGTGCTGACAGCGCGGAGCCTGGACCCTGCTTTGGATTCTGTCTCTCTCTTTCTGTCCCCCCACACCCATGCTCTGTCTCTGTTTCTCAAAAATGAATGTTTATTAAAAAAAAAAAAAAAAGAAAGAAATTCTACTCTCTAGGCTTTGTTCTGAGAAAATCTGCCTGCCATTCTTTTACCAAAGACTTCCTTGCTTCCCTATCTATCTCTTTCTTGGCAGTGCTACCCCAGTCAGCCTGAGGTTCTACGTGAAAGAGTGTTTACAACACCAGGAAATAATGTTACTCTAAAGCATGCAATGGACCAGAGAAAGAATGTGTATTTGTTACATTAGCCATTTCATCCGAAATGTTTCATTGGGGTATTATAATCAACTGTATATGAGGAACCACTTAAGAATCAGTTTGCCATATAATTATACATCTCTGCCTTAAATTACACAGTATCGATATTCTTAGAAAAACTGTAAATATATTCTGTTTTTGTAATTTGAATTGTTTTCTCATTAACATATGCCATCATTTACGAGATGCTTTCAGTGACTGATTTGCTCTAATAACCACTTGTCCATTTCTTACTGATCATCTCCCCATACCCCCAATGGCCCATTCCCCATGCCTTCCTCCTTTCTTTATCCATTTTCAAACTTCAAAAACATTTACAATCAGAAGTTTGACACTGTGATAAATGTTTGTCTATAATTATTCCTTCTTGTTTTTCAAAATATGAACATCAGTATGCCTTTAATAACCTTTTTTTTATTTGAAAAGGAAAGGGAAATAATAACTGTAGTTCTTTCTGATAAATGTTTGCTTTTGTCCAGAATCCTTTAGCCCCAATTCCTGTTCATTTCAGAAAGGTTCCCGCATGGCCCTGCTATGGCGAGCTTCCATTCCCATGAGCTCTTTCTTCCTCCACTAACCCACTACCCTGTCATAGGGACGTCCAGATTCTGAATGGCGGCCCCCTTTCCTTGTGCTGGAGCCAGTGACACCCTGCGAATTTGTCCCTCCTCTGTGTTACTGCAAAAGTCTTCAGAGGATTTGGACGTTGGGGATATTACTGGGCCCAGTGGAACTTTCTTCCAAATTTGTACTCCTCATGGTCCCTTGCTGCATGTCTGCCCAGTGACTTTCTCACTCCAGCTCACCCAGAGAAGGGATAAGGTGTGACACTATCTCCATCTTAACAAGAATTTCAGATCTGATGTGGAAATACTACATTTTCCAGGCACGTTTCCCTAGTGACACATGGGCATAAAGACCTTGAGATTAAAGTTACTATCTGGATATTGTCACAAGCCCGGAGTCTGGACGGAGGATGTGAATGACTCCTTAGAACAGGTACCGCTTCCTTAGACTTGCAGCTCTAGCCC
Organism: Crocuta crocuta; assembly: GCF_008692635.1. Taxonomy (NCBI): domain Eukaryota; kingdom Metazoa; phylum Chordata; class Mammalia; order Carnivora; family Hyaenidae; genus Crocuta; species Crocuta crocuta. Next base: position 3,096,259 of record NW_027551572.1, read on the forward strand.
ATCAAAAAACAGCCTTGTAGGTCATCAGCACCTTAAGGAGGGACTGTGACTTATTCATACTTATATTCCCAGCATCTTGTTATATGTCTTAAAGCTTAGTAAATCTTCAATATGCTTCCCTTAATGAAAAGGTATCTGCTTGTTAGCATAATTGCAAAGAGAATTTCTTTGATTTGACTTCTCTTCCATTTTTTGCTAGTTGGACATTTTTCAAGAATCAAGCAAAGAGTTGATAAGGTTATTAGAAAACGAGGATGAAATTTTACCATAAGAATTTCATGTGTCAGGATAGCAGGGGGTTCTGTTATAGCTTATTCATATAGTTTAGAGAATAAGAGTTAGAAATAAGACATCCCACCCACCTCTGCCGCATATAAAAGTAAAAAACTTAGATCGGGGGTGTGAGCTTGGGACCTCAAGTTGAATCCAGCTTGCAAGGTCTGTTTTGTTTGGCCTTCAGTAGTGTTTTATTTTTAACTGAGTTAATTGCTAGCGTTTATAAAAAATCAAATTTCATAAAAAGTATCTGAAATATCAGATTGCCAGCTTTCTCTGAAAAATGGGGAAAATCTGGCAATACTTGAGTTTGATTTTTTTTCTTGACATTTGACTGACTCTTATTTTAGTGGGGTATTAAAATTTCCGTAGCCCTCAGCCCCCTCTGTCACATTGCCAGGAAACCTAGTACCAACAGCCATTCATCCTTGTACTCAGACCGAGCCTGACCTTCTCTTTATTTGCTTGACTGCCTGGTCCCCACAGGATTTAAGCTTGCAGATCCTTGTATAGAGGCTTTGGGTTTAAAGGTCTCAGATGATGACCTTGAAGTTTAGATTTTACATTGTGATCATAAAACATATGAGAGCAAAAGAGTTTAGAAGTCTGTGAATAAACAATTGCATTGTACCTCTTTCTCCACATATCATATCTTATTTATAACACCACATTGCCATGGAAATTCGCTGCTGTACTTTTCACTTCCCAGCTCTACTAAATTTTACTCTGAACGTTTTCAGAGCTGCTTGTACAATGTGCAGATTTAGTGTAGTAGCAATCTCAAGTGGTTTTGTAACATTAAATATTAAATAACTTTAAAACTGCAAACAAGGGAAAAATAAGAAGTCAGCCAAATCCTGACACATACATTTAATAAAGAGGCAACAAAGAGTCTCTCATTTTCATGACCTACTGCTCAACCACTGTGGTAGAATGGAGGCCTGTTCTATGCCTGTAGTTCCTTCAAATCTAGTATGAAATGTCTCCCAGAGCCGTACTGTAGCTTAGTAGTCTGCCTAGCCATCGGCGCTGGCCCGTACAGTTAATCCTAACACTTAAATGAGAAATCCTTTATCGGACACCCATCTTATGCCTGCTATATACAACTAATAAAGATAGTTAGGAGTTATTGAACACATGCTATGTGTTGAAATGCTATTCTGTGTACTTTACAAGGATTTTCTCATTTCACTCCCACCCCAGCCCTTTGAGGTAGGTGTTGCAGTAGTTTTTGTCTTCATTTAATTGATGAGGTGCCAGAGGCAAAGGGAGTGCCCAAGATCACACAGCTTGTGTGTGCCCTGGCCGTGTGAACATAGCCTCCGCAGTGCCAGTCCTGGGTAGGTGTGAGACACAGATCTTTCCCTGAGAACTGAAAAGCCATCTGGTTGTTGGTCAGTTAACAGATAACTCTAATATATATTCTCCTAATATTAGAACAGTATGTTATAGGGACCGTCACTTCTGCCTTAGGAGGCAGAGGCCAGAGAAGACTTCAGAAAGATCATGGTAAGTTGAGTTGGACAGGGAGAAAAAGCAGTCCCAGGAGAAGAAAAAGGTCTGAGACAAGGCACTGAGACATAAACATGAATGGGCTATTCATGAAATGAAAGGCAGCCCTGATACCTGGGAGATACAATATTTATAGGCAATACATGGAGACAACTATGTATTAATTATTTGCAAAATTAGGGTTATGATTCAAACAAACAAACAAACAAAAAGACAGAGTCAACATACCATGGATCAAGAATGAGATTTATCTAGTCACCATTAAGAGGTGATTCCAGGCTTGACTAGGACAACATTTGATTAGCTTCACTCGGGTAAGGAAAGGACAGGGGCACAGAGACATTATAGGTTCCCCATTGTAAAGGACATTCTGAGATCCAGGTTGGCTGAGCATATTAAAACACTGGGGGAAAGGAGTGTTGGCTTCTGGAGAGACTTGCTTTTGGTGACAGTGCCTAGTGCTATTTTAAGATCACCAACTTCTCTTGTTCTGTTTTGTGTTTTGCAGTCGGTCGGCTGATTAGATTCTGGATATCTGTGTAGATTTGCCTTTAGGAGTAGAAACTGCCATTCATGCCAAAAGAAATATTCTGGACTGTGTGACTGTTCTCTTTCTCATGATTAAATTGGTCGATTGACACCTTGGCTTAAACATCTATTTGTGGAGCTCAGCAAAGTCTAGCCTACCCCCCGAGAGAAAGAAAACTAGACGGACTGGGCAGACACTGGGAGGTGGGGGCACAATAGAGTAAAGGAAATAAATGAAAGGAAAATTTTCAACCATGAGATTTGATGACTGATGGGATACAGTGGCTGAAAGAGGAGGCGGCTTTAGGGATAGGAAACTGAGAGGATAATAATGTCCTTGGCAAAAATGGAAGCAGAAACAGATTTCTGGGAGAAGGATAACAAATGTTTGATTTTGAAGTTTGAGTCCATGGTGCCCGTGTTGGTGGCGTGTTCTGCCTTTGGACACCTTTGGGGTGTCCAGGATTATGAAGCTGCTTAGACACAGTGACTGCACAGTAGGTAGGAAGTGGGAGAGTTCAGCTCAAGGGAGTATATGGAGCGAAAGGAGGCTGAGGATGGAACCCTGTCACTGATGTCAGAGAGGAGCACGGGCAGTCTGTGAAGGAGGCACGGGAGGCATCGAGGTGGGAGAAAAGGGTGAAAGAGCAGAGCAGCAGTGGTCAAGCAAAACAGAATGACCAGTTTCATCAAATACTGTAGGATCAAAATAGAACACCTAGATTCAAAGCTTAAGAGGTCAAAGAGACTTTAAAGGTCTCCTTGCTTCCCCTGAAGAGAGACTTGAGCTTGTCCAGGATCACCCTGAGGAGGTCAGGGGATGATCATAGTGTTTCCTAAATGTTTTTTTTTTTTCTTTATTTCTAGGAGAGAGAGAGAGACAGCATGAGCAGGGGAGGGTCAGAGAGAGAGGGAGTCACAGACTGAAACAGGCTCCAGGCTCTGAGCTGGCTGTCAGCACAGAGCCCGACACGGGGCTCGAACCCACGAACGGCGAGATCATGACCTAAGCGAAAGTCGGACGCCCAACCGACTAAGCCACCCAGGCGCCCCGATCATAGTGTTTCCTGAGTGATAGTCTCATGCTTCTCCCATTGACTCATGTTGTTTCTTGTTTTCTAAGTGTGGCTCGGCAGTTAGTGCAGAATACTCTGTTAGTAGCTGGTGCAAGAGATTATGTTGCTGCTTCAAAGTAGACACTCCCTCTCCCCACATCCCCATGCTCACAGTGAAAAGAGGGCCTTTATTAATTAAAACGGGAGGTGTTGGGGCACCTGGGTGGCTCAGTCAGTTGAACATCCGACTTCAGCTCAGGTCACGATCACGGTTTGTGGGTTTGAGCCCCGCCTGGGGCTCTGTGCTGACAGCTCAGAGCCTGGAGCCTGCCTCAGATTCTATGTCTCTCTCTCTCTCTCTCTGCCCCTTCCCTGCTCACGCTCTGTCTTACTCTGTCTCTCAAAAATAAGTAAATGTAAAAAAAAATTTTTTTTAAACAGGAGGTGTTGCCAGATGAATATAGCTGGTGTGTGGCCCGCTTGCTATTCTTTCAATCAGTGCCTAACTCACGTGATGTCAACCAGCAGTTTCACTGTGCATGTTGTAACTGGGTTCAGTTTTGTGAAATAGCTCATGCTTCTATGCAGGAGTGCATTTTGAGTGACTTTTTTGGGAGAAACCTCAGTGATGACAGATTGTTAGCCTGATTATGTCTTTTCCTCTAAAAGAGGAAGGAGCAAGAACAGCCTCCTCTGAAGCAGAAGACAGTAGGTCAGAAGTTTACATATCTGTATTTGTTTCTGAATGGAAGGTCCTTGACACTCACGGATTTAACTTTTATTCATACATACATATACACATACATGGACATATATGTATATTTACATAATATACATGGGTATATGCATATATATGTATACACATATACACATACATAAGCATCTATAATCTGCATGTACAAATATATTTTTCACAGACAACTAAAAGTCCAGGAGGAGAATGTGGCAGAGAATGGGTTGGAGAGGCTCGGGAATGAGAGGTAGGTGGGCATGGGCAGAAAAAAAAAAAAGAGTAAAGAAAAAAAAGATCCAGGAGGTGAGATAATGATTTTAAATGTTTACATGGGGAGCCTGGTATGTCAGGGCAAATAAATTATCAACAAGGCTAGTCAGCAACCTAGGATTCATTCCTGTCCATCTCTCTCAGTTTTTAATCTTTTCCCCCGCTTCTTATTGAATTCTAACAACCTGATAGGTAGGTAGTTTCGTCCCCAATTTCAGATGAGGAAGCCAAAGACATTTTATACTAGAGTCGTAGGCAGGATTTAGGGGGTAACTCAGGGCTCCACTGATATCCCTGAGAAAGATCTGCTGCTCAGTCCCACATCAGTTACGAGACGTGTAGTAGAGCCTGTGGCAGAAAACTGACACCAAACAGGGCAGTAGAGAAGGTCAAACTCATTTCTTTCTTAAACTCAAAAGCACATACATTTTGAAAACCTAAGTACCACTAGTTCCTGTTTTCTGCTTTCCTGTGCAGTCCCAGCATCAGTGCCGAACAAATGGCCCTTTGTCTTCAGTCTGCTTTCGTATAAGAAAAACATCACACGGAGACTATGAACATACTTGACGTTCAAGGAACACATACCATTAGTTTGACTACAGGTGATAATAAACATTTGGCTGTTTTGCCTCAGTCACACTCTTAAGAAGTGTGACGTTTTGCAAGTGCATGCTCCAAAGTCCTATTGACCCACTTTGTTTTTGGCAACAGGGGAACAATCTTGGGGTTTTTTTTCCTTTTTTTATCCTTATCTGAGATGAGTGTTAGTTGGAAAATGCTTATTTATCTTTTTTGATTTCCGCAAATCATGGCCACTCAAATTTGAGTGCCAGTGGACTTAAAGCTCACAATTACAAGTTGAGTCTATATTCCAGGGAATCCTAGGAGTAATGAGAGGAATTTTATAAGCGGAATGACCTAACAGAAGTGTAATTTGTACACACAGATTCTTGGCAGTTGTGTTTTGAGCAGATGGGAGGAGGTTGGCCGTGGTGTTGGAAAGACTGACAAGAAGGGGCAAACACCAGCGACGCTGAATTCGGCCTCGCTGCGAGCTTCACAGGAGAGGGCAGCCTGGAGAGAAAAGGGTGGACCCCAGTATACAATTGGAGAAAGAAGTAAATTATCATTTAACTGCTAATAGAACTTATGAACACTGCATAAGAAAAAAATCCCAAAGTAGTTAAATCTAAGAAACTGAACCCAGTAGATTTAGAACTAAATATAAAGTGCATATGATATCTGAACTATTTCCAATGGCAATTTAGTCCTAAAAGTACAAATGTAATGATAGGAAAAGAGTACAATCCATTATATGCTATGAAAAGGATGCTTAGGGTGAGGCCGTAAAGAACAGGTCGTTCATGGTTTCCCGGCGTGGCAGAAGGAAAAGACATAGTCATTTAATGTTTTTAATGAGCCTAATTCTTTTTCACACTATCTTTTCTATAATGAAATATTTTAAAACACAGAGACTAATGAAACAAGGACCCACTCGGCTCTCTCCAATCCTGTTTTAAATGATTAAAATATTACAGAAGCAGCTGAATCTCCCTGTATCCCCCTTCTGTGTTCTCTACCCTCCAGAGGTAATCTCTGTCCTGAATTTGGTGTTTCTATTTCCTTCTTTATGTTTATGGTACATGTATATGTGTATGGATGCACATGTACATGAATATATATTCATGAGATATATAGCATTTTTTGCAAATTACTAAACTTTACATAGTACTTAATTTGCTCTGTGAATCAGTGAGTTAGTGAAGAGTGTTCCGGTCAAATTAAGCTCACATTTGACCTGAGAATGAAAAGTGAATAGATTTGACCTACTTCTGACATCACTGTCTTTGCACTGGTACCTGTTGCTTCTCAAACAGAAACAGCTGCGCCTTCAGCAAATGAAGAAAACATTTGGAGTTACAGAGTAAATTATTGATAGAAGTAGAAATAATTTCAGGAAAACTTTGCTTTGAGGCTAAAACCCAAGTCTGTGTAATCAGTCTCTGGGATGAATAACATTTTTTCTCCTAAGTAGGTTATTTCTTTGGACTTCTAAACTAAGGAAAGTTTGAAAACTATCTTGGGCATTTAGATTGTATCTCAGACATTCCCCAAAAATGGCGATTTTTATCTCACCTTTATTTAATTCTTTAAGATCCATGTTTTCTAAGCTAGCCAATTTACTTTTCTACCCAGTTGATGAACATCTCTATTGTACCCAAGCAATAAATAAGTATCCCAGTCATATCTTGAAAAGAGAATACTGACCAAAATATCATGTTACATCTTTTTGAAAACATGTTCTCAGATGAAACCTATCCATTAACTAAGTCTTAGGTCTATCCCTCACTCACTTCAAGATACTGAACCCTGAAGGTAGAGAAAACCAGTCCTTGGAGAGAGGCACTTGGGCTAAAAGCCGATGGAACAAGAAAGAAATACTTGTCTGCATCATTAACATGATTCAGTGATACCATGGGGCACCTGGGTGGCTCATTTGGTTAAGCGCTGACTTCCCCTCAGGTCATAATCTCATGGTTTGTGGGTTCAAGACCACATCAGGCTCTGTGCTGACAGCTCAGAGCCTGGAGGCTGCTTTGGATTTTGTGTGTGTCTCTTTCTCTCTGCCTCTCCCCTGCTCATGGTCTGTCTGTGTCTCTCAAAAATAATGTTAAAAAAAAAATTTAAGGGGCGCCTGGGTGGCTTAGTCGGTTAAGCGTCCAACTTTCGCTTAGGTCATGATCTCGCGGTTCGTGGGTTCGAGCCCCGCATCGGGCTCTGTGCTGACTGCCAGCTCAGAGCCTGGAGCCAATTTCAGAGTCTGTGTCTCCCTCTCTCTCTGACCCTCCCCTGCTCACGCTGCCTCTCTCTCTCCTAGAAATAAATAAAAAATATTAAAAAAAAAATTTTAAATATGATTCAGTGATGCCTGATGGCTTTGTTAGACTTACTAATGCATACTAATCAAAGGTTATTTTGTTCTGTAAACCAAAAAATCCAGCCAACCAACCAGTCACCCAAACAGAATTATGAAGACTTTGAAAAAAATTTAGGTGTTGGTTTAATTTGTGAAATTCCATATCTGTACGCCAGTGAATACTATTCTGCCTCCTCACAGAATAGGCTGTATATCAGGTATCTGCTGAGTATTTTCTGAAACTTATGGTGTGGTCATCCATTCCCAGTCTTGGTTTTATGGCCACAGGGCCACAAGACACACAGGTGAAGGAGATCGAGTGTGAAGAATGGAGAAACCTGTTTTATTTTACCTGAGAATGTAGGGGAGTTATGCAGTTCTCTGGACCCAGTGTTCTCATCTATAGAATATGGGTGTGAATGAACTCCTGGGGGTCCCTACCTAGTTGTTAAGAACAACCCAAGGTTCAAGGAAATAAAAACTGGGGTGGAGACCTCTGATTTATGCACACAGAAATAAACCAGTGTTACAGTGAAATACCCGTTAGACCAAATGCTTGGCTTCGGTAAGCTGTTTCCCACTAGGGTAAGCAGCATGCATTCATTCACAACACTGACTCTAACTAGGATTCTGGCTAAGTCATTTCACTTTGGGCGTGTGCATTACTCAGAAAAAAGGAAGAGACAACAGAGAAAGTCTTATTTGCCCTCTGCCTTTGCATAGAAAAGGAGCTAAAATGGAGGTGGCAACTGTCAGTAATTCCCCTGATTTTGTGTTAATGTGATAAGAGAGTGTGATCTGTGGAGGAAAGTTACTCCAATAAAAAATACCTTTTATTTTAATATTTGTATTAAAGGAAAGAGGTAATATTTAGTAGTGAGAAGCATGGAATCAATCTGCCTGGATTCAAAACCAAGTTCACCACTTGCTAACTGTATTTTTAGGCGAGTTACCTTAATCTGCTCTCCTTATCTGTAAGACGGAAGTGATAGGTGCATCTGCCCCATATGGTTCTCATAAAAGGTAAATGAGTTAGTACATACAGAACTCTTAATGATGGTACCAGACATAAAGTAAGTGCACAAGAAATGCTGGCTGTTGTTTGATAAAAGTAAATAGGTGATCCTTGAAGAAAACCGAGTAAGTAGGAATGCTGTTCACTTCATAAGGAAAACTTACTGTTAAGCTTGAAACCACGATTACTTCAAAACTTTGTGGAAGTGAATATGTCAGATACAATACAGAAACCCCTTTTCTAGAAGTCCAAATGTACTTGCCCAGAGAAGCGATAAAATCCGAATATGTTTGTGTCGTAGCTGTGTTTGTATCTTAGGAAAGTCATCAGCTCTGAATTTTTAGTAGGAAAACAAGAATTTAATCTACTTTGTGTTTCCATGTAAAAGGGTGAGTTTATGTATTTTAAAGTATCAAAATAATACAGTCTATACTAATTTATATTCTACTCATTTATCATAATTTTACTTCATTTGTAATGATTTGCAAGTTATAGGGGTAGTGATTTATATTGAATCTTAAATTTTATGGAAGAAAAGACATAGGCCCTACTTCGTTTCTTTTAATATATTTGATAAGAAATATATTTTTTGTATTGTTTACATGATGGGACAGCTAAAATGAAAAATGTCTCAAAAATAATGAAATCTTAGGGCACCTGGCTGCCTCAGTTGGTTAAGCATCCGACTTTGGGTCAAGTCATTATCTCACAGTTTGTGGGTTCGAGCCCCATATCAGGTTCTGTGCTAACAACTTGAAGCCTGGAGCCTCCTTTGGATTCTGTGTCTCCTTCTTTCTCTGCCCCTCCTCCACTCACACTTGCTCGCTCTCTCTCTCTCTGTCTCTCTGTCTCTCTGTCTGTCTCTTTCTCTGTCTCTCAAAAATTAATGAACATTAAAATTTTTATAAAAATAATGAATTCCATTTCATAATTAAAGGAGCTATATGCTATTTTTTGTGCTCTGTATCCTAGTTCGGCACTCAATAACAATATTTTTCATTATTTACACTATTCCAGAATTGACTCTTTGATTCCAAATTCCTATTATGTTGATCATTTAAAAAATCGCATTAGCAGTATTTGGCACATCTTCCCACCTTCTTATTTATATTTTGCAAAGTTCCTAGAAATAGGTAACATTATTTGATTGTGAACTATTTTGATTAAAATAAACTTAAAAGTAAATAAGTAAAAGGAGTACCTTTAACTTTAATAAAAATGCAGATGTCAGTTTAGGAGCTGTTCCTTGCAAAGCACTATGTTTGCTGTCAGAAATACAGAGATAAATAAGGCTCAGTTTTACCTACTTGGAAGTCACAACCAAGTCAGAGGTTTGTAGCAGTAATCAAAGATGAGGTAAAGAGGTAAAGAACACACCATCAGACACAGTGCCTTCAGTGCTGCAACATTCAGAAAAGGTGGTAGTATTTGACCTAAACCCTGAAGGAGGGATAGTATTTCATGCAGCAGGTAGAGAAGGTGATTGGCTAAGATGGAGAATGACCCTTGGGTAATAACTGTTGACTTCAGCTGACAAGCTCACTGTTAATGTAGCTACCCTGGTATTGAGGGAAAACAAAAAACAAAACACCAGTGGAGTCCTATATCCAGTTTTGCGAGCAGTTGATTTCTATTCATCAGGACAAAAACTATTCTTATTATGTGGTGTCCGTTAATGTCACCTTCGTTAAAAACACCATTTTAGCTGAATACATGGTCTTCAGGTTTCAGGAGTGTATAATCAGGAAGAGGTAGCGTAGCCTCATGATGAAGGGCTGGAACACTGGAGCCAACCAGCCTAGTGTTCAATCTTGGCTCTCTCCCTAATTAGCTGTGTGACCCTCAGCAATTTAGTAAACCACCCTGTACTTGTTTCCTCATCTAAAAAAAGGGAGTTGGGGGTGGGTGGGGTGATGTTAATAGTACCTACATAGTTGTTTGGAATTGCTTCACTAAATGACTTTTTATTTGTAAAGTACTTAGAACACTCCTGGAGTAGAGGAAGTACACCATAACTGTAAGCAAAATGGCCCCACATGCCTGCCTTGCTCTGTCTTGGATGGTGTGCTGAGGTGAGCTGTGGGGGGCCGCTCTAGATGTTTTCCCTGCTTCTTCCTCCTATAGATGAGGATTCTGGTGCCATTCGTGACACCTGGCAGCAAGACACAAGATGTCAATGCTCTGATTCCCTGCTTTTATGGCACATTTTATTAGTCTTGATTTTAACAAAGAACACTTTCAGCCTTGTATAAGGACAATAAACTAGATTCAGTGGGTGGTAGTTTTTACTAGCTTTCCATTCTAATGTTCAGGTTTGATGGATATAGAAGATTTCCATGTCCAAACAAATGTAGTGGAACACATTGACTTCTCGAGGCAAAAGAAGTGCCCTGTAATTCTGTGGAATTTGAAAGGGGCCTTTAGAGGCAGTGCTGCACTAGACTGGTGTCCTGGTTTTGCAATTAGCAACAGTGTGGCCCTGGGCAAGTTAATCCCTAGGCTGTTGTGCCCAATAGAAGTTGCTATGTAGCAGAGTCATTTATTCGTCCAGACTCTTTCTGGCCTCGTGTGATGCTTCTGAGCATCCTCTGCTGACAGCTTAGGATCCAGCCTTCGGTTCTGCTAATCAGGCTGACACGTACCTTCTGCTTTCTAGTCTCCAGAATGGGGTGGCTGGTCTCACTCCTCTTTTTTGTGTCCTTGGGAGTTGATACTTAACAAAAATTTGTCTTCTGCGCATTTAGTGCTACATTCATAAAAAACACAGAGGTAAATTTATGCATTCAATTTACCATCCTTAACCAGGCTTTAAGTGTTTAAAAAAAACCTTCTTTAACTGTATTTTTATTATTACCATAACAACACTACCTTTTGAAATTTCTCTGTAAGAATGAGTTTAATGCTTCCCTTCTCCAAACGCCTGCTTTCACTAATAAAATGTAAGGATTTATCCCCTGGTTATTATTAAATATTTTATATTAATTACACTGTCTCTTAAGAGCAATAGCATTTAATTTGGCAGTGAAATTTAGAGCAATTATTTGTGTTGCTAATCATAGACCTTTTATTCTAAAATTAGGCTTTTTTAATTTTTAATTTTTATATATATCTTGATGGGTTGGAATTAACCTAAGTAATTCTTTAGTAATGGTTAATATGTAAAGTATGTTCAGAGCCTTTGAATATGTGAGACTACTTTCCCTATTCCTTCACAAGTAAAACACAGTTTGGCTGCTGGTGGCTATTACTGACTGAATCTTCTCTTTCTTCTGTAGGTTAAAAATACAGAGAGGAGGGGCACCAAGGTGGCTCAGTCAGTTAAGCGAGGATTTCAGCTCCAGTCATGATCTCAGGGTTGTGAGTTCAAGCATCATATCGGGCTCTCTGCTGTCAGCTAAGAGCTCGCTTGGGATCCACCTTCAACCTCTGTCGCTCTGCCCCTCCCTCATCCTCACTCTCTCTCAAAAGCAAATAAACATTTTAAAAAGTTTACAAAAAAGAAATATAAAGGGGAAATTTAAAGCCAACTGGACCTTGTTTCTTTGATGGTGGCTTACATTCATTTGATATTTCTGACTGACTTTTGCTTTTATGCCTGATACTGAAGTTTTGGGGTTTTTTGTTATTTTTTTTCTTAAATCTTAGCCCTAGGATTCAAAACTTTTTTCAGAATGTGGTTTTGCATTGAGATCAGGTGGAACACAATTTAGTCCTCTTTTTTTTTTTTTTTCAGCTCTGATTCTGTTATTTTACTGTCTTTGATTATTCTATTTCAGTTCTTCGGGTGTGTTTTCTCAGAAACAACTATAATTAGACTTGATTTTTCTGGTCCTTCAGATCTCAAGTCTTCTTTCATCTATTGGTTCTTTTCTCTAGCCATATGGGGGTGTTTGTCTTCTACATCAATGATTTAATTTTACATAGTACGCATCTACATTTTTTTCTCTCCCCCCAAGTGGGTAATATTCTATCACTTCATTTTTAGAATCTCTCTAGTGCTTCTTGATTTTACTTAGAATCCCTTTTTATCTTACCCAGTAGTCCTTTATTGATTTATGGCTTTCTACTTTTGTCTTTAAGGGAATATCTTTTTGTATCTTGTTAACAATGCCAAATACTTTCCTAAAAATTATATCTGGTTCCTTTAGGGAGTCGTTTTTAGGAGACAGGTCTTCCTTTGAAGCTTCAGCTTTTTCCATATTTTTTTTCCATATTTATGCACTACTTCTCGGTAGACCCATGTTGACATTTAGCTCTTGTTTTCATTCCTGAATTTGGCAATATCCATCTAGACTCCCTCACAAAGAAGGTGCGTGGATTGCCCTGGGGTCCACCTTCTGTCTTCTTGTTTGCTAGTAAAAGGCCTCTTATAGATCTCAGACCTTGAGGCTATTGATGTTTACAGGCCCTGGCTCATTTACAGTGGGCTAGAAGAGTCTCTAATAAAGCAGTAATTGCCAGTGCCTTGTTCTCTGTACTCTCTGTATGGATTAGTTAAGAACTCCAACCCCAAGAATATAGTACCACCATAGATCATCTTGTCTCTAAATCTGTTTTTCTGCATTTAAAACTCCAGGGTGCTAAGTATTTCTCCTTTTTCCCCACTTACATTTTGAAATAGCAGTCACTCACCCATGGGGGGTGGGGGAAGATAGACAGACTCTCCCTGCCTCAAAAAGCCTCATTCGTGACCTAGAGCAGTCAAGGTTTCTGACTGATACAGATGGTTGCATTTGTATCTGAGATGGTAGAAAACAGAGAAAGGGAGCTACACACAGATTTTCCTACTTCCTTTAAGACTCCTAACTTGTTTCTCTCTGCCTTGAATTTTGTTTTTAAAATCTAATTTTATTGTTTTCTGCTTCAGAATTCTCTGATTCTTGCAATAGGTTAAAGGTTATATCTTTCTTTTTGTGACTGCAAAAAGAAAGATATAATTTTACCTCTTATTTTATCGGTATTTTAGTGGGAGGTTAGAGGAGGCTAGATGTCAGGAGATGGTAGCTAGACACCATTTAAAACTGTAACTTTAATGAAACTACACAAATAAAAAAGTTATGTGTGTGGCAGAATCCTTGAAAATTTTGCTTCCTGCAGATACTTTGTGGGAATAAACTCTGCCTCGTAAATATTCATCGCAAGTTGTTATTCAAATGATAGAGGCATTGGTGTCCTGTATTAGAACCTGTGTCTTATGAAAACCAGGTCATTTTAGGGAAGAAATAAAATGTAGGTACAATAAGTGATTATAAGAATTCCAATGACTTCCATAAAGTTTTTATTATACATAAAAATTGCCTGATCACTGCCTGCTCACAGAAGAGTTTTAGAGCTGAAACAGCTGTTATAAATCATTTAACCTGGGAGTTGCAAATTCACTTGTCTTCAGGACCAGAAAAGTGACCTGCATATGCATGAAGTAGGTTGGTTTAATATATCGGGGAGTAGAAGGGACTAGAGAAAAGTGGAGATTACTTATGCCACCACATCCTTGGGCCATATACCAAAACAGTATACTATAAACTCCCTCAATAATAGATTTGTCCAAAGCTAGAAGATTTGGTGCATTTTTTTTAATTAAAAAATTTTTTTAATATTTTTATTTATTTTTGAGAGAGACAGACAGAGCACGAGCAGGGGAGGGACAGAGAGAGAGGGAGACACAGAATCTGAAGCAGGCTCCAGCATCTGAGCAATCAACACAGGGCCCAAGATGAGACTCACACTCAACAAACCATGAAATCATAACCTGAACCAAAGTCGGACGCTCAACTGACTGGGCCACACAGGTACCCCCAAAGATTCAGTGCATCTTAACCAGAACCAGCTACATAATTTGCAGTGCCCAGTGAAAACAGAATGTAGACCCCCACCCCCCTTCTTCAACAATTATTAAGAATTTCAAGATACTGACAGCAGAACATTAAACCAAGCATGGGACCCTGTGGTGGCTGCACAAGTTACATGGTCTTGAAGCCATTCCTGGTCTTCACTTCTGATCTAGAATTTTTACATTCAGACAGAAAGAAACGTACAGACACTTCATCCACAACCACCAAAAATCAATAATGGAGATGTGGCCAAAATTAAATCCTTGACTTCGATGCTGCAGCAAGTGAACCACTTTTACTTATAAAAAGGCTTTTGTATGAGACTTGAGACCCATCACCTTTCTATATTGTTTGGAAGTTTTCATTGAACTATTATACTGCTTTCCATCAGTTTTTTGTTGTTCCTTCCTGAATTCAGGTTTTATGAATTATTAGTTGGAGATTTTCAACCCTAAAGTTCAAAGCTCTTCTCTAAATGTTAGCTCTGATTTGAATTCCAGAACGTTTAAACGGTCAGTCAGTCTGGGAATGAAAGTCTGAGGGACAGTTGTGTCTGCTGTTGGGTCTTAACTCAGCTCTCAGAGGCCGCCTACCATTATTCTTTTCCTCTTACCTGAAGAAGCTGTTGTTTTTCCAGAATATTTTGTCCAGAATTTGAATCATCACCTGAAAACATAGCTTGCGAACACGTAAAGCAATCTTCTGCCTCCTGACAGATTGAAGTTGACTAGTCCCTTTCTCATCTTGTCATTTGTGATCATTTATAACTTGTACTACTAACAACATAGTACTACTAACAACATAACCTCGGGAATGCTATTTAGTGAAATTTAGCCAGCTTTTAAAGGCATAGCTATTCATACCCAAAAAAACACAAGAAATAACAGGGAGGGGGACAAAACATAAGAGACTCTTAAATATGGAGAACAAACAGAAGGTTATTGGAGAGGTTGTGGGAAGGGGGCTGAGCTAAATGGGAAAGGGGCATTAAGGCATCTACTCCTGAAATCATGGTTGCACTGAAACCATTGTTAACTAACTTGAATGTAAATTTAAAAAAATAAATTAAATTTAAAAAATAAATAAATGAAAAACACAAGAAATAAAATTGGGAATTGGGGTACTAGGGCAAGAGGGTTTTTTTTTGTAGTAATCATATATATGTATAATATGTAACTTGTATTAAGTCTTTATATTTCCAGAAAGTTTTGGTATATATTTTTAAAATTTCAGTTACTCACCTTTAAGCATTTCAGTGTAAATCCCCTAAAAACAAGGACATTCTCCGAGGTAGACCTTAACACAGTCCCCCCACTCAATAAATTTAACATTTATATAACACTAATGTGTAAGATTCATATTCGGTGTTTTCCATTGTCCCAATAATTTTTTCCAATAAGTTTTGATATTTTTAACAAACACCTTCTAATCTATTATCTGTTTATTATCTTTTAAGACCACATCACAGAATCTAATTTTGTTATGAAATGCATTACTTTTCTTTCTAAAGCGAGGTTTTGAAAGTCTTATTTAGAAGTTTTTGGCTATCCCCAAATTGCAAAGATATCTTTTATCAATTTCCTCTCTTAGCTTTATAGTTTCACCTTTCAAATTTAGGTCTTACACCTCAGTGTGGTTCATTTTTGTATAGAGTAAAAAATAAGAGCTTCAACTTTTTCCCCCCACAAACATTACCACTGTCTACATAAAGTCTTACATTTTAAGAAAAACATTGAATCATTTAAAATTGAAAGGGACCAATTTTTTTTTTCCTCACTGAACATCTAATTAACAGCTAGATGTACAGTTTGGAGTGGTATAAGGTAGTCATTAACATTTGTATATCAGAAGGATGATTTAGAAGCCAAACAGCTTCCTGTAGCAACATCACAAAGGTATCCTAAGTATTTGTTGAAAGATGAAAAAAATCTTACCTGATTTAAAAATACTCAGGACTTTTTAATTTTTAAAACAAGTATGAGCTTCAGTTAATTTCACGTATTAATATCTGAATTAGGCAAGGAATTCATATCAATCTTATGTACCTTTATATTGTTGAAGTATATCCATTCATGAATGATTAACAAGAGGAAATGCATAAGTTGGAGAAAGAAAAGATGAACAAATGGATAAAGACAGTAACTGAGTGAAAAATGTTTAATGATGATGCTCAGCATCCCTCCTCATCAGGGAAATACAAATCAAAACCACACTGAGATACCACCTCACGCCAGTCAGAGTGGCTAAAATGAGCAAATCAGAGAACTCTAGATGCTGGCGAGGATGTGGAGAAACGGGCACCCTCCTACACTGTTGGTGGGAATGTAAACTGGTACAGCCCCTCTGGAAAACAGTGTGGAGGTTCCTCAGGAAACTAACAATAGAACTCCCCTATGACCCAGCAATAGCACTGCTAGGAATTTACCCAAGGGATACAGAAATGCTGATGCATAGGAGCACATGTACCCCAATGTTCATAGCAGCACTCTCCACAATAGCTAAAACATGGAAAGAGCCTAAGTGTCCATCAACAGATGAATGGATCAAGAAGATGTGGTTTATCTATACCATGGAATACTACATGGCAATGAGAAAGAATGAAATCTGGCCATGTGTAGCAACATGGATGGACCTTGAGGGTGTTATGCTGAGCGAAATAAGTCAGGCAGAGAAGGACAAATATCATATGTTTGCACGTATAGGAGGATTAGGAGGAACTTAACTGAGGAACAAGGGGGAGAAGAAGGGGGGAAATGGTGGGGGAAAGGGAGAGAGGCAAACCATGAGAGACTCTTGAATGCTGACAAAAACGGAGGACTGATGGATGTAGGGGGGCAGGGGGGGATGGGCATGGAGGAGGGCACTCATGGGGATGAGCACTGAGTGTTATGTGGAAACTAATTTGACAATAAACTATTTGTAAAAAAAAATAAAATAAAACAGTACAAAATTATTAAAAAAAGAAAAATGTTTAATGAATTATTAATATTTAAGATTTTGTAGTAAGCCATACACCTGAGTATATATGTTCAGCTAACACAGAAATTACTCATTAAGCTTAATCCCTGGTTGGAGTGGTGTGTGTGTGTGTAACAAATTTAAGGGACTTTTTTTCTTTAACATATGTCAGAATACTGTGCTGTGAAATATATAAACTGAATGTCATAGAATTTTTTTTTTAACTTCTACAGGTGGAGATTTTCATTTCACCTTTATGTATTTATCTATGGAGTCCGGTTCCTGAAAAAGGTAGGATCTGCCAAGTTACTTTATATAATTCTTATGTAACTGTAAGCCTGTATCTCATTTTTTTAATGTGTAACAGTAGTAATATTTTAAACAATCATAACAGGCTTCCTAAAAATATTTGTGCATTTTTCTTTGACTTACAAAAATATCTGTGATTTATTCTTCTATGGTAAATACTTTTTTAGGTAGATACCAAAAATGTCTTTGAAAATAATTTATTTTGGGGCACCTGAGTGGCTCAATTGGTTAAACATCCGACTTTTGCTCAGGTCATGATCTCAGGGTTCGTGGGTTTGAGCCCAGCATGGGGCTCTGTGCTGACAGCTCAGAGCCTGGAGCCTGCTTCAGATTCTGTGGCTTTCTCTCTGTCTGCCCCTCCCCCACTCACCCTCTGTCTGTCTCTGTCTCCCAAAAAGAAATAAGAATATTAAAAAATATATAAAAAGAAAATAATTTATTTTTCCAGTGAAAGATGTTGCAAGTCCTCTGATCACTGTAGTTGGTTACTTCTTATTTACGGGAACTGGGAGCCTTATAAAATCATTTGATGCTTTGAAAGAAGTTAAGAGTTTCCATTTCACACAGCTTGAAAAAATCAGTTGTTACAACATGAGTTACCACTATAATCTTTACCAACAGAAATTATGTTTTAGTGGCTTGCATAGCTGTTAACAAGGCAACACCAGCTGCTGGTGGAAAATTGAGTTCCTTTTGTAGATTGTTTCCCCTGGTGCTCTTTTGCTATTCCTGCATAAACTGAGGCATCTTTATCTATGGAAGTAACTCTTCCAGGCTGCCATGGCCTTATTCCTGGCAATTTTGATCCTGAATGGCACTACTAACAAGTTAGGCTGCTTAAATTGAAGTCTCATGAAGACTTAGCTTCTCTTAGTCACGTGCATACTAACAATACTAGTATTCCAGAAAGTTGGAAATTATTTTTAAAAAAAATTATAGTGTTAAGCTTTAAAGTAAAATCAATGTTATCTTTATTTAGTAGAGAATTTTTTCCAAAGTGGGCATTGTGCCAAGTGTCATGTCTTACTAGTACATTTTCATGTAAATATTGATGTGAAAATTTGCAAATGTGTTTTTATTTTAAAGTCTGAGTTATCAGTGTCTGCCTGCAGTAAATTCTATTATAAATAGTTGGTTGTTTCTCAACATCATATTTTCCTAGAGGGATTATTCTTTTTACTTGTTGTCTTTTCCTTTAGAAACTATACATATTTTTCACTTAATGAGGCTACATGGCCAAGAGACCATTTGAGTAGATTTTAAAGGATAAGCTGTCTGTAGGCTGTCTGAATATGAACAAATTCTCAACTGAGGTACAGAAACGAGGTGGCAATGGCTATTTTGGAAACCCACTGTTCTGGTTTTCAAATTTACTTGTGTAGAGAGAAGAAAGAATGATTTAGGGCTCCTGTGCTCACAACTCCACTACCTTGGAAGAGGAAATAGCTTTGGATGGAATTTCAGTTGACAAGGGAAAGTTGTGTTTCATGGGAATGTCAAGTTGCTGAGGTCAAGGTTTGGAATTCATGTTGGGTTCTGGGAGCGAAGGGCTTTGACGGTAAGCAAGGAAAGATGGTGAGAACTGGGAGCACTTCTGTGCCCTTTTCCCTCCATCTGCGGGGGCATGGTCTCTTTTAGTCGATCTACAGCAAGCCTGGCCATCTGTCATCAGAACAGGAAGCACTTTGACATGTAGCTCTGCTTCTCTCAGTCCCCAAACAGACTGAAGAGAACAAGAATAGCTTTTATCCCCCAGCCCTCCCTGGCTCTGTAGAAGGCAATAAGGGGACTTGTCAGTGAAATGTTTGCTTAGAAGTTGCTTTTCCCTAAATTACCCCAGTTCCCTATCAGCCTGCCTCTAGTTATATCAAGTACTTAAAAAATGAGAAGAGAACTAGATGTTGCTCTTCTTATAAAATTATTTGCTTTTGGGGTTTCTTCCTCTAAGAAGCTCTTGGTTTTGGTTGAGTCTGTAGTTTAATATCCATCCTAATGTGTGCTGGAAATGTATACATAGAATCCATGTGACCGAACCAGCCCTTCCATGTGAAGGACTTCATAATCCATTTTGTCCAACCGTCTTACTTTACAGCTGGGGAAGCAGAAATCCTGAGAGGGTAGGGAGCATTTCAGAGGTCACACAATTAGTTTATTAAGAGTTGAATCTGAAATGAAACATGCATGGCTGCCTCTTAATCTAGTACTTTCCCCTTGTACTAGCTTGCCCTAACTTACAGCATGATTTCCAGATGACTTCCTTCTTTGGTTAAGTTAGCAAACTTGACCTCATGTAATCATTGTTCCATTTATAGAACTTTAAATACTTACTCAAATGGATATTTAAAATACATCTTCTAGTAACTTTTTTGGAATAGGCAGTGTATTTGGTATCTAACACAAGAGGAAAAATATATATATTGACAGCATCAGAAATAATCAAAACAAGGTAATTCAAATTTTCACAACACTCCAAGCATTTTAAATAAAATGGCAGAGCAGTGGACAAATTTTAGGAGGTGAGAGGCCATAGCTGCTGCTTACTCCCTGCATTAAACATGTTGATTCTTACTTGGGCTGTTAGAAAAATGCTGAACAGCTTGGCACTATCCAGTATTCTTCTACCTTTGGGTCAAATGAACCTGAGGCAAATTGGTAAGTGCTGGCACCCTAGACTCCTGTGCCACTGGGCTTTTTGTGCCCTGACTACTTTGCCTAAGATATAAACCTTCTATTTCCACCATGAGGGCCTTATCCTGCTGTTCTGGACAAGGCAGACTGTGGTTTCAAATTACACCCTACTTTCAAAGTCAGAAAGCTGGAAAGCCCCTGTTCTTCTCCAACCAGCAAGAAGCTTTTTTCTTTAAAGAAAGTCAAGAATTAAAAACTAAAATGATAAGTTTTAGTTCCTTCCACAAAAGCCATCATATCACACCTACTAAATAATTACATCTCCAGATGTTTGGGGATTTAATAGAAATAAAGCCTCTGATAAAGCACATGGTGGTAGTGTGGTACCCTAGAGTGTTAAGCAGACTTGGAATGATATTATCATTATCATCTATGGCATTATATCATAGTGCTTACAGTTGATATGTAAATGTATCTTTGGAGCAATATACAGGCTGACTTCTTGCATGAGTTGAGTGACCATACAAGCTATCTTAGGATCCTAGGCAGTTACCTCCCCCTCATACTGAAAATGACCCAGTTTGGGCAATAAAATATTCATTCACATATGAATAGTACTAGAATAATGAAATCATTGGCCCTATGTTTTAAAAATTTCTAGACACCCGTAAACTCTGTGTGTATGTGTGTATTCATTTCTACAAATCAACAAAATGTCTTCTGTAGTTTCATGATGAGAAACAAAAGAGTGAGCCTTATGTTTTATAGTGATATGATAATGCTCAGGTATGCATATGCTATATTGCTATATGTTTTCTGCTTTCCCAACTTAGAACCCCCTTTATAGATAGCACTCTGACCGTGAAGCAGACTCTAGAAGTATTATAGACAGGTTAGTTGAACTATTAGGTAAAGTTATAGCTAAGTTAGTAGGAAATATTTAAATAGTGGAAAGATAAGCCTGTCTCAATAGTCTGCTCCTGTAATTGCCAGACATAAGCACTTTACCCATAAATATGATTGGCAGAGACAAGTACTTTTTTTAATTTATTTCTAGTAGAGAGAGAGAGACAGCATGAGCAGGGGAGGGTCAGAGAGAGAGGGAGTCACAGACTGAAACAGGCTCCAGGCTCTGAGCTGGCAGTCAGCACAGAGCCTGACGCGGGGCCCGAACCCACGAACCGCGAGATCATGACCTAAGCGAAAGTCAGACGCTCAACCGACTAAGCCACCCAGGCGCCCCAGACAGTACTTTTTAAATTTTTTATTTATTTTTATTTTTTAGCTATTTTGTTTTTAGAGAGTGGAAGAGAGAGCATGAACAGGGAATAACAGCAGAGGGAGAGGGAGAGAGAGAGTCCTAAGCAGACTCCACACCCAGCACAGAGCCCAACAAGGGACTCCATCTCACTACCGTGAGATCGTGACCTGAACAGAAAACAAGAGTGGGACACTTAACTGACTGAACCACCCAGATTCCCCAAAGACAAGTAATTTTTAAGAGAAAACTTCGAATTAGTTCAAGTAGTCTGAAATTCTACCACACAATGTACTCATACAAATTAACACATTTTCCTAAGTCCTGAAAGAAACCACATTCAAGCCTTAAAAAAAGTAAAAAAAAAAAAGTAAGCTATCTCTTATTTACCATTACCTTTTTTTCTCCTTTGTAGATGGAAGTTTGTATTGGGTGGAGTTCTTTGAATATTTTTCTTTGAGTTTCTTTCGTTATTAAAAAAAAAATAATAGTGTCACAGAAAGGCAGTGTAGAGATGTATGCAACTAGGATTTAGGTAAATATTTTTTCTTATAATCTACATGTTAGGCTAATGTATATCCAACTTTTTGATCATATGGTACATTTTATATCCATTTTGTACATATGCACATATATTATTAGAATAGAAGGGAGTCAAATATACCTTTACCTAACTCTTGTGTCAGTCAGGGCCCCATTATGAGACAGAAAACAGGAGTTATTAGGAGTGACTATAATATAAAGAATCATTGACTGGGGGAACCACTAAGACTGGTGTTACTTGTGTTACTCCAAGTATTTGATCTGCTATTTGCTACCAGTCTGCAATGAGATAAGAGCTTGAGCTGAATGTAAATCAACTCCCTGCTTTTTCTTTGAGAAGGTCTATCTATGAAGAAAAAGTCAGCTGAACTAAACAGTGTGTTTACTGATGTAGTTAATTTACATCCCGGTGAAACAGTAAGAGACATTTCAAGGACTGGCACTCTGTACATACTTTGATGAGCAGTGCACAGAGGTGTTGCGAAGATAGTAATGGCAGAAAGAAGCTACCTCTCTGAGGACCAGAGGCTCAGAGAAGAGAGCGGAGTTATCAGAACGTAGAAGCTTTGAAGGAAGAGCCATGGAGCTCAACAGGACCTCAAAGAGGGAATATTGTCCAGCTGGAGTCTCTGAGGGACCACAGTGGGGCTGGTTCTGGGAATGAGGAAAGACTGCAGACTGCAAGCTGCTGTTGCCACCAAGATGAACTTCCACTGCTAGGGTGAAGATGCATTTCTGGGGGTGAGGGGGTAGTGGTGGAGAAGTGACGGCAAGAACAGGAATCAAAACAGAAAGGAGTACATCCCACCTTCCTGTTGCAATCTTCCCATCTCTTTCTAGTGCTTCTGAGAGGCTCGACTCCACAAGGCACCAGCTCCTAAGAGCCCACTGAATTGCAGTTTGCAGAGTCCCAGCTCTGGAGCTGAGAGATATATCTGAATAACGAACCCAGCCTTTCCATGGTGCTGCATTCTACAATGTACTCTGACAACTTACTGTCATTTATTTCATTACACTTAAACACTATGCAAGTTGCCACATACTCTGTTGGCTTCATGAATAGCTAGGGGTTGAAAAGCCGTCACCATAAAGTAGTATCTTTGCCAAATAAGCACTTTGCCAATTCTCTTATTCTGTCTCAGTCTGCTCAGAATGAAGACATAGTTCATTATTAATATGTTTTATTTGTTTCATTATTCATAGTTTCATTATTCATTTGGCATACTTTTGTTTTCTTTAAAAAGTTTTTTTTAATATTTATTTCTGAGAGAGAGACAGAGACAGANGTATCTGAATAACGAACCCAGCCTTTCCATGGTGCTGCATTCTACAGTGTACTCTGACAACTTACTGTCATTTATTTCATTACACTTAAACACTATGCAAGTTGCCACATACTCTGTTGGCTTCATGAATAGCTAGGGGTTGAAAAGCCGTCACCATAAAGTAGTATCTTTGCCAAATAAGCACTTTGCCAATTCTCTTATTCTGTCTCAGTCTGCTCAGAATGAAGACATAGTTCATTATTAATATGTTTTATTTGTTTCATTATTCATAGTTTCATTATTCATTTGGCATACTTTTGTTTTCTTTAAAAAGTTTTTTTTAATATTTATTTCTGAGAGAGAGACAGAGCATGAGCTGGTGAGGGGCAGAGAAGGAGAGAGAGAGGGAGACACAGAATCCAAAGCAGGCTCTAGGCTCTGAGCTGTCAGCACAAAGCCCGATGTGGAGCTGGAACTCAAGAATTGTGAGATCATGACCTGAGCCAAAGCCAGACCCTTAACCAACTGAGCCACCCAGGTGGCCCCATTTAGTGTACTTTCAAGTTCAGCAAGGCCACAAAGTGTTCAAGGTGATATCATGCTTCAGGGTATACTCTTTTGCTTGTTGGTTAGCTTGGAATCTTTGCGATTGAAATAGCAAAATTGTCATCATTTTGCCTGTCTTGACAGTGAAAATAGTATTTTCCAGTCCAGTAGAATATGTGTCCATTTAAATTTTTTTTAAATTTCTTGGAGTATGTTTCTTGTTGAAGGAGATTTGACATTTAGAGTTTTACGTAAGTTTTAACTTTTACCTAATGGCCCCATCAAATAATTTTGCAACAGCTGCAGATGACATAGAATATGAGCATTGAAAATAGACCCTAAAGATCAACCATATCAAATTTCTCATTTCAGAAAGGAGAAACAGTTTCAAAAGGATGAATTGACTTGCCTGGGGCAAGAATTGAAGCCAGCCTTGTGGTCTTTAGAATTTCTAAGTCAGTTAAAACCATGATAACAAGACTTAGAAAACAAGTTTCAAAATCTCGTTACTCAAGTATGTTTAATTAGCAAATCTCCTCATTGAGAAATAAAAGTTACATCACTGTGAGAGAACATTAGGTGAGAAGTCAAGGTGGAGGTGGTAGTTTGGACCTGCCAGTCATGCTGCATGGCACCTTTGCTCTCTGAAACCTCATTTTTCTCATCTGTAAAATGAGAAAATGTTGCTTGCCTAGACTTCCTCAGCTTTTGTGGGGGAGTGCTGTGGAAGCTGTAAAGGATTTTAAAAATGTAAGCTAGAACACTAATAATTACTGATTGAGAGAAGTGGGCTGTGAATGCCTAGCTCTCCTATAATCTCTTGACATGAAACTTGTAAATACTGTGTTGCTGCCACCTCCTAGCCGGGTAAGACCCCTTGTTGTGGCTATGGTTTGATGCTTACAAATAGGTAAATGCACTTTCTGGAATGGAATGATCTGGAATGGCCTTGGGATGGCGTCCTTCCATGTTTCTTCTTCCATCTTCCTTTTTCCCTTCTTCCTGCATGTACCCTCTTGAATATTTTCCGATTTCCCTTGTACCTGTCCTTTGCCCTTCTCTGTTGACTTGGGTCTTGCATTTTGTCTGAGGAGAATGTTCTGAGGCTGGTAAAAACGTGATGATAATGTGGTACAGTGAGGACCCTGAAGAAGTATTCAGAAGACCTGAGCTTGAGATTGAATTCTGCCATTAATCAGTTTTGCAGCCTTAAGAAGTTACTTTCTCTTTCTGGGATTTAAGTGCTATATCTCTTAAATCAGTAACGTGGGCTAACAGAACATTTAAAAAGCTCGTATACCAAGATTCAGAGAAGAATTTGAAATAGCCAGTGTTATGCCTGAATTGCAAGTCCCCAGAGACCTCCAAGGAGTGGGGACTGATGCAAGTACAAAAGGGTCTTTATTACAAGCTCGAGCAGGGGAGTCCCCAGAGACCTCCAAGGAGTGGGGACCGATGCAAGTACAAAAGGGTCTTTATTACAAGCTCGAGCAGGGGCTCACCCATTAACCGGCACAGCTGCAGCAAGGTGAAGCCCCGAACAATAACGAGCAGGGTTTTTATGGGGTAAGGGACGGGGGTGTTACGATGCACATGTAGTACGTATAGCATCATCACATAAGCACCAATCATAATGGTACAGCACCCATGGTAACAGTTTTGACCATTCAGTATCTGTGAGGCGTCTGTTACTTTTGGTGGGACCCAATCATGACCTTTGAGAATCCTTTGAAAATGACCAATTATGAGGTGAGCTCAAAGGGCCTACCTGGGTTTAGGCAAGCGGTGAGTGANTTGCCTGGTTCTCACTGCCCCAGGCCCTGAATTTTCTCCCAGGGTCTCATGTTCCATGATCATCTT
Organism: Crocuta crocuta; assembly: GCF_008692635.1. Lineage (NCBI taxonomy): Eukaryota > Metazoa > Chordata > Mammalia > Carnivora > Hyaenidae > Crocuta > Crocuta crocuta. Next base: position 3,121,763 of record NW_027551572.1, read on the forward strand.
GATCCAGATGCCCCAGAATGACCTAGTATTCACTTTTGAAGGAGCTTTTTTTTGGTCTCCGGTGGGATTCTGGTGAGATGCAGGCTCTGTTTCCATAGCAGATTTCCATAGCCTAATTCCCCATTCCATTTAGCACTTTAAGAAAACTTCTCTCACGATGAAAGTCCCACCCCTTTTGGGTGTGGGTTCCACTGACTTGGAAAGACTCTTGGCTGAGTACATAGCCAGGATAAAAGTTCAAGTCAATGAAAATAATCACATCGCAATCAAAGTCATGATAGCTTTCCTGCACTGAGTACTGAGTATAGGCCAGGCATTGTATTGGTCACTCAGAGTTTGTTTCTCTTGTGTTGTACTGTGTACCTTCTCATCCTCATAGATAAAGAAACCAAGGCTAACCAGGGATCAGTAATTTGCCCAAGGTTACAGAGCTAGTCAGTGGGAGGGCTGGTATTTAAATGCAGATATTACTGACATTGTAGGCTACTTGTATCCAGGCTTCACTAGGGACTCAGACTCCGTGAATCTACTGGGCTGATAAGGACTGACCACGTAACAAGAAAAAGCAAAGACTTTGTCCTATGACTATATTTATTTAGTCTACAGAGTTAAGCTTAGTGACCGTTAAGACTACAGAGTTAAGTTTAGTGACTGTATTCCGAAGGCCCACATTAAGCACCATTCTTGCTTTATTTATCTACTTGCAAATGATGTCACATTGGCAAAGCTGAGAATCTGTGGTTCACTACATTCTTAGTATTTTTAAATCTCAAAAGAAATTGCTAATTTTCAGACTGGTATGGGTGTCCCTTTTTACACAAACCAATGTAATTATGCAATACAATTTTTTCTCCCCTTCTGTGATACATATTTACTTTCTACAGTGTGACTAGCAGACCATTAATATACTATTCACAGTAAGAAGCTGGTTGGAACAACTCAATATGCTCTATTTAGGGAACGTGCAGTAGATGAAATTGTTCACGACCTAGGAAAAATTACAACGTTCAGATAATAAACCCATTTCATCAGCACTGGAGTTATAGCTCTTTTTTTTTAATGAGATGCAGTAGTTTAATTTGGGGTATGTATAATTTTCTCTAAAGAGCACTGAGAAGCCTTTACCCAGGTTGTCTTTGCTTTGTGTTCAGGCTTTGTCTTGAAGGAATGACATCTCACACCAATGGCACCCTGCAGGCGCTGAGGTAGAAGGATTTCAGGACTTGAAGGAGTTCATGAAGCTGAAAGGGATTTCTGTTGTATGAGGAGAAACTGTTATGTGAATTCCCAAGTATGAGTGGCGAGTATTACTGAGTGATACTTGCTCTTGTGTAACTATCTATGCAAGGGTTGGTGGATTTGGTATTTGATCAAACTGTGAATCTTATTTTTTTCAGCTCACTTAATAAAATATCAACTTTGTAGAAAGTCTAAAAATAAAGAAAAAGCTCACTTCTGTTTTAGAGGCAAGTATAATAACACTCATTTACATAAAATGTTCGTTATTAGACAGTCCCCTAAAGGCATAGACTTACACTTCTCAAAAGTTTAGGGCTGAGCTTGACTGTGAAAACCATTGGTCCTCATTTATATGCGGTAACAAAGCTAGCACTACAGGCTTCCTCTGGCTTAGGACAGTGCCCGAGAACTGGATTGCATTAGTATTCCTCTCCTGTTTCCATGGGGAATAGAAAACCAGTCACTCTCAGAAGAGTTCAGATAATTTGGTATGAAATATTGATCCATGTATCAAAATCTGTACCTGCACATTCACTCTGCATTAGCTGAATCATCATCTGACATTAAAAAAAAAAAAAAATCCTTCACTGAATTCAACAAGAAGAGCATTATTCTCACTAAGGTTTGTTTTAATAAAATCTGAGAGCTAATAGCTTTCACAAACAATGGTCATCAAAAAGCATTTTTCTCGTCAACAATAATGAAACAAACCAGATGTTCATTGCTTAAAAACAATGGCTTTCGGGAAGGAGTAATGAGATGTTCTACTTCTGCTTGTAAAACTGGTGTTCTGCCTCTTCAGGAAAGACCCAGGCTTGTCTGTGTGTGTGAGGGTGGGGGCAGGGTACTTAGGACAAGTGTCTGATGTGCAGCAGAGCAGCGGGCCCCCCAGTCTGACTAGCTCGTGCTCTGATTACAGCTCTGCGTGTAGCTCCATAAAACTGGTTCAGAGAGCACCTGAATACTGGGGCAGCTACGGTTTGCTGTAAGGTGGGACAAATGGTTTAGTGTTTTGTTTTCGTTTTGTGTGCTTCTCCTTTATTAACGCACATGAGAATGGGCCTGCTTGCTAAAGGCTACTCCTGTTATTGTTTAGGATTTTTGGAGCAAAAGTGCGGTGGTATCATTTACCTCCGAGTGACTATTCAAAGCACAGAGAAGACGGCCATTTTGTCCTCAGGGAATTCATGCTTCCATAAGGCAGTGAACAATGGAAAGGACAAAATAACTTTTTTCAAGGTTAAATTAATCTGTAGTGATAGAGGTAGTTTTATAGGGGCGAGAGCGTGGACAGGAGAGCCTGCTGGGGTCTGGAGCTCTTCTAGGCCTTGATCAGGTGATGGTGACAGAGGTGTGCGCATATCTAAACATATATTGAGTTTCTGTGTACTTAGATTTTTGCACTTTATGGTATGTGAGTCATGTTCAATTAAAAAAAAAAACTTAGTGGTTTCTGCTAATCCTATAGCTTGCATATAAGCAGTTGCTGTGTGATGCTGAGTGGAAATGTGGGCACAATGCATTGAGGATCAAAAGCTCTTATTTAAAGGGCATTCCACTGCTTCAGGATTCTGTGTCTCCCTCTCTCTCTGCCCCTCCCCCACTCATGCTTTGTCTCTCTCTGTCTCAAAAATAAATTAAAAATAAATTAAAAATAAAAAAAAATTTAAAAAATAAAGAGCATTCCATTCATGGCTCTTTCAAGAGCTTCTGTTACCACTGGAAAATATTGATTTCTGTTCATTTGTTCATTCTTTCACTCAGTATCTATTGAGCACCTACCCTTTGATAGGGTTTGTTCTAAACATCATTGAAAAAGAAGTTAGCAAGACGGTCTGAGTCCCTGAGCTAATGAGTAATGTTCTTCTCTTCTTCCAGACTATCAGTAGCATAGGAATTTAATTCAGTTTAGCTAACATTTATTAAACATCTACTATACCAAGACATAGTGGCAGATAGGAGAAGTAACCCATAGTTCCTGCCTTCAAGGGTCTTATAAGATGTCAGAGGAGTTAAGATTTCTCTGTACATACTTAAATTTGTGATAAATGACAGAAGTACAGAGTTCCTTCTGAACAGGGAAAGGGGATCTAATGGAGGAAATTAAAGAAAACTTGGAGAGGTAGTATTTAGTTTGAACCCTAATAAATGGGTTGGCATTGATACAGGGGGTTAGTGAAAGCATTCTTAGATGAAGAGTACAGAATAGGAAAACTGGAAAAGTACAGGGTTTATTTGATATTACAGAAGGGGAAATCAGAAAATGAAACTGGAAATGTGTTTGAGGATTTGACTTGAATTAAAGAAAAGATGGCCCTGTGTATCCTCATTGTAAAGGCATCTGGTGTTTATTTGGAAGGGATGTCCTTTCTCCTCCTGACCCCAGTTTGCAGGCTCTCATCTTATTTCCCTATGGCACTGACTCTTCTCTATGCCTTCTCTGTGTTTCCTGCCCTTCTTCCGTATACTCAAAGTGGTGAATGGATGGGAGTTGGAAACTAAGGATAATGGTGGAGAGTCATTTCAATGACTCCACTCTCCCAACCTCATCCATCTATGTATTGCTATGAAATTATATCCTCAATCCTTGCCAGCAGAGCCTAACCAGCAGATATTTACAGTACTATTCCTATTGTAACCTACCACAGGCAACATGATTGCTCAAACCACTGGTCCTTCCCTAGAGTCCTGTGTTACCATTCTGTGTCCCAGCATCCTCACTTTCAAATTCCAGGTAGGTATCATATCTATTAGAGTGTCCTCTCCATTTAGACATTTAACTAATTTATCCTTACTCATTTATTTATTTTTATGTAATTGTTTTTCATTGAAGTGTGATTGACATGCAAAAAGTTGGACATATTTAATAGATACATTTTGGTAAGTTTGAAGATAACTGTGTACCTGTGAAACGACCACCATATACAATGCTTAAACTCCTCTATCATCTCTAGAAGTTTCCTCTCTCCCTCTTTTTTGACAAGAACACTGAATATAAAATATACCTTCTTGAAATTTTAAGTGTACAATATTGTTAACTATATGCACTATGTGCTATATGGTAGTTGAGACTATGCATTTTACATAAGTAAAACTGTATACATGTCTCTAATTCCTCCTCCCCCAAGATCCCAGTAACCATTATTCTACTCTCTCCTTCTGCATATCCCATATAAATGAGATCACATAGAATTTGTTCTTCTGTGTTTGATTTATTTCACTTATCACAATGTCTTTAAGTTCATCTACATTGTAGCAAATGGCAGGATTTCCTTATTTTTTAATGCTGAATAGTATTCCATTGTATTTATATACCACATTTTCTTTATCCAGTCATCTCTAGGTGGACAAGTTGTTTCCTATTTTCTACTTTCTTTGCCATTGTGAAGAATACTGCAATGGGGCATGGATATGCAGATATCTCGAGATTCTGATTTCAGTTCTTTTGGGTTCAGAAGTAGGGTTGCTGTGTCATAGAATTTTTTGAGAAATCCTGTGCTTTTATCCATAGTGGTTGCACCAACTTACATTCCCAGTAGCAATGCACAGGGTTCCCTTTCCTCTATACCCTTGCCAACACTTATCTTTTGCCTTTTTTTCTTTTTGATAATACCATGCTAACAGGTGTGAGGTGATATCTCATTGTGCTTTTGATTAGCATTTTCCTGATGATTAGTGACGTTGAGCATCTTTTCAATTTACCTTTTCTTGGGGGAAAATGTCTATTCAGGTCTTTTGCCCAATTTTAAATCTGTTTTTTTTTTTTGCTATTGAGTTATAGGAGTTCCTTATATATTTTGGATAGTAACCCTTTATCAGGTGTGTGTGATTTATAAATATTTTCTCCTATTCTGTAGGTTGCCTTTTCACTTTGATGATTATTTCCTTTGCTCTGTTGAAGTGCTTTAGTTTGATGTAGTCCCATTAGTCTACTTTTGCTTTTGTTCCCTGTGCTTTTAGTGTCCTAACCAAGAAATCATTGCCAAGGGCAGTATCAAGAAGCTTTCCCCCTAGATTTCTTTTAGGAGTTTTGTAGTTTTAGATTTTATTTTTAAAGCTTTAATCCACTTTGAGTTGATTTTTGTGAAGGGTTCAATTTCATTTTTTCCATGTGGCTATCCAGTTTTTCCAGAACAATTTATTGAAGAGATGCTTTGTCTCCACTGTGTATTTTTGCCCCCTTGATTTGTTCTTGAGGCTTCTGCCCTAGCTTTCCATAGAAACTGCACTGAACAAGGTCCCTGGCTTTTCCTCTGATCTTCAACACTTCTGACAAAGACAAATATAGGAAAAAACTGTCCCCCAGCTGCTATGCTTTTGCACTGCTCCAAATATTCTTGTCCTAAGCAGTCCAGGTACATTGTTATCAATGGGTTTACTTAGACTGACCTTCCTCATCTTTACCCAAAGATGATTCTTCAGCCCTGATTCTTCACAGATCCCCCTCATAATGGAAAACCTGTAACTTATGGCCCTTTAAATCTCTACTTTAGTGCATCCTGTGGTTGTATTGTGTGTATGTAAAGCAGCTAGCTTGATTCCTGAGCCATGGAAGGTGTTTGATCACTAAAGTTGTCATTATTATTATCATACAATATTATTCCATACTTAAGTAGTAAGTATCTTATCTATGTGCTTATATCTCAAATTTATTTCCATCCAGTTCTGTAAGCAATTCAATATATGACAGGGCCTCATGTCACAGGTGTACTTCCCCATAGTGCTTGATATCCTGCTGACAGTATGGTTAGATAGTGCCCCAAAAACCTGAGTAATGAAATTAAAAATACGCTGCTTTGCTCTTTTGTAATAATTTTGTTTAAAAGTTTGGTGGGGGGAGGAAGAAATTAATGATTAAAATCAAGTATAGAGTTGAGCTGGGAATTTTTATCATTTGTGGTTACCCTCTTTCCCATTAGTATTATACATAGGGTTGGCAGTAAAATTAAATGAAATATTAACTTCTAGAGTCAAGGCCCCTATTGCCCAATGCCATTAACTGGTAATATTCTAAGAATTATCTCTATAGAGACTTGGATTAGTGGGGAGCATTTAGTAACCACAGCAAAAGTAAACATACTTTGTTCTCTTAGGCAATAGCCCTGTTGTGAGTTATCAGCTTCTTTGTGGTTATGAGCTCCTCCAAAGCAGATCCTTAATTAGAAAGTTGGAAGTAAATGACAAAATATTGTAACACAGAATTTCATAATAAGGTACATGGTGTTCAGCATAAGCAGAAAAATTATATTTGGCACCAGCTATTTAATATAAAGGGTGGAGGTAGTAACTACATTGTAGTGCTCTGTGTGTGTGGGCCCGCGCGTGCTCACTCAGGCATCATTAGCATGTACCATTCATATTTGCCAGTGTATCAATATGAGGCATAAATCAAGAAGTATCTCCTTTTTCCACCTTGTTCCTAATTATGGCTTCTCACAACCTAATCTCAGGGTTTTTTTCCAGGAACCTAGGGGTCGAAGCTGTAAAGCAGTTGCCAAAGTGGTGTTTACTAATTATCTGCATTTCATGTGAATTGTGAAAACAGGGCCATGTAAAAACAAAATTAGTAAATGAGGTGAATACAATTTGATTTGGGTCCTGTTGACCTAAGTTACAAGATCCTAGGCAGGGAAATGGTTTCCCACTTACTTCTTCTTGTTCACCAGTCCTTATCTCCAGAGAATGGACTCCTCTAGTTGATGTCTGTGTGGTGCCAGAAGTGTTGAAAAGCATGGAATGTGGTCAGCAGAGACTGGCAAAATTCAGATTACCAAATGATACCACGAAGAAAAACAGCTTACATAGCCCTTTAGATGAGAGGTAGAAATTAAAAATAGAGTTTAGATTTTGATACTGGTTGATTATTATGGTCATCTCTTATGAAGATGTGACATTGATTCCTTAATTCATTTAATAAATAGATGCTTGTGGTATGAAATCTGGCTTTCTAGAAAATAGGTATTGTGTATTATGCAAAAGTTTTGCCTAATGGCTAGTTTTAGATACCATGTTGGAAATGCTGCTCTTTTTCTTTTCTAGGTTTCTCCTGACATATACTTGAATTTTAAAAGAAATCACACTAAATATAACATTGAAAAGTTTTATCTTCATGTGTTAAATGTGGCAATTATAGGCCAAGAAATTGATAGAAGTACAAAATGGACTCCCTCTGAGTAACACAAGAATTGGCATTGTTAGACAAAGTGCTGATTTGTGGTTCCATCAATTTTTAAATGTATTTTGCCTGCTAGGAAACATATTTTATTAAGCAGTTAACTCCAGTGAATGCAGTGAACAGTTACACCTGACTGTTTCTGGTTCAAATCTTTAAGTGCAGATAAAACAGACTTTAGGAACTGGTAGTAGCTTCTCATGTTATTTTAAGACTTTCTTGTTATTTGTACTGCAGTATGTTTAAGATGTCCTTGCCATTTTTCACATTGTGTTGTCATAGCATTTGTTTCAAGGAAGTGATGTTCTAGTAGATTCTTTCATCCTTCTAAAATGACATTCTGTTAATTACCAAGCTCAAAGAGAAAATGTTCCAGGAGTGGTACTGAAAACTGAACATACCTCAGAATCACCCAGAGGACTTCTTAAATCATGGATAGCTGAGTGTTCTCCCAGATCTTTGATTCAGTAGGTTTGGATGAGGCCTGCATTTCCACCCCATACCTAGGTGGTGATGATGGCGATGCTGGTCCAGGAACCTCAGTTGGAGAACTACTGTGTTATGTGTGGTGCCCAGAAAGGCTCAATACTCACTTAACATGTGTGTTAGTTTCCCATGGCTGCTCTAACAAATTACCACAAACAGTGGCTTAAAACAACACAGATTTATTCTTTTACACTTCTGGAGGTCAGAAACCTGACATCAGTTTCTCTAGGCTGAAGTCAAGGTTCCTGTAGAGTCAGTTCCTTCAAGAGGCTTTAGGGGAGAATTTGTTTCCTTGCCTTTTCAGCTCCTGGCAGCTGCCTGTGTTCTTGGCTGGCAGCCCCTCCTTCCCCTCCACCTTCAGAGCTCATCACTCCAGCCTCTGCTTCTGTCATCAGGTCACTTTCTCCCCTTCTGGGGTCAAATCTCCCTCTGTCTCTCTCTTATGAGGACATTTGTGATTATTGTTAGGACCCATCTGGATAAACCAGGACAACTTCCCCAATCCAGGATCTTTACTATAACACATCTGCAAGTTTCCGTTGCCAGATAAAATGGCATTCATAAATGTCAGAGGTTAGGACTTGGATATTTTTGGAAGCGATTATTCAGCCTGCCATATTGTGAAAATCTACTCAGTTCTCTTGAGCTCTCAGAAGGTATTCACTAGTATATCCAGGGAGAAATTCCATTTGACACATCTAAAGTTGGACTCACTTTGTGTTGCCTCTCATATGAACCTGGAGATGACTTGCAGGTGGTAACACATCTGCTTCTGCAATAAATGTTCATGGAGAACTGGGATAGCACAGAATCTGAAGGTTTTCTCTGGAAGGGCTTCATATTCCTCATCCTCAAAGAACTCTCAAGTTAATAGAAGCTAGGACTTGCTCACAAGTACATTTGGCATCAGGCAGCACACCGTGAAAGTACTGTAATGGTGGTACAGGCAGAACTCTATGATCAGAGAAGGAGGAGGGAGGTCTCTGACAAGGTCCTCAGGGAGGCCCAAACTAAGGATGTGCTGTTGAGGGTGAACGATGAAGGAAGCCTCATCTGATGAAGAACAAAGGCAGTGAAGGGAATAACGGTGTTGGGAAAGAGTAGAAAGTAGTAAGGCTGGAACTTGCGTGTGTGTGTGTATACGTATGTGTGTATGTGTATGTATATGTTTCTGTTTGGGGGCAGAAGAGGAGAGCAGAAAGCCATCCTGATGATGATGAGAGACAAATGGGGCAGGTGGGCGAAGGCCATGATTGCTGGGTCAAGAATTTGGCTTCTGTTTGGTAAAAAGAATAGAGGTGACACACGACTGAACGAGTGCTGGAGCAGTGTAAGGAGTGAGTTAGAAGCAATGAAACTGAAGGCAGGGGGAGCTGTGTCGGCCACTGAAACAGTCCTGATTTATCTGTCATCCATGGCATTGGTCCACGTGCTGGTAAAAACTAGCTTTTGATGTCAGTTGTGGATTTTTATGTTGGGATGCCCGAAAAAGTTGGCAGGAGGTCAGCTTCAGACAGGTAAAGCATTTCCTGCTTGTTATGAAGGCTTATCCATTACTGAAGAGGTAATGTTGAATTTTTTAAAAGAGAAAGGAGAAGACAGGCAGAATTTTTTTGGGGGGAGAGTATATTTAAAAGTTACTTAGAAAAGAGGGGAGGGGCCCAGGTGGCTCAGTCAGTTGACTGACTCTTGATTTCAGCTCAGGTCATGGTCTGACAGTTGGTGGGGTCAAGCCCCATGTGGTGCTCTGTGCTGGCAGCGTGGAGCCTGCTTGGGATTCTCTCTCACCCTCTCTCTCTGCCCCTCCCCTGATCTCTCTCTCTCTCTCTCTCTCTCTCTCTCTCTCTCAGCACCTCTATAACCCTCCCCTGCTTATGCATGTGTGCTCTCTCTCTCAAAATAAACTTAAAAAAAAAAAGGAGAAAAAAAGTGAAAGTTTTAAAAGGATTTCTACTGTTTTCCAGAAGAATGACTACTTATTAACCAGCAAAAAATGTACTATTAGCTCTTTTTATTGTTCTCTTTTCCATAGGAGTAGAAATAATCTTTTCCATTTAGGGTCACTAAATTAACAGGAGGGGGTAAAATTCAAGGGTTATACACATTTTAATGAAGAGAGTGAATACTTTTTTTGGTGGTGGGGGGAGACAAAAACTTCTCTTTAAAAAATGTTATGCTTAGTACACGATACAAATAATTTTAAAATATACTTCGGTCGTATGATATTTAGAGAAGAGAAGACAGCTGACTTTTTCAGGGAATGAGAAAGAAGGGTATTTCAACCAGAGCACCCACACACTTCCTCACCCTGCTGCCGTGTGCTGCTCTGTGCCCAATCCTGTATTGTGGTGTTTAATTGATTTTCTCCCTGCCCTCTGAGGTTTATATTATTGCCCTATTTAAAATAGAAAGGAAACAATCTCAAAGAGGTTAAGTAACTTTAAGCAGCAGAGCTGGCATTCAGCCGCAGGTCTTGTGATTATTCTCCCATATTTGTAGCTGTTAAATATCCTCTCTGAGTAAAAATTGTCCATCTCGATGTTCAGTCAGATCCTGAAAAGCAAACCTATTCACTGATACTGCATTATGTCATAATGTGGATATTTTGTGGCAGGAAAGATGGGAGAGAAATGATAAAATGCAAGAATATTTTTAAAGTGTTTGATTTCTACTAAAATATATAAGCATATGGTTTCCAGAAATCCTATTTTTATATTTTTCAACAGATGAAAGCTATTAACTTACTGTACTAGAAAGTAGAACATTTTACTTTGTAATGGGAGAGATCTGCTTTCCCCCCCTGGTGGCAAATCATCTGTTTGCCAGTGGTAGACACAAATGATAACCACCCCGTCCTGACCTGGCTAACCCCTGCCGATCACATAAGTCTTTGTTCAAGCTGATTCAGCTCTTCCTTTCCCTGCCTCTTCCCATTCCTCGGCTCCCTCTGGGCTATCCATCCTGTTTCTACCTCCCCCGCCCATTACATCCTGTAACCACTTTGTGGATATTGAAGAGCTCAAATGCTGTCGCTGTCACATGGTTACCTACCTGCTACCCCAGCTTTAATGTGAGTTCCTTAAGGTCAAATCCTGAAAGCAAATACTCAATAAATAGTTGTTGAACAGATCTGCTGTTTGCCCATGAGGTTGTTGGCTATGCTGTGTTAAGTAAGGTGTATTGAGAAATGAGACAAATTTCAAAAATAGAGAATGGGAAAAAAGGAAACAGGAAGGTGAACGTGGGTTTTTTGACCTTTAAAAAAGGAGCTGCAGTCCCACATACTGATGTCTTATCTGTAGTTGTTTGCTTGCTCCAAGTTTCATTCTGACATTAGGGGAGCAGATGGTAAAGGCCAAAGAAACATCTGTCCACCTTGGTAGGATGAGACGTATCTTGATTTTTCCATTTTCTTGCCTGTGGGTGTTTTGGAGTTGGCATCTCATGAGAGGAAGGGACGGATGGGAGTCACAAATGTCCAGGAGTGACCAGTAGTCCCAGTAAGGGAGCCAGAAGGAAAAGTGCCCTCTACTCTATTATCCTGTCTGTCTGTTGGCTGAATCATTGACAGAAATAGTTTATTTCTACAGCCTTTCCTCCTGCTCTGAACATGAAGAATGGCTCATCAGTTGTTAATTCCTTTGCATTTCCTTGGCTCTATCAGCAATTATCAGTGCCATTCTTAAAAGAAATAGCCTAACTTCTGAAGCATGTAAGTCGACACCACATTAATTCATAGAGAGAACCTGGGGCAATTTAAAGCATCTTTTCTCCCTTTATCTGTTGATTCCATTCCAGAAGCGGTATCTGGTTGCTTTTATCTACTTCATCTGATTTCCAGTGATTTTTGAGTGACGATTTCCTAATGTCTACTTACTAGGGTGGTGCTCATTAGTATGGCCCTTCAGTTACCACGAAAATCTCTTTCCATACAATTTTGTACAATTTCTGTACAATTTTGAATATGCATTTTTGTTTTTCCTGGTACTAAATAAGGTCACGCTTGTGAAAGCATCAGCTATTTTTCATTGCCTCATATGCCATTTTTATCAGTGTCATGCTTCTTGAACAATATAGGTAAAAATACTTTCCTTCTGCTTTGGGGATTGTGGAAACCCTGTGGACTGGGCAGGGGTGGTGAGGGTGGGCAGGGGTGAGCCTCGGCCTTGAGGAACCTGGGTGGTAAGAGAAAGGAAAGGATACCTAGGGAGAAATGTTTTTGTTTTTATAGGATGAGGATATCTTCTTGGGAGGCATATGTGTAATCTGTGTGGTAAGTTTTCTCAAGCAACAAGGAGTCAGCTCCCTAAACTACTTTACCTTAGGCAATGCTGAGATTGTTAAAGAGGAGTCAGACTTAAGATACTTTACAGGGAGGACTGTTGCAGTGGTGCGGTTTTGTATAACAATCCCAGCTCTGTTTTCTTAATTAATTAATTTATTTATTATTTGAGAGAGCGTGCACGTGTGAGCATGAGTTGGTGAGGCCAGAGGAAGAGAGAGAGAGAATCTTAACCAGGCTCCACGCTCAATGCGGAGCCGGACATGGGGCTTGATGCCACAGTGCTGGGACCATGACCTGTGCCGAATTCAGGAGTCAGAGGCTTACCTAACTGAGCCAGCCAAGTGCCCCCCAGCTCCATTTTCAAGGAGGACATCGTGTCTTATGAAGGTAGCACTTTCCCTTCCTCCTCTTAAGGGTAATCTGTGAGGGCCAGATGATATGTTTCTCTTTCACAGTGGCCATTCACAGTCACACTGACTCTTTCCTCTGTCATCTTTGGAACAACACTAAATTAGTTCTGTGGATTAAAAGGAAGAAGAAAGAAAAACATACTTTGCTTAGGGTATTTATTTATTTATTTATTTATTTAATGTCTATTTCGGAGATAGAGGCAGCATGTAAGTAGAGGAGGGACAGAATCCAGTACGGGTTCTGGGCTCTAAGAAGTCAGGCCAGAGCCCCATGCGGGGCTCAAACTCACAAACCTGTGAGATAATGACCTGAGCTGAAGTTGGCCACTTAACCAAACGAGCCACCCATGTGCCCCTGCTTAGGGTTTTTAAAGTGACTTCACCCTGAATTTGGTCTAACATATCAAAGCCTTGGTCCTATTCTCCAATATGTGTCTTCTGAAAGAATGGCTAATATCCTGGTTATCAGGCAGTTCATAAAACAAAGCCCTGCTCCTTTAGGGGTTGATAGTTTATTAGGTGGTAAAGCATTTTTGTGTGGTATGTCAATGACTCCAAGTCTCCTTTTCATACATTATCTCATTTTGTTTTTCTGTAGCTTTACAACAATCCTCATATAATTAGACCTTGTGAAAGACCTGTTTAAAAAGTGGTTGTAAGTGACTGTAAATTACAATTGCATTTGCTGACAGGCAGTGAAGATGCTAATCAGTTAAGAAAGCTTGGTTCAAGGAAACCGGTCATTAGTGTCACCAGTTGATCTGTAGCCAGAAGCTTCATTAATATGAAAATCTTCACTCTGCTGCCAGCTGACCTCTGGATTTTTGCCTCTGTTAAGGTTGATAATCAAAACGTTGCCTCTAAAAATGCAATACCCATATAATTAGGCACAAGTATGAATAACTCTAATAAATTTAACTTCAAGAACTGTTAGTTTAGTTACTAATTTATTGCTTGAATATAGGAATTAGGTCATGTAGCCATTATCCAAGCTTGGATCCTTTCTTTTCAATGGAAACTCAAGCATGTTTAATAAACTACAAAATGCAGGAGTGCCTGGGTGGCTCAGTCAGTTAATTAAGTGTCCAACTTTGGCTCAGGTCATGATCTCACAGTCCATGGGTTTGAGCCCCACATCAGGCTCTGTGCTGATAGCTTGGAGCCTGGAGCCTGCTTCGGATTCTGTGTCTCCCTCTCTCTCTCTCTCTGCCCCTTCTTCCACTCATTCTCTGTCTCTGTCTCTCAAAAATGAATAAGCTTTAAAAAAGAAATAAACTGCACAATGCATTAATAGTCTTTAAATCCTAAGTCCTTAGCTGCTAAATGAACAGGTTGAGATATTAAAAAAAGAGAAAAAATAATGAATTGCTAATTGTTTCTTTTAGCCATCTTTATATTGGTTGTATTTCAAGTTTAAATAGACCTGAGCATTTACAAATAGGTAAAATGATAGATAAGGCTACGAAACAAATAAGTCAAATAACAAGACAATTTATTGTTACATAAGCAATAGTAAAATATTAAGTTATTTTTATTAACAGTATTTTTATTAGAATTAAAGAAAGTAAAAATTTGTGAGTCCCTCAGAAAAATAATGGAATATAACAAATGTTCTGTTTGTAAAGGGCTGTTTTTCAAGTGAAACCCTAAAGAGACTTAAACCCTAGGATACACCCCAGTGGCCTCACCACAGCTACCATTTCCAATGGCTGTTCCACGTTATCGATGGGATACATTTTCAACTAGACGGATCTGACACAGATAACAGCCATATTGATTGCATCAGGGAACTATTCATAAAACAAAGCCATTCATGTGCAGGTGGAATGTTGTTTTTCCTGCAATACAAAGAAGAAGGATTTTCATTCTCTTTTGAAAGAGAATATTTAAGAACTTCTCTTAAAATTATATGGCCTGAGGACCTTTTGTGGTATGATACACTAGTTTAATTATCTTAAATGATGTGAGTTATTGTTTTCAATTAGTTCTTACATCTTTAGGTTTATCAACTATACATGACTGTTTTTAAATCTTCTTCACTTATTTGGCTTCCCTAGTTTTATCACCAATCTTGGATATCTCTTCTGTGGACTACTGCAGCAAAGACGTGGTATCTTCTGCCAGCAAAGCTAACTACTGTGACAGTACAATTCTGCCAAAACCAATAACTGAATTGGAACTTACAAATCCCTATCTTAGCAATATGCTCTGAGACATGGAAAATATTTCTCTTTAATAAATAGTTAGGATATCATCTGCTTGGAAGTGGTTGTTAGATGGCCTCTCTTGGCACCATGTTAATATTGGAAAGAAAGAATACTGGGATGAGATGATCCTCATTATCAGCCATTCTGTAATGCATCTCCCTCAATATATCTTCCTAATGAATTTTAGAGTTGGAAACCTTTGGTTTTAAATTATTAAGCACTTAAACTAATAAACTCAGATTCTTCATGCATCTCAGGAATCAAAAGACATCAGAGCCTGAGGAAAGAAATTACAGTTTGGTATGGTAATGCTAAAAAATGATTTAATTGGATTTTGTTTTTCATCATTGGAATAAAGGGTGGCTAAAGTCAGAGTTATGGGTGCAGTCTATTGTAATGGTCTGTGAGCTGTCCATTTTCAAAACGTATGCCGTAACTCACAAGGCAGGACATATAGAGGCATATGGATGAATAACGGTGGCCACACCAGTGCAAAGCCAGCTCTGTGTATCCCCTGGCCATCTAATGGTAGAATTTTGCGTGGAAGTATATTTTATGTCCTGATATTTAAATTTTTATGAATTGAAGATCACCAGTGATCCCAGTGCTTAGCACAAGCTTTTATAGAGCATATTTACTTTTACAAAGTACAGACTATATTTTCGTAATGATCGTCTCAAGAACTCTGTGGTATATGAAGGGTCTGAAGGCCAGGGAGGTTGATGTGACCATGGTTCTTTCTTCACACATTCGGGGCACAATAAGAGTTTTAAGCCTATCATGTCCGAAATTAGGAGTTATATGCTGCTAAACTACAGCCATGCACCCTTAATAATCAAGACAGAGTGCATTTTGACCTCTACGAGGAAAGTGCCATATTTCTTATGGGCTTCTTACTGAGTTTTAGTCTGATCAAGGTGGATAAACCTTTCCTTCTAAATAGATCCTAGAGTGTTAGGAAGAGAGATTCTGCCTTGATGGTGCCAACCACTTATTCCAAAGTAGTCATTGATCCAAGGATGATGATAGTACTCAGGCTGAATTGACTTGTGTACAGAGTGAGAAATATGTGAAAGTTTTAAAGTGATAAATGCACATTTAGAAGTTTCCAACAAAGAAAAGTCTCAGAGGCCTGGGTTTAGAATGGAGTTTGGGATTCTGTATAGTATGTTCTACCTACATAGGGTATATTTTCCCAATAGACCCTTCACTCCTCTGGCTTGCATTTTCCTTTATGTAGCAGGTTAAAGATCTAGAGCTATGTTTATATATGCATTAAAAAAAACCTACCTGTCTCAGCCTGGACAAACATTAAGTTTTCAGAATTGATAAAATGTAGGATGAAAAGAAAAATCAAAAGTACTTAGAATCAGCGTTGAAGAAATTAAGACCAATGAGGCAAAATTCCAAGAAGACCTTCTAGAATTCCAAGAGTTCTTTCTAAACTGTACATTGCTAAGTATTTCACCTGTTCACCTGTTTAACCTGTTGCTTAATAGATGACAGTACTTGCTTATATATGCTTGTATGTAGCTTGTCACAGTACCGTGAACTTCTAGAAAAATCTGTGTACTATTTATATTTCATACATTAAGATAATTGAAGGAGAATTTAGAAGTATCTCATTATGCAGTTTTCACTACACCTCAGTTTATGCTTGATCCCTTGTGATAACTGAATGTACTTCCTAAATGGAAACGTCAGGTCATTGGCAGAGGCATGGACTAGTTGCTAATTTCCCTAGAGAAGCTATTCTGAACTTCACCATGGTGGGCAAGCTGTATAAGAAACTAGTGTTTATGCTAATGGAGAAAGAAATTTTGATAATACCTTCTCATCTCATCACTTTAGTAACTCATGTTAAAGTACCAAATGGTATGTGTGGTATGTTTGATCTGTTCAAACAGAGCAAACTGGTAAACGTGAAATAGAGGACAAAGGGGAAACCAATGAGAAAAGAAGAGAATTGCCTTATGAATGTTTTCATGAATTGTCACCAGGACTGACTGGAGAAGAATGATTAAATAAACCATTTGCTTTTAAAATAATCTGACCTCCCTTTTCAGCACCCTTGTGTTTTTTGTTTTTTGTTTTTTTGTTTTTTTCCCTGAGTATTGACCATATACCTCGGCTCCTTGGGACATTGAAAACATTTTTGGTTTTCATTTTTGGTTTTCCAGCCCAAAATAGGTACACTTGATTTGACCAAAAAAAATATGATGTACATGTATTTATTATATAAAACATATAATGTATATATAATATATATTATATAAAGTATATACTNTTGGAATTTTGAAGACATTTTGATAGTTTATAAAATAGTATGGCAGAATATTTGATCACTTGAAACAAATTAAGAAAACCCTAGGTATATAATTTCTGCCACCAAGCACCAATTTCTTTCCTAAATCATCCACCGAAACTCTTTTTCATTCCCAAGGAGCCCTGCTTTCAACTATCATTAGGATTGCTCTGATACCAAGTAGATAGTATTATCCTTGAGGAATGGATCCTTCATAGTGGGGTTTTCCAACTTGGTCAGTGAACATATGGGAGACACTGTGTTTTCTGTTGGTAACCATTCTTTTAAAACTAGTTGTGCAGGAGGCAGTGATTCATCAGATGGCTGCTGTCTTTGGGAGGACCATCTGTTGGATGAGGTTTCAAGGTTTGGAAAAAAAAAAAAAAAATCCGTGCTTACACAGCTCTTTCCCCTACGAGGAACTTCTCTTATGTTGCAAAAGCCTATGACATAAATTATCACAATTAAAAGTGTTCTTCACTTGAGTTATGTCCTTTTTTTTTAATCTTAGGGAGAATTGCAAAACAATTAATAGTTCTTATTGTTGGAAAACTAACCAAAGAATGTATGTGGGACTTGCCTCTGGCATAGATTATGTTTTAAAGTAACAGTGAATTCTTAGTCTCTCAAAATATTATTGTAGCCTTTTTTGTATTTGCTTGGGAAATAAAAATGCTCCTCTTTGAGTTGGAACATAAGAAATATGGGGTGAGAATATGTGATTTCCCCATCTCCACTCCCCAATCTAGGGAAACATCTGGTGTCTTCAGTCCATTAGGATTAATAGACAGTGATTGAAGACTTGCTATATGCCAGACACTGTGCTGATATGAGGTATATAGAGATAAAAAGAATACCATCTCTGTTTCCAAGAGATTTATTTAAGTCTGATAGGATAGATCGGCACATCTGGCTTGGCATGTGTTTGCAAAGGCAGTTCATTTCTACTCCCTTCAAATTGTGGACTTTCACCTTTTAGCATATTGTATGTCACATCCAAATGTTACACAGTCTGCTTGCCTGACAAATTACAGATGTGGATTACCCAGACCAAACTATACAAAGGACCAATAGACTTTGACACTGTGTATTCCCCATACCCTTGCTAGATGTTTTAGCCCCTTTTGAAGAAGTCCCGCAGAAGTTCTGCGGGGAGGCTGAGCATAGAGATCTGCTGTGGGCCAAGCTGCGTAACAGAACACAGACCCTGTTTTTGGCTCTTATCTAGACACCATAGCATGTCACAAAAGGCAGAACTAATAGAAATGCTCTTCTTTAGAAGAATTCTAAATTATAATAAATTCTTTAAGAATTTAATAGTTCTAAGGGATTGTTTTCTGATGCCTCTTTATCTTGACATGAGGTGATTAGTAACTGGCTATAAGCCCTCGCCTTGGCACCCCATCACTGTCAGCCCTACAACCGAAAGGTGTGGACATTAACGCTCTGTTATCTAGAAGGGACCTAAATCTTGTGAATCTATTCTATAGTAAGCCTTTATCATTTTGCATTGGACATTTTGGATCTTTGAACTGATCGATGTAGTATGTGGCATGATACAGTGCCACAGTTAGGAGTTGGCTGAGCTATCTGGCTGGCCTGGAGTCTTGGTTCTACCATTTACTTGGATGTCTGATATGATACAAGTTACTTCTCTGTGCCTCAGTTTCATTATCTGTAAAATTAGATTAACGAGCCCTACCTTAAAGCTTATTATAAGAATGAAATGAACAATGTCTAGTCCATACTTAGCACTCAAAATAAATGCTAATATAAACAAAATTCACATCATTCTGTGCGACAAGTTATTGTAGGGCCCCAGATGGGATACCATAGAGGTAAATTTGAGCTGTCCCATGTAGTAGAGCTTTGAGGCCACTCTTGCCTTCATTTCAGTGTGATGGAACATAGTCATCGTATTTTATAAGGAATAATCTGGCAGTGTTTCCTGTTACTTCCTTATTCACACCAAATGGTAAGTCCTCCTCTCTGGCCTCCATTCTGTGCTAGGCTCCTGACCCCACACAGAAGGGGGAAATCTTTGCTGGGCATAGGAGTCTGCACTTCTGTCAAGGACCATAGTCCTTGCTTAGGTCTATTCAAGGATGAGAGCGTATTCAAGGATGATGTTGTAAATAGCTTCACAGATGGAGTGTTTACCTCTTTGCCTGGTACCGTGCTAAAATTTGTGTATGTATTCGTTTATTTCTCACAAAATCCTATGGGGCGATAAGGAAACTGAAGCACAGAAAAGTTGAGTTATTTGATCACATTCTTAAATAAGATCTATGGTGGGGCCATCATTTAAATGCAGCCATCTAGTCTCAGAGCCATGCTGTGAACCAGGGAGTCCCAGGCCTTTAGGTTGAACTGTCCCCCTTCAGAAATGTTTTTGTGAATTACATGTAGTATGTTGATACCACCTTCTGCTGGGGAACATTATGAAAAGAATCTTGTAAAACCTATCATTGTGAAGATTATGAGAATAGTATCAGGATATTCTGTGTCATACAGTATCTTCTTTGTGAGGGTTCCTACAAAAAATTTCTGTTGGTTCTTAATGAGGATAGGTAATCTTCCTTAGCAAATTCATCTGCTTTTATTTCCTGGACACTATAAACTTCCCTTTTCAAGCTGATCACTAGAAAGCTAATAACTATTGATAGCCTACCCTTGGTTTGTCATTATGGTGTTGTCAGCCTTGACTTTAGCTTGTTACTACCTTTCCTTTTCATTTAATTCGACATTTAAAAAGTCACTTTAATGTAATGTATAGTAAGGTGTTTATTTCAACCTTTCTTACGATAGGAAAACATTGGAAGCAACTCTAATGTTCAACATAAGGTGATGGATTAAATGAATTTTGGTATGTGCATATGATTGGACAGTAGGCAGCCAATAACATTATAAGTGTGTATTTATTGACATGGAAAGATGTATATTACAAACTGAACAAGGTAATAAAACAACATTCATAATATTAATAAAAAGTCACTTTAAAATTCAAATTGTACATGCACATGGAAGAAGAGCATAAAAATAAAAAATATCCTTCTGTCCTGTGTCCATTTCTACCCCTAGTTTTCAAAGTACTTCTTGAGCATTTGGAAGACATTTTATGTATAAAACAGCATATATGTGTATTGTTTTAAATAGTGGAATCATGTTAATATACACTATTCATCACATTATTTTAAAATTCTATTTTGGGGAAACTGGGTAGCTCAGCCCATTAAGTGTGTGACTCTTGATTTTGGCTCAGGTGATGTCAGGCGTGGAGCCTGCTTGAGAGTCTCTTCTCTCTCTCTCTCTCTCTCTCTCTCTCTCTCTCTCAAGATAAATAAACTTAAAAAATTAAAACTAAAATTTCTATTTTAATTAGAGAAATTATCATAAGATGTGTAAATAAAAGTTAACACTAACCCCCAACCAACATTTCCCATCTCTCTCAGGTATGCAATGCTAACATTCCTCATGGTACCTTATCTTAAATTATAACACAATTGTATCATGTTGTCTGGTTTTTTGTTTTGGTTTGGTTTGGTTTTTTTTAATGACTCACCTGTGCTATGAGCTCTTCGCAAACTTGGATTTTTGTGGCTTGGTCATTACAGCGTCCCTGGTGCCTGTCACAATGACTAGCACTGAATAAGTATTCAACAGACAATGAAAGCAGTCACCCAAATGAGAAAACATATAGATGAAGAAATGAATTCCATTTCCTTTGTATAGAACATTCCGTAAAAGAGCCGAAGTTGAGCCTGAGTGTTGCATTATGACACAGAGTCAAGAAAACAGATTATTTCCTACCTAATAGGAAAGAAAATTCAGATGGAATAAGAATATGGAAATGGCTTGTTTGGAGTGAGCATAGGCTTTCTCTTTTACCAGTATAACAGCAAGGGCATATGAGTCCTCAAGGGACTATGGAATAGAAATGAAAATTCCTGTACATGTGTTTACATGGCTGCCTGGGAGATTGGCTCGGCAAAACATTCAACACACATCTACTGAGCAGCCTCTATGTATGAGGCACTGGGTTGGGTTCTGAGGACACTACAAAAAAAGAGTTTCTGCCCTTAATGCATCTGCAGATAAAAGAATCTAGAACTTAGCTCTACCTCCTCCCCTCTCTCCTCTACCCCAAATAAAGGAGATTGGAGAAAACCCTCTCTATGTTACCATAGCACTTCATCATCATCTAATGATGTTTCCTCCCCCACCTCCCAATTTCTAAAAGTCTCTCCTTTTTATGAAGTCCCTAGTAATGTTTTCTCCTGTAACTAACAATGCCTTGTCATAGTGAAACTTTTTTTCTCTTTTTTTCTTCTATGTGGTGGGATTGGTACACAATCTAAAAATGTTTATCTAAATACTTTTAGACTATGTTCCAACCTCAGTAAGGAATAGAAAACAAACACGGTAAGAAAAAATGTGTTCATAATATATTTTGACCACTGTCTGTGACTTTTCAAATATGTTCATAGGAATTGAAAATCTCACACTAGCACATCTGTGTGAGAAAAGTAATAGCAATGCTATTGTCTTTGGGTATCCACTTTCGCTAGAGATTCTACATAGTCTGTCACTATCACATTTTTTTAAACATTTATTCATTTTTGAGAGACAGGGAGAGACAGAGCACGAGTGGGGGAGAGGCAGAGAGAGAGGGAGTCACAGAGTCTGAAACAGGTTCCAGGCTCTGAGCTGTCAGCACAGAGCCTGACACGGAGCTCAGCCCCACAAACCCTGAGATGGTGACCCAAGCCGAAGTCAGATGCTTAACCGACTGAGCCACCCAGGCACCCCACGTTGTCTTCTTTTCATTATTTTCTTTTTGCTTCAGTTCAGTTCTAAATCCTTTTGAAAGAAAAGTGTATCTGTGCCTCTTTACTCTCAATAGGTAAATTTGTTGCATTATGGAATAAAAATATTTGACCTAGAGCAATTTCAAAATTGATCACGTCTCTCCTAGAGTACATGCTTTGGATCCCTTGAAACCTGGCTTAAACATAGAGGCAAATATAGTTAGAAAAGTCTTCTGATTTTAATGTAACAGAACAAAGCAGGGTGCATTTTGAGTCCAGACAATAAACATGTGGGGGATTCCTATCTGGAGTAGAGGTCAGGTCAAGGGTTGTGTGCCATCAGGATCAGGACTATCTGGGTTGCTTAGCATCAGCAGTCTTGGGCTAAGAGGAGGCAAAAAGGAAAAGGAGAAACCAAATGAAATTCAGATACTGTTGTATCATGACAATGAATATGCTAGAAAAATGCTTATTTAAATTTCCTATTATTGATGTCCTTAATTATATTTTTAAATGAAATGAAGATTAAGAAATCCTTTCAGTTAAGTATGTAAGAGTACCTGCTAGACTATCAGCTGGAGAATTATTATGTCTCTTAATTATAAGTAATTTCCCAAGTACCAAGTGTACCATTGGTAGACAGGCTCTAATTCACAAGTTATAGGCAGGAGTGGAAAGCAGCACAGTGGTCCACATTTTTCATCTCTGACTGACAAAACCTTTCTCCCAAGTTAAAGTTTTGGGAAGACACTTTACATTTCTTATCTTCTGCTTGGATTCCCTCCATTTATTCATTAGTGGTTCAGAGGGCTGTTGTTTCCTCAGAGCCAATTTAATCCTGACATTTTCGCTCCTCAGATTTAGAATTAGATTTTGTCTTTCTTGGGTGCATTTAGGGCAGGCAATGTAAAGTTATCAGGGGTAGTTAGCTAGGAATCGCCAGCACCCTTTGAAGACCAGAATCCCTGAGGAGAGCCAAATACACAGTGTAACAAGATACAGAGGCTTTAATACTGCAGGCTTCCCACAGGGATGCAGTACAAACGTCTGCATAGAAAGCTACATGCAGCTGTACTTGATGGAAAATGTTACGTTGGCAGGGCACTTGGGCTCCTTTTTTTTCTGACTACCTTTTTGTATTATATTGCTTAGGATCAAAGGATAGTCTTCAGATTATTTTTATCACAAGATTCCTGCAAGTGGATTGGTTTACAGATACATTGCTGTTTCTTTTAAATAAGAACATTTTGCTCTATAATAAAATAGCTGGCTCAAGCATCAGGGCAGACTATTACAATGAGTGAGGGCTCAGTAATAATTATTTTCAGCTGAGATCCTTGAGTCCTGGTGTACCATTCAATGCTATCTCTATTTTCTAAACTGTCTACAATTTTTCATATTTCTATAAACTTGGCTTTCAATTTTTTTGCTAATTAGACTATGCTTTTTCTTACCAATTTTAAAAAATTATTTCACCTACTTCTTATATTTTACATTACATGATTTCTGGATTTTACACCATCATTTCTTTTTACTACAATTTATCATTAAATAATAATAAACAAAACAGTGGGGGGAGGCACCTGGGTGGCTCAGTCGGTTAAGCGTTCAACTTCGGCTCAGGTCATGAGCTCGTGGCTCATGGGTTTGAGCCCCAAGTCGGGCTCTGTGCTGATAGCTAGCTCAGAGCCTGGAGCCTGTCTTCGGACTCTGTGACTCTCTCTCTCTCTCTGACTCTTCCCTGCTCGTGCTTTCTCTATCTCTCTCTCAAAAATAAATAAAACATTAAAAAAATTTTTAAAATAATAAATAAATAAAACGGCGGGGGGAGGAGGTGTTATAACTGGAGGAAAAGAGCAGGTGAAAGGCTGGCTACAAAGCAGCCTTGAGGGAGCAGCTGACCTAGAGAAAACCCTGCAGAGAGAGCTTGACTCAGAGAGCTGGGTCTCCAGCCCAGGCTCCCATCAACAGGGAACATAGTATAAAATCTTTGGAGCATCCTGCAAAACTATACTTAATAACTTCTGGAATGAAGATTGAAATATGCCCTGTGTACCTACTGGTCAGGCATAGCCAAGAGTATCAGAATAAGGTTGAGGACTTAAAAAAAATCCCAGTGATAAATGAAAGCCTGAAACTGGGTGAGAATGATGCATATTGTTAGGACTTTAGTCTCTCGGTAAAGATAGGGCCTGCTTCAGTTCAGATCTTTAGGAAGTTGGTATTATTTCACATTTACTTAGCACTGTGCGGTTTTCTTTGGAAACTTGATGCTTTGAGGCTACTGATATGCATTAATGCCTCATTTTCCACCATTCAGTTAAATACTTTCAGAATATTTTTCCCCCAAAGTGACATGTGATAGTACTTTTTAAAATGCATTATTAGTTTGGTTGGTGATTCATGGCTTTTGGACTTTTGAAATTTGATACATGGGTTATAGTTTTAAAATAATGCAAAAGATTATAGGGCAATACAAAATCAGTCTAGCACTTCAGAACTAGTATTGGAATGCAGAATTTTTAAACAATTATAATTTTAAATTCAGCTTATTTTCAATATAGAGACTTTAGAACCTATGTACAATTATTTCGTGTTGAGTTCTTCACTCTCATGCATATACATACTTATATTGTACGTTGCCTTTTCACTGATTACATAGCAAGTATTTCACCATGTCTTTAAATAATAGTTGAAAATATTCTTTTAAGATTTAGGTAATAAATCAGTATATATATTCACTAGAAGCTACTTAAGCATCCTTGTAGTGTTATACATAATGCAGACTTTAAAAACAAAAATCTCTAAATCTTTCTCCAGTCTTAAAATTTATTGAAATCTTTTGTCTTGGATAGAGTTTGGGTCAGTTTATTTAAAAGCACACACATAAAGAAGACTGCTCTTCAGGAACAAGTTACTGCCACCAAATTCCCTTCTCTCCTAGCAACACACACATCTGCAGAGAGAAAGGATCCTCTCCCCTGGCATGGGAGATGTGGGCGCTCCCTCAGCCAGCTGGAGAAGTAGGAAGCCTTTATGCTTCAGACCTCTGAAAAGCAGCTGCTCCCTCTCAGAGCACAGTCCCCCTGCTTCTTTGCTGGGCACAGTGCTGTCAGTGACACACCACCTGCCTCTCCTGCAGCCAGGAGCCAGGGCAGCAGTTTGGTTAATAACATACATGGGAATTGCTGCGGAAAGTGTCTGTCAGGGAATCTCGTCAAAGGAAAACATGAGGCCTTCCCTGTCTCTGCCTGCTGTCTGCCGCATGGATGGGACGGCCCTGGCCCCTTTCCTGGACCTCAGGTACTAGGTCCACACCCAGAAGATGGGAGAGCAGTGAGCCAGGAGGAATCCAGGTCCATGGTAACAGTCCTGAGCTGCTTATTTTTACACATCTTATGCAACAAATAAATGCCTCTACCTTTTCTTAAGTCCCTGTTTGCTTTGAATTTTTCTCTCCTAGGCAACTAAGCCCAACCTATAATTGCCATTCTCTTTTCTAAGATCTGTCTATGTGATTAGATAAGAGATTTCATGACAGAGATGAGCAGAATAGTTAATGAAAAGATGGTTTTACTAGTAAACAACCACAGATTCTACTCCTATCTCCTGAAGTGTATGAATCTCTTACTTAGACTATGATAATTGCTTTTACTCTGGCAGTTAAAAAAATCAGGGCTGAAAATATGGCTGATATGATCAAAGTTATTAAAAATTTTACTGCCATTTACCTAAGTTGTTGCTTAGCAATAATTGTAAGAGGTCACTTTTACTGACCTAGCATTTTCTGTGCACTTGGCACTGTTAAAGCGCTTTACCTGGGAGATCTCATGGAACCCACAACACCCATAGATGGTGGGGTCTCTTACATCCCCTTTAGCAAATGTGGAAATTGCTCTCCAGCCCCCACCCCGGTAACATTGATCCCTACTCTCCTTTTTCTTTTTTTCTGTAACACGCATCAACTTCTCACATGTTGTATAATTCATCTTCTCTGTTGTATAATTCATCTTTTATTGTATGTCTCTGCACAGTAGAATATAAGCCCAATGAGGCCAGGTATCTGTGTGTGTTTCCCGCTAACTGCCACATACCCACAACAACAGGGACTAACATGCAGTAGTCACTCAACAGATCCTCACAGAAATAAAATGGAGAGATTGTGTCCCTTGCTCAAGAAGTTATACTCTGAATTGTGCTATATCGTCTTCCAAGCTTCTTGCTTTTTCTATCATTTGACACAATGCTGTGCCGAGTTAGCTATTAAATGACTTGGAGGTTCTATGAACAGATTGTGTTTTTCAAGCAATTTTAGGTTTAGGGAAAAGTTGAACAGAAAGCACAGAGTTCCCATATACCCCTTGGCTTCCTTCCAGTTTCCCTGTTAACGTTACCCACCAGTGTGGGTGGGTTAACTTACCCACCATAGTTACATTAGGACTCAGTCTTTGTGTCTACGTTCTGTGGGTTTGGATAAATGTTTAATGACATGTATAAACCATTATAAAACCCTACAGAGTAGTTTCCCTTGCCCCCCAAACCTTCTGTTCTCTGCTTCTTCATCCCTCCCTCCTTCTTCCAACTCCTGATCTTTTTATCATCTCCAGTTTTGCCTTTTCCAGAATGTCACAGAGTTGGAAATTACAGTATCTATCCTTCTCAAGTTGACTTCTTTCATTTAAGCACTATGCATGTAAGGGTCCTCCCATATCTTTTCATGGCTTGATAGCTCATTTGTTTTTATCACTGAACACTGTTCCATTGTGTGAATGAACCACAGTTTATTTATCTATTCACCTATTGATATCTTGGTTGCCTCCACATTCTGGCAATTTATGAGTAAAACTGTTCTTAAACATTATGTGAACATAGGTTTTGATCATTTGAGTAAATTCAAAGGAAAGTCATTGCTTATTCCTATAATACAGTAAAAACTTGGTTTGCAAGCATAATTTATTCCAGAAACATGCTTGTAACCCAAGGCAGATTGTATATCTGCAGATTTTAAGAACCATTGGCTCAGTTGTGGTCATGTGACATTTGACATCACATGCTACTCGTATTTCAAGACATTGCTTGATTATTAAGTTAAAATGTGTTAGAAATGTTTGCTTGTCTCATGGAGCATTCACAGAACAAGGTACTCACAGTCTGAGGTTTTACTGTATTTATTTTGTGCTTTTAGAGCGTGTCTGCATTGAGAACCAACACTGAGAAGCCATTGAAATTTGCGTGAGATATGAGTGATACTGAGTTTCCTTTCTCAGACTCTCTGAAACCCTGTTTTAATGCTGTGTAAAAGACCTGGAAGATGAACATAAAACATGAATATACTAGTTCTCAAATCAGTTCTCATGTTCTCAATACTTTGTAATACTAACTGCTCATATCTTGTGTTTATATTGTACCATATTTCACTAATTAAAAAGTAACTTATACACTTTCAGTAACCTTGTTAATTCTCAACCAAAATACAAATATGCGTCACAGAAGGATGGCAGATATTTTCACCTATGACCTGGATAATGCTCTTCTATTTTCTGCACTATTGCATGACACAATTTTATTTCTTTTTATTACAGATTGGAGAAGCTAAGTGATGTATCTCTGGATTGGGACTTTCTGTGTTTAACAAATGGTGTAGTTCATGGTACTATATTGGCATTCAGAAAACCTTGAAGCAGGGAAATCCCAAATCTTATCTAGCAATGCACTTTATCAGGTTCTCAAGAACAGTTGAGGATGAAGAAGTAACACAACACATCCCACTTCTGCTGACGGCTGTTTTGTCAGTAACGTGGCTATTCTGGTTGCATGGAAAGGTTTTCTGTCATGCTCTTCTTTATCCAGCCTAGCCCTTGAGCACCCCAATCCTTTCTTCTTGTCATGTTCCTGCCTTCCTTTACCAGATGTGAACTATTGACTCCACACTCTTCATGTATTTTGCTGCAAATACATGAAGCAGCAAAGCTATCAGAGACTTGAGTGTATTTGTTACTTCTTTGTATAAAACTCTCCTTTTCCTGCTAATTAGTTGGCAATTTTTTTTTTCTATCCTTTCTCTGATCTCATCTCTCTAGGTAAAATCCACCACTGTATTGTTCACCGAGTCCCGATAACTCAGGGTCATCATCGATTCCTTTCTGTATTCCAGATAAGGAAGACAAAGGAAGCAAAAACACAGAGACTTGGCATGGGAGCCTCTGTGAATTAAAGGTATTGGAGTACTTACCTGTTTTAATGTGCTATATTCAGAATAATAGGCGAGGCCTTCAAATAGTTCTGTGGAGTGTGGCAAGCAGACAAGTAAACAGATATTTGCAGCAAAGTAGATACGTGTTATGAAAGAAATATGCACGGGCTTCTATGAAGCTTGCTCGAGGGGAACCGTGAGCAGTCATATGTGACTGGAGCGTAAGGATTGCGTTTGGTGGGGCCTTATGGGTGAAGACACAGAGATGTTAAAGGACAACTCTGAAGTGGTAGGTTGAAGCCATGCTGCAAATTGCCTTGAAATCATGGTAAGGAGCCTCGGCTTTATGGGGCACTTGGTGTGGAATTATCAAATGTTTTTAAAAGGCAACAGAGCAAGTGAACTTGAATTCCTAGACTTTTCTAAGTTTCTCCTGGACTTCGCAGTTCCATCCCCTTGTTCCTCCTCTGGCGTTCCTGTCTTATTTAGGGACTTCACTCTCTGCAGCAGCCAGCCAAGGTGGGAGCTGTGGATCCGCTTTACTTCCTCTTTCCCCTCTACCCCATGGTCGCCCATTTGCCAGTGACTCTCCACAGCACAGCGTTCTCCTTCATCTCCTGCTTTCCATTTTCAGCTCTCATCTTTTATCAGATTTAGGACTATTCAGCTACACTAATTATTCAGTGAACAGAGATTAGGTAAATTATTTTACTTTATTGCTTCGGCAACTGAGGGTGAATATTGTTAAATCTTTTTGTAAGCTTAGAGTCATACATATGTGACGTGCTTTTTAGGGGTACTGGAAGCAATATCAGTGTATTAGGAATTCATAGGATGGAATGAAGTCTCTCCTTGACTGTATATGTCCCTTGGTATTTCCTCTCTATTTATTATTTTAGTTAGGATTAGGTTTAGAGCATATGGCAGAAAAATAATAATAGTGGCTTAAATAAGAAACAATTTATTTCTTGTGTAAAATAACTCTGGAGGGGGATGGAGTCAGATATGATGGATCCATGCATCATTAAGGGTATGGGGGCATATGGTGTCTTTCTGCTCCACTACACGAGTATACAGCTTCCGTTTTGAAGATTATTTCCTGGTGCAAAGCGGCTGCTAGAACTCCGGCTGTCACATCAATAAAACAAAACCCCCCCCCCCCNGTTGTTTGACAGCAGAGTCATCTCTCATTAATTGCCTTTATGGACATCCCACACACCGTTCTCACTCCCCAGGCCAGACAGAGACACAGAGCCCCACAGAGCTGCAAGAAGACTAGAAAGTGTCTCCTTTGTATTTTCAGGAGACCATGCACTCACCTTAAACTTGGGGTTCCAAGGAAGAAAGGGGAGAATGATGTTGGTCTAGCAACTGGTGGAGGAGGACAGTGACTCTGCTCAGGAGAGATTAAACTCTCTTTAGGCAGAATAGGCCTATTATTACTGGTCTTATTGTGTGTCTCTTTCAAGACTCAGATACTTACACCGTGCGGCTGCCATTCTGGAAAGTATCTTTATTAAAATAAACAGTAAGACCACTTTCCAGTCTTACTTTCTACTTGCTGTTTGTCCCGTGAAGTGTCAGATGCTTAGAATCCAAGCATCACTCTTCATAGAAAGGTAGGAACACACAGAGTAGGTAGTGATCAACTGCCTTTCCGTGGAATGCCATGCTTCTCACATGACACACTGTAGGTTTTGTAGGTTCAGCCACTTACCTCAGTGCCGCGGTTCTCAACCTTGCAGCAGATCACAGTTACCTGGGGAGCTTGTTAACCATACATTCAACTGAGCACTAACCCCTGGAAGGTTCTGTTTTAAGAAATCTGGAGTTGCGCCCAGGAATGTATCTGCAAGTTAAAAAATAACAATGATTGCAGTCATTGCCCTCATGAATTGACAGCACTTGATTAATAGAGCTTATTCTCCTTACATATCTACCAGGGTTCCTGGGTAATTCTGAGACACAGACTTGGAAAGTGTCCTGAGAGGTTTGGATTAACTCGGTGATTGTATGAGAGGAAGCTATGATATAGAACAGCAGACTTTTTAAAGACTAAAATGATTAGATATACTGGTGGAGCACACTGAAGGATTAAGTATTCATCTTATGATGTCTTTGGTGTAAAAACACAACTTTAGAATCCTGATTATATGTATAATGTCTCCAGAGAATTCATTATTATTACTCACCTTGTTGTGTCTTCTGTTACCACAATATGTTGCAACTGGGGTAATCTAGGGAATAAAATCAATGACTTCCATTCCTACAATGTTTTTACTTTTAAAATACTTGCTTCTATATTGCTTCAGTTTCATAAAACCTGGTACGATGATCATTATGGCCATTTTATAGAGCAGAGAATTGAAACAGAAAATCACACTATTTTTTTCAGCGGACAGCGTGTCCATTTCAATGAGGAAACAGGTTCATACAAAAAAAAAAAAAATCCAGCAAATTTTTCTGCAGTATTTTTATTCCCTTTCATTTTCCAACTTGCCAGAGAACTCCAGCTTTGTGAAGGTCTGCCTCCCAATGTCAGGAATTCCCTGCAGTGCCCTCTCATTACCTCTCATCTCCGTGTTCTCTCCAGGAAAGTCATACATGGAATTAGCAAGGGGTAATCACAGATGGCACACACACTGAGAGATTTAGAAAGCAGCAGTGAAGTTGCTGTCACTTAAAAGTTAAATATCCCTCTCTTCTCCCCTTTTTCATGCCTTTCCCCCACTCTGTGACTGACTGACTTTATTTACATATAAATAAAGGTAGGAACCAGAAGGTAATGTAGGAAAGACATAAAAGTGAAAGTTACAACAATGACAGAATCATCTCCTTCAGGGTTTTACCCAAAAGTCTCCACTCAGTGGCCCCTGCTCTGTCATCTCCCCATCACACTTTCTGACATTTTATATTCCTTTTCCCACCCTACCTTCTCTCCATCACCTTATTCATATAGAACATACTATGCACATTTGCTTATTTATCGTGTATTGTGGTAATCAGCTCTTCACCAGAAAGTAAATTCTGTGAGAGCAGTGACTTTCTATTTGTTTTGTTCATTCCTAAATCCCTAGTGCCTAGAACATGGCCCAGCACAGAACATTTACTAGATAAATGAATTTTACTGCATGATTAATTATAAGAGTATATTAGAAATATAATTGTTCCAGCATTCTGTTTATTTTTATACCATTATTAAAGTGATGTCATTTCAGTAAATATAATCTTAAACTAAGTAACTCCACAGTACAGCTGACCTTCTAGTTCCATCTTGGTACTGTTTTGTTTTAGTTTTTAAATTTCCATCTTATTATTGGAGCTTATCACAGATGCCAATTTCCCCTGCATTTAGGCAGTTTTTGATTACTTCCTGTATGAACTAACTTATTCTCCTCTCCATGGGTGTCTTCTTAGTTTTTGCAGGGACAGAATCAGTCAGCCCCATAAGAAAGCCATTTACAGTTACAGTTTCTATCTTAGATTAAATATCACTGGAACAGTAACTACATATAATACATGTAATACAATATTATATTCTGTTACAATACTGTTAGGTAAAAGATGTATGTTATTTCTATTTGAAACTAGGAAAACAGGGCACAATTCTTTCAGGATGTTGTTCTAGAAGTGGATGGTAAATTGATGGCTTCTCACTCAGTTTATATTACAAAACATGTATTTATAGAATTGGTCACTGGCAATATATAAGCATTCCAAACTGAGATATTCGTATGGAGTTGAAAATATATTTATAGTGGCAAAACCTCTTCAATTAGAGTATCTTAGAAACTCTAATTGAAGACCTGAAATACCATTGTTATTTAATTCAATGATGCATCTGTTAAAAGATAATTACATATTAGCTTGATGTGAGATAAAACTTGATGTGTGAAAATACTTCGCAATGATACAGAATATTGTGTGTCTTCTCAGCTCAGTTACTAAAGTTGTTTATATTAGAAAAAGTAAAATGTCATTGTCTGTGGCTGTTTCCCATTTAAACATTACCTCACGCATGTTTTCTGAGTCGTGGCCTCTAGAACTGTAGACTGAAGTCATGAAGTCATTTATATACCTTAGCCTGGAGGCCGATGGCTCCAACTTGGTTCAACCTCATGGCCTTTTTCAGCACTGCCATTTTCTAGTACAATAAATAACCTTGTTTTTCACTTGCTTGCACAGGCATGTTGTGTGATTGATAGTATATGAGCCTGAAGAATTGGGTATTTGGCAGGTAGTAAGTACAACCCCATAAGAGTGTTTACCAAACTACAAGAAAGGAAACATTGATGGGTTAATACTGCAGACATCAGTGAACTCAGAAATTCATTAGGTGTTAAGGTAAACAAAACAAAGAAGCATTTCAAAAATACCACAGAAGATGAAAAGGAATCTGGTTTCTATCTGCATAGAAAGGTTGGCAGTGATATAGTGTGGCTACTTGGCTGTTTTGTTTTGCCTTCAGGTAAATAGGAAATTTAAGAATAATTTTCAGTATCCTGCCAATTTCATTAATTACCCAGCCTTTGTATCTAATTGATTTTAAGAACTTTCTTTTTTCATGGGGAAAAATAGTTTCTCCCCCCTTTTTTTGTAACTAGAAGTTTATACCTCTTAATTATCATTGATTTTGTCTATCTCCCTCATCCCTCTCTCCATGGGCCATCACCAATTTGTTCTCTGTATTTATCTTTCTGTTTTGAGTTTGTTCATTTGTATTTTTAGATTCCACATATAAGTGAAATCATATAGAATTTTCTTTGTCTCTCTGACTTATTTCACTTAGCACAATCCCCTCTAGGTCTATCCATGTTGTCGCAAATGGCAAGATCTCATTCTTTTTTATATGGCTGAGTAATAGTCCATTATATGTATATGTACCACATCTCCTTTATTCATTTATCTGTTGATGAATACTTAGATTGCTTCTATATCATGGCTAATGTAAATAATGCTGCAGTAGACATAGAGGCATATCTAAGAGGTGTATATCTTTTCAGATTATTGTTTTTTCTTTTCTTTGGGTAAATACCCCACAGTGCAATTACTGGATTGTACAGTATTTCTATTTTTAATTTTTTGAGGAATCTCCAACTGTTTTCCACAGTGGTTGTACCAATTTACATTCCCACCAACAGTGCACAAGGGTTCCCCTGTTGGCATAGACTTGCAAACACGTATTATTTCTTGTCTTTTTGATACCTGACATTCTGATTGATATGAGATGATATCTCATTGTGGTTTTGATTTGCATTTCCCTGATGATTAGTGATGCTGAGCATCTTTTCATGTGTCTATTAGCCATTTGGATGCCTTTTCTGGAAAAATGTCTATTCAAGTCCTTTGCCCCTTTTTTAATTGGATTGTTTTTTTTTTTTTTCATGTTGAGTTGTATAAGTTCTCTATATATTTTGGATAGTAACTCCTTAGTATATATACCATTTGTGAATATCTTCTCTCATTCAGTAGGTTGTCTTTTGGCGGGGTGGGGGGAGGTGATGATACATTTTGCTCTGCAAAAGCTTTTAATTTTGGTGTAAGCCTAATAGTTTCAGCTTTTGTTTTCCTTGCCTGAGGAGATATGTCCATAAATATATTGCTAAAGTCAACTTCCAAAAGATTAATACTTGTGCTTTTCTTTTATGAGTTTTATGGTTTCCAGTCTCACATTTAGGTCTTTAATCCATTTTAAGTTTATTTGTTGTGTATAATGTAAGAACGTGATCCAGCTTTACAACGTGACTCTTTTACATGTAGCTGTCCAGTTTTCCTTGCACCATTGAAGAGACTTTAATTTTTCCATTGCATATTCTTGCCTCCTTTGTTGTAGATTAACTGACCATATAAACATAGGTTTATTTCTAGACTCTACATTGTGTTCTAGTGATCTGTGTGTCTGTTTTTGTGCCAGTACCATACTGTTTTGATTATGATAGCTTTGTGATAGATCTTGAAATCTGGAATTGTGGTACCTCCAGCTTTGTTATTCTTCTTTTTGTTTTTAAGTTTATTTATTTATTTTGAGGTGGGAGGGGAGAAACTCCCAAGCAGGCTCCACACTGTCAGCACTGAGCCCGACACAGGACTCAGACTCACATCTGTGGGATTATGACCTGAGCCAGAATCAAGAGTCAGATGCTCAACTGACTGAGCCACCCAGGTGCCCCTGTTCTTCTTTCAAAAGGAAAACTTTGTCTTGTATTCAGTAAACCACTGCTATATTGCTGGTTGAGGCCTTTGATACAATTCAATTGCATTGATATGTCCTACTTATATTTTGCAGTCTCCCAGTCACCCCAGAAATGATTACATGATTTTGCAAGATCAGACACTGGGAGGACAGGAAAAGAGGCTCGATTAAAATCAGAAGCTGATGATCAGAACTTAACTGCATAAAGATCAATTCCTCTTTGTAATTAACTCAGCAACTCAAAAGATCATTTCTCTAGCCTAATTAGAAGATAAATAATATATAAGGATGTATATCACTCATTTAAAGGGTATCGTTTGATCACTTGTCCTATTAGTATTGAGTAATAAACTGAATTGTGAGTTCCCTTCTGAATGTTAATATGTGGAAGTGGCAGTAAGTAAAGGGGGGTAATTGTTTTCCTGAATTAAAATATGATCATCAAATTTTCATCATTGTTTAATTTAGAAAATTTAAATCTTTAATATAAAATGTAATATAAAACTTTAGCCTCACAGATATAAAACACATTGGAAAGCAATTGCTTTATGACTTTTGCTTGAATATCATAAAATTGGGCAAAATGAGCTTTTTATTATACCTATTACTAATAATGCTCTGATTGAATTTAATGAGAGTGATTTAATTTTGTCAGTGATTCCAAAAATCTCAGTTGCAGTGGAAAACTGGAGTCCTTTTAAAAGGAAGAAAAAGGGATTTTGGGTTTCCATTTGTGGGGTATTGGAGTCTGCAACATGATCAGAGCATGACAAACCAGGATTTGTCTTGGGAGAAATAAAAGGTGACAAAGAGAGTGGCGACCTTTAGTGCTTGATGGGCTTATAGAAATCATACAGTTCACCTCCTAATTTCACAGGTGAGCCACCAGATGGATGGATTGACTTACTCGCTGTCACCTAGCAGGTTAATGGCAGACTAAGGCCTGACATGGGGCTCTTGTGTCCTTTCTGATTGTCTCTTCCCTATACTGTGTTTTTGCAGAGATTGGGAAATTAAGGAACTTTTCGTTCCCTGCCTGTGGATTGCTTAGCCTTTCACAAAGGCGGTGTTCACTACCAATGTAATTGAACATGGCAGGCATTCGGGCTTTGCAAGTGTCTGATTTCCCCGTTTTTCTGTGGCATTCTCAAACAATGATAGCATGATACGGTTTTTTCTTCTAACATGTTCACTAATGTAAAATATGTGTCTTTCATGGCCATATATGGCCATGCCTAAATGGAAGAGTAGTGGCAGTTTAGGAGTTTAGGAAACAGAGCTAATTATACTTAATATGTTTGGATTCATGAGTCATACAGTATGAGCTGTTACTGGTAGGTTTTCAGATATAATGCATACGCATGGCAGTAAGATAACATTAAAAGCACTAAAAAAGTATTAGGGGCACCTGGGTGGCTCAGACGGTTAAGTGTCCAACCTCAGCTCAGGTCATGATCTTGTGGTTCACAAGTTCAAGCTCCACATCAGGCTCTGTGCTGACAGCTCAGAGCCTGGAGCCTTTGGATTCTGTGTCTCTCTCTTTCTCTGTCCCTCCCTCGTTCTCTGTCTCACTCTCTCTCAAAAATAAAGATTAAAAATTTTTTAAAATAAAAAGAAATTAAACATTAAAAAACATAGGAAAAATCAAGCCTAAATTTCCCAATATTTTTAAAAGAGAGAATAAGCAAGTGATAGCTTATCACCCTTTTATTATATAATTCCTTTAACATGTTCTCAGAAAGCTGATTCTTAAGTAGATAGACCCTAGATCAAGGCAGATTCACTAGGGAAAAAAAATCAGTAACTTGTGAAAATCCTGAAGATCTCATAGGCTATATTGTCTGAAAGGACAGCCCTTATTTTCTTTGCATGGCTGTGGATTAGCTGATTAAATATTGTGTATCAGCACCTTGATGAAAAGAGCCTTCTTCCATTCAACCTGATTTAACTCTATGGTTTTTGGATTCCTGGGACTACTTTTGGTGTATGTTAAGGTCTGGGGAGGGTGGGGATGGGCATGTATCAAAATGAATATCAGATATAGTTGATGCAACATTGCACATGCTGAATATTACTTATTCAGTGAATTAGATTTAAAGGAACTCATTTTTTGTATGCCAGGGCTCTTTCCAGTGTGTCTATCTGTTGCCATATGTGCCTTCAGTTGTCAGGACAAAGACTGGGCTGAGGCAGGAATACAGCACCAGAGATGCCACAGGACATGGGGCTTAAAGAACAAAGAAGTTCATTTCTGCCTCATGAGTGTCCTATGCTGGCAAGGCAGCTTGATCTACATGGTCTTCAGAGACTTGGTGTTTCTCATGTCATTGATTTGCCATTTTTGGTGCAGTGGTTCTCAAACTTTTTGGATTCAAGTCCCCTGTATGCTTATTTCAGGATTTTTAAGAGTTTTTGTTTTGTGGTCCCTGGGTAGCTCAGTTAGTTTAGTGTCTGACTCTTGATTTTGGCTCAGGTCATGATATCATGGTTAGTGGGATTGAGCCCCACAGTGGGCTCCTTACTGTCAAGAGAATCCTGCTTGGGATTCTCTCTGTCTCCCTCTCTACCCCTCCCCAACTCATGCATATGCTTGTGCTCTCTCTCAAAGTAAATAGATAAACTTAAAAAAGGGTTTTTGTTGGGGCGCCTGGGTGGCTCAGTCAGTTAAGCGTCCAACTTCAGCTCAGGTCATGATCTCATGGTTCACGAGTTTGAGCCCTGCATTGGGCTCTGTGCTGACAGCTCAGAACCTGGAGCCTGCTTTGGATTCTGTGTCTCCTTCTCTTTCTGCCCCTCCTCTGCTCATACTCTCTCTCTGTCTCTCAAAAAAAGAACATTAAAAAGTTAAAAAAAAATTTTTTGCCTTTATTAGTCCTATCTATCAATACTTATTAGGAATTAAAACACAAAATTTGAACATATTTATTAATTGATTTAAACATATAAAGAATAAAACATTACATGATAACATAAATAACATTTTAAGAAATATAACTATATATTCTAAAGTAAAAATTAGAGGTTTTTGCAGTCCTCTCTAATATACGGTTTAGTAGAGGAGAGCTGTCTCATCCCTGCTTCTACAATCCGTCTATTTTGATGTGTTTTTTACTTTGGTTGAAGTATTTGAAAACATATCTGGGCCTTGCAAATTTACGTGGTTGGAAAAGGCAGAAATGTCTTGATAGTGTTTTTTAAAAACCCGCAGATATATTACACCAAAACTCAGCAAGAATGTCAGTGAACTTTTTGTACTTGATTACATTAGTGTTCATTGATCTGTCTGCTTTTTACCCACATATGATCATTTAACACAATGCATTGGTCACTTGGAAATTATTGGTTCACTGAGTTATGTAGATCTTACAGATGTTGACATGTCATTATAAATACCAAATTTTTTTAAATGTTTTCACTGATGTCAGAACCTTTAAACTAATGGGAAGCCTTAGTTAAGCTTATAGCCTATACTAAATATACTAATAGCAAAATACTAATATTTGCTTAAAAGCTTGAATTTTATCATTGGCAGCAAGCACTGTCATTCGATTTTAAGTAACAGGCTCACTTTGTTCATTTTCTTTTTTTTTAAATGTTTATTTAGTTTTGAGATAGAGAGATCCAGAACATGACTGGGCGAGGGGCAGAGAGAGAGGGTGACACAGAATCTGAAGCAGGCTCCAGGCTGTGAGCTGTCAGCACAGAGCCCGATGCAGGGCTCCAACTCCTCAGCCACGGATCATGACTTCAGCCGAAGTTGATCGCTTAACCAGCGAGCCACTCAGGCGCCCCAACTTTGTTTATTTTCAAGAAAATGTCTGTAAGTACTCATCAGAATAAACACGTCTTTGTGAGAAACACAAATAGCCAAGTTTTCATTCACATTTCATTAAGTTCATTGTTTTTCATGTTTTTTCCACTTTCATATTGTTTCTCTCTGTCCTGAATAAAGGTTAAAGATAGGAATGAGAAGACTCTTTTATTCATGGTAATTACACTTTTATTCCCAGGCCTCCATTCCTGATGGGGGCTAGCAGCCTCTAAGAGGGTATGTGGCACCACTGGTCCACAGGAATCCTTGTGAGGAACTCACAGAAGTCTAACCTTGTATTAGTTGCTAATTGGAACAACGGTATGCAGCCTCACTTTTTGGAGTAATTCATGTTTTAACAGGATAAAAAATGAAGACCCCCTCCAGATGTGCCCATTAGAGGATCTTACAATAGAGTTCTCCCCTTTCTCTCTCTTATCTGGCTCCAGCTCCCACTTTTCTTCTCTGTCTTTCTATTTGGCAAAACTATCTTATACATGAAAACCAGCTTTTTAATTTGAAAATATTATGCAAGGAGATGAATGACTCATACTCAGCGAGGGTATGGTAGAGAGAAGCTTGAATTCTGGTCCTCTGCCACAGTGATCTGTTCTCTTTATAGCATTTGTGAGGTTTACAATTAGCATCTCACACAACAGTGGATGAAATGACAGATGGTCTAAGCATTGTGTGGACATCACGAAGGGACCCATAATCGTAAGTTTACTTTTTCATCACTCACCTCTTTCTGCTGATCCACATTGCTCTTATTTAGAAGTGATATTCTGTATCCGGTTGCCTTCTGTGTGCTTATAACTCTCCTTAGAAGTTGACAGTTGGTTAGGAAAATCAATACCGAAGAACATAACACCACAGGGACACATAAGAGGCACTTTTTAAACATTGAGAACCAATTTATGGACTATATACTTTCAAAGAATCTGGAGTTCATTGGAGAGGAGACCCACAAAAGTCTACACAAAGTGATCTCTGGAGGTAGAAGGCCAGCGAACTAGTACCTAATAAAGGTTGATCAGGAGGCAGCGGGGCAGAGGGGTGGAGCTGGCATGTCAGACAAGGTGCCTGAATAGTTAAGGCAAGACGGGAATCAGGGAAATACACACAGCAAGGTGCTTGGCTTGGGAGAGCAAGGGATGCCTATTGAGAAGAGTAGACTTAATCTTACTTAGGGTCACCATGGACAGCCCACCTGCTGATAACATGAACAGCCAGGCAGAGACATTTCATCTCGGTTGCAAATGAGCAGGAGGCTTTTATACTTTTATTTGCTTTTTAGTCCTCTGGAGAATAATGCAAGCAAAGGGATGATTAGGAAAAATGATGTTGGAGATATGACATGGTTCATAAAGGATAAGGAAGTTCATATTCTTCCTTCCATCTCCTATCTTCTGCTTATCTTTCTGACTTCAACTACTCTGGTACCTCCTAGTGGAAGTGGCCTCTCCCAACTCACTCTCCAAGACTGGACTAGATGTCTTTCTTCTTTTTTAATGTTTACTTATTTTTGAGAGAGAGAGAGAGGATGAGTAAAGGAGGGGCAGAGAGAGGGGGACAGAGGATTCAAAGCAGGCTCTGCTGACAGCCCAGAGCCCGACACAGGGTTTGAACCCAGGAACTCTTTTAAGTACTATTCCTCTGCATGTTGTGCTTACCCCTGCTGTAGCCTATCGTCATTATTTTGTTTATCCAGGAGATGATAATTTCCTCAAGAATGAGAACTTGTCTGATGGACCTTCATGCCTAGCAGAATGCCTGATTCATGGTAACCACTCACTAAATACTTAAAAGAGTAAATGAGTGAGGAGTATGCAATAATA
Source organism: Crocuta crocuta (assembly GCF_008692635.1). Taxonomy (NCBI): domain Eukaryota; kingdom Metazoa; phylum Chordata; class Mammalia; order Carnivora; family Hyaenidae; genus Crocuta; species Crocuta crocuta. The sequence goes on from NW_027551572.1 coordinate 3,161,710, forward strand.
TTAGCACAAAGATCTTAGGCCAGAGGCAAAATGGTTTAGAAGTGGTAAGGAAGAGATTAATGGGGATCTTCAGACTGGGAGTAGGTGGGTAAGTAGCAAAGTGATTGATCATCACGGTAATGAATGCAACGTTTATTCTGGGGTTTTTTTAAATTTTTTTAATGTTTTATTTATTTTTGAGAGAAAGAGAGACAGAGCATGAGTGTGGGAGGAGCAGAGAGAGAAGTAGACACACACAGAATCCGAAGCAGGCTCCAGGCCCCCAGCTGTCAGTACAGAGCCTGATGCAGGGCTCGAACTCACCAACTGCGAAATCATGACCTGAGCCAAAGTCGGACACTCAACTAACTGAGCCACCCAGGCACCCCTATTCTATATTATTTGCTCATCTCATTATTTTCCTCATTCTACACTCTCTTAAGAATATATAATTATTAATAATTTGTTAACACTCAAAATACCACTGACACATGTAATACTCTGACGGCAGCTATTTTGTATACTAGGTTTTAGTTTCAAGTTAATTAGAATTTCTGAATAACTTCAGGATGGTAATATATTTCTATGCTACTAATACTTGTCAATATAGAGCAAAAAGTGTGCATGGTTATGGGGTTTTTTTGTTTGTTTGTTTGTTTTTTAATGAGACCTATTAGAAGTATATGGACTTGGGGGTTGCTGGGTGGCTCAGTTGGTGAAGCATCCAACTCTGGATTTCAGTTCAGGTCATGATCTTGTGATTCATGAGTTCGAGCCTCGCATCAGGCTCTACGCTGACAGTGTGAAGTCTACTTGGGAGTCTCTCTTCTCAGTCTGCTTTTTCTTTCCCTCTCTCACTCTCTCAAAATAGATAAATAAACTTTTTAAAAAAGTACATGGACTTGGCTACTTTTCATTATTCAAATAAAACCTATTCGTCACAGAAAAAAATATAGCTACAATTACTTGTGTATTTAGTACTGATATACAAACATTAAAAACAAAAGTAAAAATTATCTGAGATAATCATTTCTCAGAGGTAATCAGTAAGTAATTTTGGTAAATATCCTGCCAGACATATTGCATGTATATATGTGTGTTTGTCTCTGTGTCTAAATATATATCTACTTTAAGCATACAGTACACTGTATATTCTGCTTGAAATCTAATTTTAACTACAAATATGAATACGCCTGTTACATTCCCTTAGCTCATCTGATATTAGCACAGCTGTGGAACACAGTTCCGTTCCCCCTTTAACAGTGTTCCATGCAAGCCATGCCTTATCTGATTTACTTTCTCCAAAGCTGCAAAGGTCTTTTAGACACAGGCAGTACAACCTAGAAGTATGAAAGAGTTAATACTGAAAGCTCAAGGAGTGGAATGAGAGTTGATGGATACATGTCCCAGCCCGCCCCCCCACCCCCAACATTTTAATAGTTA
>NW_027551572.1:3163190-3164148 GCF_008692635.1 Crocuta crocuta
AGATATGTGCTGTCTACATTCTGCTGACATTCCCAGTGGAATTGAGATGCAGTTGCCTGACCCTGTACTGGATGTTTTCCATCATCTATCTCACCTTCTCCACTTGCCCAGTTCTGTTTTCTGGGATCACCTCTCATACATCCCCAACCCACATCCTCATCTTGGTCTGTTGCCACAAAATCCTTACTAAGACCATACCAACTTCATATTATTGAACAATTGGATTTATTTCAATTGCTCATTTCTAGAAAAAGAATTATACTGGAAATCCATGTACAAATGCCTTTAATATGGATCTAATTAATTTTTTTCAATAAAAGCTGAGTCAAAGAATATGCTGATTTTAAGACCAAATTACTTTTTAGGAAAGTCATTCCTATTTTTTTTTTTTTNTGAGGATGATGTTAGCTAGTCATTCCTATTTTTAAAGTGTTAGTTTCCTTATATACTGCTGACTCCTTAATTAGTATTAAGATACTAACCTTTGCTGTATGTTATAAATTGTTTCTCTGCGTTATCATTTGACTGATTTTATGCTTCTTGGTAGCCACTCTCTTTGGCCACATTCCCAAACTGTATGCTGGCCTGTCCCCCAGTGTGGACATTTTCACCATTTTCCCTTCCATCTGGGTCTTTCCACCTCATTTTCTTTTATCTTCTCTTTCCTTCGCCTGGTTTCTGTATTCTTTTTTTTAAAACTTCATTCCATTTATTTTGGCTCTAAAGAGATGCATGCATTAAACTTGAAGCATTGTATGAAATATTTACATCATTGTAGGGTTTCTGTATTCTTGATTTCTTTTCCTAACCTGGAATTAATCAGTCCATTCTGCTTTGTAGTCATTATTACCGCATACAGGGGGAGAGGTCTATATCCAAATACATGGGATAGATGGCTTTTTTAAAGCTTCCTGTTTCCCATTCTTGAGAATTATAGCCATAGTTACTGTGGGGGGGA
>NW_027551572.1:3164171-3224303 GCF_008692635.1 Crocuta crocuta
ATAGCCATGGTGACTGTGGGGGGGGGGGGGGGAGTCTCAGCTGACAAGAGGCAGAAAAAGTTGTGAACTACTGGCTGGAAGAATTTAGAAGGCATTGAAGTGGTACTCATTTTGCTCTTCTCTTTGTTTCTGTGATTAAATCCTCATGGAGATGCGGTGACCTCAGGTCTCGTCTCCAAGGAAATCCTTCTATTTATGTATGCCAGGCAGATCTGCAAATTACCTTCTAAATTGATTGCTGAATGTGCTGAAGACACATGGTTGACCAGGTCTTGAAGACCAGCATCTTTTTTAAAGCCGATCAATATTAAAAGCTGCTATCTTTATATAATGACATGAAGTCAAGTCCAAATTACATTTGCACATCATAAGGGCTTTCAAAGCTAATGCAGATGCGAGGGGCCTTTATGAAAGGGTCACCCACTCTGCTTTGCAAACTTATAGCCACATATATACTGACCCAGGAAAGGAGGAAAGGGTGCATCTTGCATCCTGGAGAGCACCCTTTCTAGACTGTTCACCACTGACCAGGCTGAGAAACTTCTGGCTTCATTCTTTTCATTTCAAACACAATTTATTTATCAGTATTTACACTCACAAAGCATGACCTATTTCTTTGCACTGAGTTATTTTACAATGTGTATTAAATTAAAACTGTAGCTTATCATTTTGAATAGATTTTATTTTATATTAATTCATTTAAATCATACAATTGAATTTTTCAAAATAGGATTGTAACATTTTAATTATTATTAATATAGATAATAACATCAAAGTTACACATAAAAGGAAAAATATGCAAAGATGTTTATGGGACAATCATAGTTGCTGTGACTGAGCTTTAGAATTAAATCTCAGCTTCCCCAAATCAAAGTAAAAAGATAATAAAAAGATAATGTAATTCTCATTTGGTAAGAGGAAACATGCTAAGCATTCACAGAAAGGAAGGAGTTTTTTTCCCCTTGGACTAAATTTTAAAGGAACAATGTTGTGGAATTTACATATTCAACTTAGGGTGACCTAGTAGTAACCTTTCTCCTCTAAATTTATTACAGATATGTAAGCACTTTTTTCGTGTTTATTTCTTACAATAAGTCCTCAGTATAAGCCAAAGGTATAAGGTTTAAGTGTCACTCAGTGAAAGCGTTTTCAGGATATTTTCAGTGAAATTAATTTCAATGTACTTCAGGAATCTAGGATTCTGGTATATTATTTTTATTTTTTAATTTTTTTAATGTTTATTTATTTTGAGAGAGTGAGAGACAGAGTATGAGTGGGGGAAGGGGCAGAGAGAGAGGGAGACACAGAATCCAAAGCAGGCTCCAGGCTCTGAGGTGTCAGCACAGAGTGGGGCTCAAACACTTGAACCACGAAATCATGACACTTAACCAACTTGAGCCATCCAGGCACCTCTAGGTTTCTGGTATTTTAAAACACAATCCAGGCTTTGTATATTTGATACTTCAACTATCCAGAGGCCAGCATGTCTACTAGACTATATTCCTTGACTCTTAGTTGTCTCACCTGGGCTTTGTGAAAGCCATCTAGGGGTTTGGATAGAAACAGTGAAAAGATGAAATTTTGCCTCTAAGATTCTATCTTTGGGTGAAGACCCACACACACCTTTCTCATCTTTGATAAAGCGACAAAATTTCTTTAATACTTTGTGTGATTCATATTCATTTGTTTAATCAAAATAATTCTGAATTGAAATAAACTACTATACAGCTACAGGTACCTACTGGTTCCTGGGGAAAAAAGACTGTGTGTGTGTGTATATTTATATTTACATTAACCATTTAACACTTGCCTGGTTAATGAGGTATTCTTTTCTCTGGTCTTTTGCTTCAAACTCTAGTGTTCCTTTAGGCTTATAGTGACATGATACGCATGAGTGATCTGAGCTAACCTACCTGACTTGATTTTTTTTAAGATTTCAGTTATTTTTAGAGCAGTTTTTGTTCACAATAAGACTGAGGAGCAGATCCAGAGATTTCCAACTACCCCTGGCCTCTACACATGCATAGTCTGTCCCATGATTCTCCCCCCAGAACAATCCATGTATTATAATTAATCAGCCTACCTAGACACATCATAATCACCCAAAGTCCGTAGTTTATATTAGGGTTCACTCTTAGGGTTGTCTGTTCTATGAGCTTGAACAAAGCCTCCTTGATTTTTGATGATTGATCCATCCTCACAATAGGTGGCATAAGTAGAATTGGTGGGGTATTTTTAATTATTATTTTTAAGAAATATGTCAAATGGAACTTTAAAAATGTTTTTAATGTTTATTTATTTTTGAGAGAGAGAAACACAGTGTGAGTTGGGGAGGGGCAGAGAGAGAGGGAGACACAGAATCTGAAACAGGCTCCAGGCTCCGAGCTGCCAGCACAGAGCCCGATGTGAGGCTTGAACTCACAAACTGCGAGATCACAACCTGAGCTGAAGTCAGATGCTTAACCGACTGAGCCACCCAGGCGCCAGTCAAATGGAACTTTAAAAAACTAAAACAAAAATGAGATCAAACCTATCTTATTCCAGACGGTAAAGTAAAATGATCAGATCTTATCTATTTTTGTTAATTCTGTTCATGATGAAGCCTCTAAAGAACAGCTGATAAAAGAAGAGACCTGATAAAAGAACACATTTCCTGACACTTAAAAAGGCTTCTCTACTTTTCCCTTTAAAACAAAAAATCATAAGTATACATAAGTTTCATGCATAACGTCAAAACGCAAATATTGACTATAGGATGCTTGCCCACAGCACTTCTGACCTCCATCCTGGTGCTGGGGTTAGATGTGCTTAGGGGAAGAAGAGCCACAGAAGCCTCTCGTGGGACACCGTGTTATTGATGGATGCACTTGCCATGGAGTTGTGTCTCACGCAATGCGCATGGGAGTAGATGTGTGTAATACAATGAAAAATCCCATTATACACTATGGTTTAGACTGAGAGTGTTAGACGTCATCTCTTATCCACAACATTATGGTCTGCCTGAGTTTTGTTCAGATGTTTTGTAAGTCTTCTTAAATTGAAATCAGTTGATGTGGAGTTTAATAGCTATGAAGCACATTTATTAAAAATTGTCTTGGGGCGCCTGGGTGGCTTAGTCGGTTAAGCGTCCGACTTTCGCTTAGGTCATGATCTCACGGTTCGTGGGTTCGAGCCCCGCGTCGGGCTCTGTGCTGACAGCCAGCTCAGAGCCTGGAGCCTGTTTCAGTCTGTGACTTCCTCTCTCTCTGACCCTCCCCTGCTCACGCTGTCTCTCTCTCTCTCTCCTAGAAATAAATAAAACATTTAAAACAAAAATTGTCTTAAGATGCTGTGTTAGCTGTGTCTGTCATAACAGAATACCATAGACTGGGTAACTTCAATAATAGATATGTATTTCTCATGCTTCTGAAGGCTGGAAGTTCCAGACTGAGGTCTAGCAGGGTTAGGTTTCTGGTTGGCTCTCTTCCTGGCTTGCCTGTCTTCCCTATAGCCATCTTCTCACTGCTATCCTGACATAGCTTTTCATCTGAGCATGTGGGAAAAGAGAGAGAGAGAGAAAGAGAAAGAGCGAGTTCTCACCTCTTCTTCTTATGAGGCCTCCACGCCTTTCATTATAGGATTATGATCTTAAACTCATGATCTCATTCAACCTTAATTACCTCTTAAAGGCCCTATCTCCAGATACAGTCACCTTGGATATTTAGGGCTTCAACATATGTATTTGAGGAGGGGAGGGGAATTCAGTTCATAACAGATTCCAAAACAAACAAAAATTGACATAATTTCTGTTGGGAAAAAAAAAAAGCAGGAAGTATGCCTTAGAGATCTTTTCAGTGATTGATAAACATGGAGCTGTTTTTGAAAAGCCAGAGGCCTGAATACCTATCTTTACATGTGGGTTCTTTTGTTGATTAACCAGGATTTGCAGGTCCTTTCTAACCTGAAATTCAATTTTGTAATGTAATAACTCATTTTGGGTAGTCAATTCCAAATGCCCATAGTGTTTCTCTTTCTTTACCCATTCTTGGTACCCAAGGTACCAGCCACAAGGAAGGTGAAGTGGAAGGATCTAGATGGCTCTTGAATTTTTTTACCCATCAGCTGAGTAGTCTTCAATTAATTATGATACCTCTTTGATCTTGCTTATTTGTCTATAAAATAATTAACAATACTTGCCTTGATGCATATGTTAGTAAGAAGACAGGCTATGCTAGTGTATGTATGTATGTGTTTGTATATATTTTTTAAAGACAACCCAGTAGCTTAGATATGAGAAAAATGATAGAAATTTGTCCATCTCGCACATATAATCCAGAGGTAAGCAGACTGGGGCTGGTTACTCAACAGAAACAGATCTCAGAGTCCCATGTGGCTGCTCCAATTTTCATGATCTCCCTCCAGTAGGAATGGAGAAAGGGTGAGAGGAACATGTGCCCATGAACTTTTAGGGATACCATCGTGAAGTGGCATATGTAAATTCTGCTCATATCCCTACCACCAGAGCTTAGATGTATGCTTATATCAGACAGGGAGGTTGGTTGAGAAGTAATGTCTCTAGCTAAATTTTGTTTCACTAGCAATTTTTGACTCAAAGGGTTATTATAAACACTAGAAAGAATCCATTAATTCATCCATCCAACATTAAATTGTAAAATACTGGAACAAAGGGCTTAGCAAGGTGCCATGCACATGGTAAATGTCAGGAAGATGGTTGGCACCCCTCCCACCTTATTCTTCAAATGTGGTCCAAGGCCCATTAGCATCTGCACTGCCTGAAGCTTGTTAAAAATGGTTTGCCACTCTCCCTCTCCCCAACTATTTTTCCCCTTCTTCTCCTTCATGGTCCTCCATTAAGTTCCTCCTAATCCTCCTATATGTGCAAACATATGGTATTTGTCCTTCTCTGCCAGACTTATTTTGCTCAGCATAACACCCTCAAGATCCATCCATGTTGCTACACATGGCCAGATTTCATTCTTTCTCATTGCCATGTAGTATTCCATGGTATAGATAAACCACATCTTCTTGATCCATTCGTCTGTTGATGGACACTTAGGCTCTTTCCATGTTTTGGCTATTGTGGAGAGTGCTGCTATGAACATTGGGGTACATGTGCTCCTATGCATCAGCACTCCTATATCCCTTGGGTAAATTCCTAGCAGTGCTATTGCTGGGTCATAGGGCAGTTCTATTGTTAATTTTTTGAGGAACCTCCACAGTTTTCCAGAGGGGCTGCACCAGGGGCTGAATTCCCACTAGCAGCATAGGAGGGTGCCCATTTCTCCACATTCTTGCCAGCATCTATAGTCTCCTGATTTGTTCATTTTAGCCACTCTCACTGGCATGAGGTGGTGTATCAGTGTGGTTTTGATTTGTATTTCCCTGATGATGAAGGACGCTGAGCATCGTTTCATGTGTCTGTTGGCCATCTGGATGTCTTCTTTGGAGAAGTGTCTGTTCATATCTTATACCTATTTCTTCACTGGATTATTTGTTTTTCGGGTGTGGAGTTTGGTGAGTTCCTTATAGATTTTGGATACTAGCCCTTTATCTGATATGTCATTTGCAACTATCTTTTCCCATTCCGTCGGTTGTCTATTAGTTTTGTATTAGACTCTCCAATCTTGACAACATGACTTGATATTGTGATGCCATGTGAAAAAGGCTTGTCTGTTTTTGGGGAATGTGCTTAAATTGCCATGCACTATTCTAAGCACAGAACTTACTATTTAGGAAGATGCTAGGTCTACCATTCTAAACCGAGGGTTTTCAGTGTCTTTTTTTTTAATCCACCAGTGTTCTTAACATCTAAATATTTCAATTTTTTCTGCTTTGAATTATGTTGTTATCCTTTAATTCATGTGATGGAATATACAGATTTTGATATCAAATAAATGTGTAAATGATCCTGAAAAAGACACTTAGAAATGTAGAAAATGGAAAAGTTTATAAAAGGAAATAAATTTTAAGGAAAAGATAGCTTAATGGTATCAATTCAAATAAAAGGAGTTATACGTAATACATTAAATTATAAGCAACTAATTCAGATTCATACACTAGTGTTGAACTATAAAAAATTGGGAATATCACCTTCTTATGGACTTAAGTTTTCTAATCTGTAATTAAGAAAGACAGTATTTGTACTTGTTTTACCTGATCTGTAGTGTTGGGAGACACATAAACCCTGAGATCCTAGAAAAATGTGGTGTGCATACAGAAGGCGATTCTAGTATCTAGTGTTGTCAGAGGGAGAAGTATATGTGAGCATGCATCAGTGTGAAAAAACTTACTCTTAAAATGCTTGGGGGATGCCTGGGTTGGCTCATTCTGTTAAGCATCCAGCTTCACTCAGGTCATAAAATCGCAGTTCGTGGGTTTGAGCCCTGCATTGGGCTCTGTGTTGACAGCTCAGAGCCTGGAGCCTGCTTAAGATTCTGTGTCTCTCTCCTTCTCTGCCCCTCCCCAGCTTGCCCTCTCTCTCTGTCTCTGTCTGTCTCTAATAAACATTTAAAAAAATTAAAGGGGCACCTGGGTGGTTCAGTCTGTTAAGCATCCAGCTTCACTAAGGTCATGATCTTGCAGTTTGTGGGTTCAAGCCTCGCATCGGGTTCTGTGCTGACAGCTCAGAGCCTGGAGCCTGCTTTGGATCCTGTGTCTCGCTGTCTCTCTGCCCGTCCCCACTTACACTCTGTCTCTCTCACTCTCAAAAACAAATAAACATTAAAAAAATTTTTCGTGGGTGGGGGGGCACCTGGGTGGCTAAATCAGTTAAGCATCCAACTTCAGCTCAGGTCATGATCTCACAGTTCGTGAGTTGAAGCCCCACATCAGGCTCTGCACTGAAAGCTCAGAGCCTGGAGCCTACTTCCAATTCTGTGTCTCCTTGTCTCTACCCCTGCTCTTTCTGTCTCTCAAAAATAAATAAATAACCTTAAAAAAATTTTTTTATGGGGCATCTGGGTGGCTTAGTCGGTTAAGCGTCCGACTTTCAGNTTTTTTAAATTAAAAAAAAAAAACAGTTGAAATGCTTGGAAAATAAGTTTGCAGGCTGAGCTAGGGCCCCGGTAGCTCCATGGGATTCATGATATCCAGGCCTATCGTTCCTGTTTCACGTGGGTGAAGGCCCGCTGAGAGACAGACTCATTCAGTCTTTCTGCAGGTCAGTCAAGTTGGCAGAGAATGGGAACAGGTCTAGTTGGTATATGTCCGATGCGCAGAGGGAGAAGTCTGCATGTTAGGAAAAAACCAGAGAAGCCAAGAAACACACAGGTGAGGGAGAGCTCTAAAGAATGGGTTTGCAGGGCCCCTTGTTCTCCCGCCTGTGACTGGAAGGAGAGGCCCCAGTGGAAGAGATTCCCACTGCATCTTAGAGGCACGTATGTATATGCCCTGTGGGCTTGGGGCTGATATATTCAGGAAAATGCTGTGAGGTTTGTCATAGGCCTTATGTTTAATTCTGTATTCCTTTTCATTAGCATTCAGTAAATGAATGTTGAACTATCAGCTTTGGATCCAGGTGCTGGGGGGATAAACATACCTTTCCCTCAGGGACTTTCAACTCATTATTGAGATAATATACAGCTTTATCAGAAAAAGGATAATAACCAACATTCGTATTATACTTTAAAATAGATCTTGATATGTTATGCCCTTTTAAAAATTATGCGTGTAGTTTGTTTAATTTATTAAAAATAAATCTATATTTATGTCTGTATTATATAGAAAAAAAGACCAAAAGTGGGCTGTACATGAAATGTTAATAGTGATAAAAATACACATTATTTTTCGTTACTTTCTGTATTTTCTGAATCATCCTCAATGGACATGCATTGTTTATGTAAGCATATGACAACCACATATTAAACTTTTGAAGCTTCTAAAATATTCTTATACATGCTGTCTCATTTGATCCTCACAAGCACTCTGGGAGGGAGGTCAGTAATAAACATCAAGGTTACAGATGAGAGAAAATGGAGATGGATGAGCATACAACTCAGGCACCAGGATGTTACATGCAGTGAGGTTACACGGTGTATACAGCACTGAACAGGTAGCCAATGGCAAAACCAGGTAAAAGGAAGGTGAATTAGTAGTGCTTTAATGAAAGGAGAATGGTGTAGGGCATAGAATACCTTTTTGCTTTTATCCGGCTCTCTAAACAGAGGCCTGGTTTGGATGTTTTATTAGACTCAGAGGCAAGGTGCACAATAGTCACATTTGGGTCTGAGACCAGAGAGTCTGAGTTTGATTTCCTACTCTGGGACTGCCTAGCTATTTAACCTGGGCAGTTATTTACAGACTCAGGGCCTCACTGTACCTACGTATAAAATGAAACAAATACTACTAGCTACTGTAGGACAAAATTAATTCTTATGTGAGAGGCTTTAGAAGTGTATTGGGATGGGGGTGCCTGAGTGGCTCAATCAGTGAAGCGTCCGACTCTTGATTTCAGCTCAGTTCATGACCTCGTGGTTTATGTGATTGAGCCCTGCATTGGGCCCTGTGCTGATAGCGTGGAGCCTGCTTAGGATTCTCTCTCTCCCTCTTTCTGCCCCTCCCCCACTCATGCTCTGTCTCTCTGTTTCTCTCAAAGTTAACATTAAAAAAAATAAAAACTCTTTTAAAAAAGTATATGGGCACAGTCTCGAGCTAAATAACTTTTTAATTAGTTAAATAAATAACAGACCACAGAGGAAAACCTCTAAAAAAAAAAGTGTATGGATGTAGGGATAACTGAGCAAATATTAGCTGCTATCATCACTGTCGTCGTCATCTTCTTCTTCTTCTTCATCATCACCATCATCATCATCATCATCATCATCATCATCCATGCACATGATGAGGATAATGGTAGGGTGACAGGGAATCTATGGCTTTCAGGAAGACAAGTACATCATCCTAGTGTAGACTAGCTACACTGGGACAAGTAAGGAAGAGGTTAGGTCAGTACAAATATATCTAACATTTTTAATGTTATAGAATCTGGGACAAGTAAGGAAAGAGGTTAGGTCAGTACAAATATATCTAACATTAATCTTTCAATGACAGTATTATCATTTTGAGATGCATAAACATGGATTCGGTTAAGGATAGATTGTGTTTCTTAAGAAACATACAGATGCATATTAAGTATATGTAGATGTATGCCGCAAAATGCTGATGGCTATAGGTTAAGAATACAAAAGAATTATAAAGTTAATACAGAAAGAGGAGAAAGATTGTGCTGTTATCATTGGATTGTTCGGCAGCCTGTGTAAATCTATTCCAGTCTCTCCCTGCTTACTGTAAACGTTTGGAATCTGTGTGTACACTTAGATGTTCTGTTTGATTTTACAGTGTTGTAAACCAAGTGATTGTGCCAAATTAAGAATGATTGTTTTGTCTTTAAAAGACCTTGACCATGAATTGGGAGGTGGAGTATGCTGTGAGGCTTAATCCCCTTAGGCCTGGAATTAGTCTGGGCTGTTCTACTGAAATAAGTATACCTGCCTGTTACTTAACCACGGGTCATCAAAGCATGAAATGATTGATTGATCATGTTGCTTTGTAACATTGGGTTGGAGGAGTTTCAGGGCAGTTTGCATCAACTGTCAGCATTGTTTATTGATAAGAGTGAGATTGATGATTTGCATCTGGTCCAAGGGAGGCTTCTAAAGGGCTCTGCTCTGGAGGCTGGTTGTATAGTAGGAAGATGTCTACGTAACCAAAATACGAAGAGCACCAGTGGGGATTTCATCCCAGAAGTAACCTGAAATACTACCAGTTGAGTTTAGAAGATTACCCAGAGAGAACGTATAATGAAATATTAACTGCTTTAATATCCTAATTCTAGGGGCACTTGGGTAGCTCATTCGGTTTAACATCTGACTCTTGATTTTGGCTTAGGCCATGAACTCATGGTTGCAATTCCCTCTCCTCTCTCTGCCCTTCCTCCCCCCGCCCCCCACCTGTGCGCACTTTCGTGCTCTCATTTTCTCTCAAAATAAATAAACATTAAAAAAATTTTAAAAAAGAGAAAAAAATTTAATTCATTTATTTAAAAAAAAGTCCTAATTCTAGTTAAGTCCTTCAGTTCTCATACAGATAGGTTATTCAAATCCCAAAATATTGGGGGCAAGAATCTGTCATAAACAGCTCTTATCTTACTTCATTTCCAAAACATGTAAAATGTGTTTGTCCTTTTTTTTTTTTTTTTCAGAGCCCCTGGTTGTGGAATACAAGGCACTGTTGGTACAACTATCCCTATCAGGTAAGGAGACATTGCCATCTGGGTCTTCACACATGGAGAGTACTACCTTAGGTCAGGTTCATGGTTATAGGCCCCAGCAGACTGGGCATCCACCTTACTTTTTAGCCTCTTGCCCTTGCTTCTGCTGCTTGTGCTGGACTTCGCCTAGTTAAGGGAAGCAGTTTGTGTTCTCAGTGAAGTTAGAGTCAAAGCCCAATTGCTTTAGCAAATGGAATAAGCTGGAAGGTGCATTTGCTGGAGAGTAAGATACAATCGATTCAATAGTTGGACGATTCTTGCTTCTAACAGCCGATCTGCTTCTAATTACTGTGGTGGGCCTGAAGACCTGACACCAGCAAGGGTCTGTCTAGACAGCAAGTGGGCAAAGTGTCGGGCTGCCGCAGACAAGCAGAGTTCAGGCCACTTTGCAGCCTTATTAAGAGCAGCCTCTAAACATGTAAATCAAACACAATTTCCTTGAGCATAGAAAAATGGGCTTGTATCATTACCCTAAACATAAAGCCATCGTCAAAACAGATTAAAATTATACCCCTGAAAGGGAGCATTTCAGATCCCTGCTCCCTGCATACCTTTGCCTCTGTCCATGAATTCAATAAGATTAGCATGTGTTGTGGTCCTCACATCAGTTACTATTTGAATAGCATAGCTGGGTCTTTTCTAATTTAATTGGAGTATGTTATATAAGAGAATCCAATACAACTAGATATTTTGATATAAAGAGACATACATTCTAATAAGCAACTTGGATTTTTGACTTTGTGGTTCTTTGGGTTGTCTTTTTAGAGGCATTTGGTCTTTTTGGTGTGCATAAAGTTAATGGGCAGCAAGCATGCTCTGCAGTCTTCTTTGTTACACTCAGTGTTGCAGCAGGGGCAAGGGAAAGGTGGTGGAAACTTCTAGTTCATGGCTAGGAGGACACTGAAATGGAATTCCAGCTTGCATTTCCGTCTCTTTCATGTAGTGCATTCATATTAGAAAAGCATGTAAGCAAGCAATATGACACGGTTAGAGAAAGCTGAGCATTCCAGAGCTTTCTGATGGAGACTGAAGCAACATCGAAACTTATTGTACACAATTGTAATTATCAGGCTCAGTTGCTGTTTTACTATCTTAAGTACTTGGGATATTGTCATTAGACCTCTCTTTGGGTCCTGTAATTGTATACTGAGTGGAAAAATCCATGTATATCTAGAATTCTATTTATAAAAAGCATATCAAAGCCTTCTAGAAACCTTAATTTGAATGTTGATGTGGCAGCTGTATTTATGAAGTAAATTCTGTCATATGAGCAACATTGGGACAAATGTCACATGAAATGTAATACCCACTCCTCTTTATAACGTAGTCTGAAATAGCTTCACATTTATGGCTGGAGCTAAGGAATTGCTTTTTTCTGAGATAATTAGTTGTTGGGGCAGTGGTCCAAAATGTAGCTGCAGGCTGTTTCACAGACAAAACTATAGATTTAACATGAAAATTTGAGGGTCTGGCAGATAGAGATGTTTAAAAATAAGAAACTTTGAGGTGCCTGCCTAGCTCAGTAGGTAGAGCACGTGACTCTTAATCTCAGGGTTATAAGTTTGAGTCCCACATTGGGGATAGAGATTTTAAAATAAAATAAACCCTTAAAAAAATAATAAAATAAAAAGTAAAAATAAGAAACATCATTAGTATAGAAGGAAAAATACTGTGTATACGGAGATTCAGATCAAGGTTGTCTGCTGATAAGGCATCATTGCTTACAAATGAATAATTTGGTAATATAGCCCCCAAAATCTAGGAATAGTTCATGATCTCTTGAAGGAATAGTGGTTATCTTTGATAAGCTCCATATTCTAATAAAAAGTCAACTACTTTTCTTTTTGTATGTGTGGGGGAAAAATTAAACAGCATGTAATTATTATGCATGTAATTAAAGCGCATTATGGGTAGCTATGCTTCATAAATCCAGAGATTACAGTTCAGAGTCAGTCTCAAGCCTTAAGAGCACTTTTTTAAAGATATATTGTGTTCCTGAAGCATATTTATTATGTCTTTAGCATATATGTTAAGTAAATAATTGAACAGATTTTTAGATGAAAGAGTAGTGGTCTGTTGCACACTGCTCCTTGTGTATGAGTATATATGTAACTTATTACATATATGATGTAATGCATATATTTTAAGTTTAAAATAATGGAAAGTGATCTTTAGTTGGGCCTGGGTAGTTGGCTGTAAAGAGCACAAGTTGGGAGTGAGAAGCTCTAGAATGGCAGACACGGGGCTTCACTAGCAGTAAGACCTATGATTAGCCTTTCAACCTGAACTAACTAAACTAGCAATTTCCTATCAGCTATACTGTCTAGAAAATGCTGGTGCTAATTTTATAGGATTTTTATGAGAGTCAGAGAAATTAACATGTGGGTAAGCTTTGTCAATTGCAGTGCACTCCGTGAATATGGTAGTTTTGTATTATGATGCTCTCTTAGGAACTCTGTGGTTTCTAGATGTGCTCTCACTTGCCTTCCTAGCCCACCATGACTTTTCCCAGATGGTGGTACAGGGAAGCTCATTAAAAGTAAAATTTAACCTTGGTTCCCAGGGTCCTGAAGCCAGTGCCCTATTTTCTAGACTTCATTCTGCCATATGTCTGACCTGAATACCCATCCCTTACTGCTAATGCCTGCGAATTTTAAAAGGACAATTCAGTGGGAAATGTATTCTCTCCAGTGTGATGCTGAGCTTGATAAACACACTGATGGCTGATTGTTACTCAGAGCTTGGGATTGCTGGTGGGATAGTATCCTGTCCCCTGATGTGTTTTGTTGCCAAAGATCAGTGGGAGAGACAACTGTTTTTTGTTTTTTGTTTTTTGTTTTTTGATGTCAGTGCCTAAAGCTGGTAGAATTGGTAGTTAAGGGAATGCCACCTTCTCTTGAAAGTCCTTTGTTATGCTGCTATTGGTTCACGGAGCATTAAAGTTTCCATTGTAGTTGCCATATATACTGCTACAATGTGGACAGCATGGATAGACTGCATTTCAGAGGTCTTTTGTTTGTTCTGGTAAAGTAAGACATTTCATTATAGCTCAGTAAACAAAATAGATATTCCTGACTTCTGCTGCCTCTCTGAGCCTCCCCCGGTCCTGGGCCTCTGAAGTGAGGTATCACTCCTATTTTACAATAGGTAAACTAAAGTCCAAGCTTTATACCTACTGAGTTGTGGAGCTGAGACTTGATCTCAGATTTCCTGGCTGAGAGCCTAGCCTGGTGTTTCTTTGGCAGCTTACTTGTCCTTCTGTCTTTTAATAAATATTTTTGAATCATCTTTTTTGATATTTGCAATGTACAGAACATTCCTTAAAAACAAAAAAGCTCTTAATTATTACAGAACTTGAAACTCTGCTTTTGTGACCCATCTAGCACCCTAGTTTCTATCACCTACCTCCCTTGCCTGTTTACTATGGAATCTCGTAGGTCTTTCCAGGGTTATTCTTTTTGTGTATGTATTAAAAGGCTTTTTTTCCAGGTTGCCTAAGGAATCTCACAGGTACTTCTAGCAAGGAACCATAAATGCTATTGGTAAAGTGAATAGTGAACTGGGTACCAAATGTTCATACTCATTGACGCTTTTTTGGTTGGAGATCAAACAGAACTTAAGGCCGTCAAGCTGTGTATTAGAGGCATGCTTCAAAGCCCTCTGATCCACAGAGAGAATGGGGCTATAATTTGTGGAAGCATAAGACCATGTCACTTTTCAGTACTGAACTTGAGTTGTTTGGGGCACAAATTGGTTTCCTATTAACTATTAATCTTTCTTTTTTTTATTTTAATCCCCAGCCACTTACAACCGATCTTCACTACTATTATATCCTGGAGCTGTCATATTATTGGTCTTTAATGTTTTCCCAATTCACTGACATCAAAAGAAAGGTAAGAGTGGTAATATTGTAAAGTGCTTGCAGATCTATGTCCTCAGTGGCCTTTGGCAGATGGGCAGATGTCTCAAAGACACTCACTTCTATTATCTGGAAGCATTAGCACTGCATTCTTCCAGAAAGTTTCATATTTCCATTTGTGGTGTTTTGTATTTTATGTGCATTGTCTCTTTCCTCTTTCCTCCAAATCTAGTGTTCTTTTCTCTGTAAAAAAATATATCAGTGAATCCTGACAGCAGTAATTTTTTTTGTCAATCTGATTCACAAGGCCCTCGATTCTTCAAATTAAATAAAGAAGAAAAATTGTATTTGTAACCCCTGGGAAAGAGTAAATTCTCGGTGCTCCAGCCACACAAATGAATTTTTCCTGAATCAGACTTATCTAACATCAGAATACATCATGAAAATACAACATTCCTAAATGAACTATGATTAGCCTCCACCTCTCCCTTCCACCAGAGTAGCTTTTGCTGAGGGTGCTCTTGACCTTTTAAGTGTTAAACCCACCCATTCCAGCTCTCATCCTACCAGCTTCTGGTGGGAAGAATAGGCACTTCTGGCTGTTTACTGCTTATAATTTTCCCATCATAACGTTTTCTCCAGATTCCCATATTTGGATCATTCCTTCAAAGTCGTCTTTGCTGGCATCCAGCCCAGGGCCTCATGTGCCACATATTTCTGAGCACCAGGGTCTAGTCCTGGATTATAGGACATCATTTTCCGGTATGATCAAGCTTATAACCTTCAGCACTACCAGCCATAACTAATGTGCCAGTAACTCCCAGATGTCTCTCTTCAGCCCTGGGTTCTCTCCACCTCCATACTTCCACAAATCTAGGCATAAATAATAGTATTGTGTCCTTTTTGTTTTTTATTTAATCTTCCCATCAACTCCAAGATCCAGTTGGATCACTTATTATTTATCCTCATTTTATAAATGAGGAGGCTGAACTTTACATGCAATGTATTTCCAGCTGTTGACATGATCATCCCCTAGCTTTGTCCTTCCAGTAATGCTTTTAACCGACAGTTCTATAAGCTAACGGTTTTCCTTGGCTCTCCTCTTTGCTTCGCCTCATACCTGAACCCTTAACGTCACTGACACGTTTAGTTTGAGTTGTCTCTACTTTTGCTTAATCTATTGCAATAGCCTTTTAAATGGTCCTCCTTTCTAAATAGTCATTCTTGTCTACCTGCCACATAAGAGTTATCTTTCTAGGGGCTCCTGGGTGGCTCAGTCGGTTAAGCGTCCGACTGCAGCTTAGGTCATGATCTCATGGTTCGTGGGTTGGAGCCCCACGTCAGGGTCTGTGCTGACAGCTCAGAGCCTGGAGCTTGTCTTCGGATTCTGTGTCTCCCTCTCTCTCTGACCCCTTCCCTGTTCACGCTGTCTCTCTCTCTCTCTCTCTCTCTCTCAGAAATAAACAAAACATTAAAAAAAAAAAAAGAGTAAAATCTTCCTAAAGCCATCAAGACAAAGTTAGACTACTTGGAGTAATATGCAGGATTATCAACATGATTCAAAAACACCTCTCCAGTGTTATTACCCATCCCTTTTCTCCCCCTTCTGAAACACACATATGTCCTAGCATTATGTCTTTTCATCATTGTTCAGACATAATTTTTTTCATGCACCTTTTTTTCTTAAGACCTTGCCTTGGCTCAAATATACCCTATTTCCCTCCTCCCAAACCTGACCTAGTCCAAAAATAATATCTTCTTTGAGGGCCAATTCAATTCCCCCAAGGATTTTTTTTTAATGTTTTTCATTTATTTCTGAGAGAGAGAGACCGCATGAGCAGGGGAGGGTCAGAGAAAGAGGGAGACACAGAATCTGAAACAGGCTCCAGGCTCTGAGCTAGCTGTCAGCACAGAGCCTGACACGGGGCTCGAACCCATGAACCATGAGATCATGACCTGAGCCAAAGTCGGCTGCCCAACGAACTGAGCCACCTAGGCGCCCCCCGCCAAGGTTTTTGATCATTCTTTCCTCTGTGTTTAGTTGCCCAATGTGTACGCACTGAATGTTTTTTAACTGTATAGTGGTCTGCCTTCCCTAGACTTGGAGAGCAGAAGAGCAAGATATGTACATCTTTTTATCAGAGCTGTCAATGCCCCTGCTTGGGTTGGGGATCAGTAAGTTTAGAGTGAATGAATAAATGGACTCATCAGAATGTCTTCTGATTTACTAATGGATATCTTCCAAGCTTTTTGGCAGACAGAACTTTGCACATTGTCAAGGAGCACAATACTTATAATACTGTAAATTCCTTGGTTAGATCAGTAATCTGCTAAATTGCAAAGTGGTATCCAGGTGGCTACAGAGGAACATTTAAGGGTCTTTGGCTCTAGTACATGCATCCCCTTTCCCCAGGTGCATGCTTTTACTGTCCTACAGCAGAGGTGTTCTTGCTAGCAAGAAGCTGCTTTTCCTTACCTGTATCACTGCACAGCCTTAATGGGATGTATGTGTTTGATTCTCACAAGAAGTAGATGGTCCCTGTAAGGACTACGGCTGCTGGCAAAGCAGAGAACTCATTAGCAACCAAAATTTGTGGGTCCTTACTCATTGCACCACTCTGGTCAGTTTCTGGAACTATTTAAAGGTCCTTCAGTGATGGTGTGCCAGTTACATTACATTTTGTCTGCTTTACACGAGGTGTCTTCTTCATTCATGTACTTAGTACCTGAAAACTGATTATCTATGTGCTAGGCACTGTGTTAGTCTTATTGTGCATTTTACTTATTTATTTTTTAAGCCTTTAATTGTGATAAAAATACAAAACATAAAAATTTACCATCTTAACCATTTTAAGTATACAGCTCAGCAGTATTATGCACATTCACATTGTTGTGCAGCCAGTTTCCAGAACTCTTTTCATCTTGCATAACTGCAGCTCTGTACCCATGGAGACAGTAATTCCTCATTGTCCCTCCCCCAGCCCCTGGCAACAACCATTGTACTCTCTCAATGAATTTGACTACTCCAGGTGCCTCATAGAAGCAGAATTGTACTGTATTTGTCATTTTGTGACTGACTTTCTTCACTTACCATAATGCCCTCAGGATTATCAGTGTTGTAGCATGTGTCAGGATTTCCTTTCTTTTTAAGGCTAAAATCATGTGCATTTTATTTTCTTTTGAAGAGCATTTTTTTCTCAGATAGTTACAGAAAAAAACTAGTATATAAAAAAATGAGGCTTGAATATTTTCCCATTTTGTAGCTGGGCAAATCAATATACAGTGAGTTGATGTAAATTTTTCAAGGTTGTGCTGTCTGGGAATGAGTAAGAGCCCAAGTTTACCCAGCAGAGTTCTGTGATTAACTCTTAAGTTAAATGTGTATGCAATTCTTATATTATCTTGCCTTGCTATGCTCCTGACATTAGAGGTAGTAACCTTTTTGCAGCTCTTTGCCATTTTATTGTGTTCCCTTTGCTTAGTGAGAATTAAGTGTGCCATATAGAGTTTAAGATATTAACAAAATCAAGGTTGTAACTGTACTTGGCTCCCAGGAGCTAAGACATTGCTAGCGAGATATTGCTGTACCAAGTCACCAAACCTCTTCCATTTGCTTCACTTTTCTCAACATGCATTTAATGTGTGTTTTCAGTGAGTTAAGAGGACTCATAGGGTCTTCATTGTTTTAAGCCAAATGACAATTATCTAATAGTTATCATAAGTGGTTGATTTTCAGTGGTTGAAGTGTATCATTTTATACGGTATTAATATACTTTGTATCAGTGTAGAAACCACCTATGTATAAAAAGGGTACTTTTTCGATGAAGTTCATGGAATTGATCTCAAGCTTATACATGTTGCCAGTGTTTAGCAGTTAAGTATACGTTTTTCTTAGTCAACGCCAATAGCTTGTTTTAGGCATCTGGCACCTCTCCCTTCTTTAGCTGGTCAGAGTACCTTTGTACATTCCTGGTGCAGTTGGTTTATTCTTCTTTCTTGCACAAAATGGGAATTTCGCCACTGCCAGACCTGTGTATTACTCAGCACAGATTTTAATGAGGAAGGCCTTTCTCTCTCTTTCTCTTTCTTTCTTTCTTTTCTTTCCTTTCTTTCTTTCTCTTTCATATAATTTGTGAAATTGTCTTACATACAACACCCAGTGCTCATCTCAACAACTGCCCTCCTCAATGCCCATTACCCATTTTCCCCTCTTCCCCACACCCCCCAACCACCCTCACTTTGTTCTCTGTATTTAAGAGTCTCTTGTGGTTTGCCTCCCTCCCTCTCTGTAACTATTTTTCTCCTTCTCTTCCCCCATGGACTACTGTTAAGTTTCTCAAGAACCACATATGAATGAAAACGTATGATATCTGTCCTTCTGACTGACTTATTTTACTCAGCATAATACCTTCCAGTTCCATCCACGTTGCTGCAAATGGCATGATTTCATTCTTTCTCATTGCCAAGTAGAATTCCATTGCTTATATAAACCACATCTTCTTTATCCATTCATCAGTTGATGGACATTTAGGCTCTTTCCATAATTTGGCTATTGTTGAAAGCGCTGCTGTAAACATTAGGATACACGTGCCCTATGAATCAGCACTCAATATCCCTTGGGTAAATTCCTAGTAGTGCTATTGCTAGGTCATAGGGTAGTTCTATTTTTAACTTTTTGAGGAAGGCCTTTTTCTCATTGCCGTCCTCACTAGTGAATTGTAGCCCTTGCTCTTTTCCTTTGCATCTTGTGGACTGTCACTGTGGGTCCTTGGTGGTTCCCTCTCCACTGCTCCACTGCTCTGAGGATCTGCTCTTCCATCCATCAGTGAGGATTAATTGAATGTCCTGGCTGCCAAATACATCCCCTACCTTGTATGTTGCAACTATTAACTAAACCCTCTAAAAACAGCCTCTAATTATGAAATAGAGATGTTTGAAGACACCCATCGACAACACAGTATGGAAAGCTTTTCATAGGGTTATTAGTAGAAAGCCTACAAAGAATGTTTCTTTTGTTTCCCTATTAAATGACAATGAGCTTGAATGGCCATTTCAAATAGGGACCAGGATTTACAAACATTGAATTTGAATGCATGCCTCAAATTGTTATAATCAGTAACCGAAGTGAAGGTTAGAAATCATTTTCTGTGACTTAATGAGTTTATGAGTCCTTCTAAAATGGCTTTTATGTTCATAAACTCCTTTTCTCCAGAAGTATTCTAGTATTGCCAACTTTTTTTTCACCTGCTGTTTCCAAATAGAATCTGGTGTTAAAAATGAAGGGAGAGCCTCTCATCCCTGTGGTGACAAGAGTTCATTGCTGCTGTCTTGATCATTTCCAGAGTTGGTACTTATTTGGTCAGTGATGAGATTTATTATTATTAACCTTCCCAGAGGGAAGGGACAGCCCAGACATAGTCATTTGGTATAATAGACTTATAATTAAAATATTCTATTATGTGCCTCCAAGATACTTTGAGGATTTTATCTTACCTTTTTCTTCTTTCTTCCCTCCATTTGTCTGTCTTTCCCTCCCTTCTTTTCCTTCCTTCCTCTCTGTAAGCACAAAATTGTTAAGGTATCTTATTAAAACAGCAGGTGTATTCTCAGTATGCAGCATTATTTGAAGTATCTTTTATATCTCAAGCCTTAATTTTTATTAAAACTGTGTTTTTCAGCACCTGTTCACAATGTGTATTTCTCCTGCACATCCAGACTTTCCAAGGGAAACTAATAAATGTGTTGGAGCTCAGAACAGATTGCCTGTGTCTAAGCCCTATGTCCCTTTTAACTAAGCTGCTGTTTGGCTTGAAGGCCTGGGCCCTTGGCCAATAAACTCTGCTTGTGTTCAGAGTCCTTTGTAGGAAATCATCCATGGCCAAGTTCCAGGGCCCAGCTGGTGAAATCAGCGTGTTGCTCTTTTGGTCTTTAACCTGAGAAAAACACTACATCTTGTATGAGATCCTAACAGAGAGAGAAGTATGATGATTAAGTTTAGCAAGAAACTTCTTGACGGGCTTGTGTTTGCTCTCTGGTAACTTCGGCAGAGAGTAACTGGCACCTGTTGCTACAAATGCTTTAGCTGCCTTTTAGGGGCTTGCCACACACTCCAGATCTTTTCTGCTTCAGTTAGTTTTAGGGTGAAGAAGATGCATGCTGTAATCTCCTCTATAAGGAAGCAGGACTGCATGGAATTTAATGAAATAATATCCATGAAACTGTCTGGTATCATGCTTGACAAATAGAGCTTAGAACATCACCTAACACATGATGATCAAAATTTGGTTGAATCAATATATAATGCTAAAACCAGCCGACCAACAAAAACCTCCAAAACTAGTGGTCACAAATCGTTGTATTTTTGGCCAATTAATATTAGCAAAAATAATTAGGAGGAGGAACTAACTTAAGGTTGCCAGTCTGTGACTTTGTCTGGTAAGGAAATTTAAAGAACACCTGCTACTTATCACCCTCAATTCATAAAGGAAATTTTAATATTTTAAGGGAGAAAGGATACCTTGTAATAAAGGGCAATTCTTTAAATGTATCTTTATGTAAAAGTTATTATTTTTCTCATTTTCTTCTAAACTAGGGAACAGTTATGGGCATATTGACTTAAAAGTTAAAGGGATGGGTTCTGGAATCCATCTGCCTTCTCAGCACTACTCCTAATTTGGTATGACCTTGACCAAGTTACTGTGCCTTGCTTTCCTGATCCAAAGAATGGAGTTCATGTAACCTAACTCACGGGAGTGTTGTGTGCATAAATAAGTAATACATGTTCTTTGAACAGTGCCTTGCACCTAATAAATGCTCGATAAATGTTAGCTATTACTATAGTAATTAACTTTGTTCACCAAATATTGCTACCTCTCAACACCTAGGCAGTTGGATGGGGCTAACCTGAATGGTAGGCTGTCAAAAAACCTGGCTTGAGTCATTTTGGGGCTGAGATATTTAATCACTGGTGAGACCTTCTAGTGTCTCTTTTCCCCAGTAATATAGTGACTGGTAACATCTGAGGTGGAAACTGCTCCATCAGCCTGGGTCCCTGAGTGACTGTGGTGAGCAAAGTACCAACACCCCCATCCCCACCATGCAAGGTGACGTAGAGTGAATAAGAAATAAGCTTTTGTTTTAAACCACTGAGATTCTAAGGGCTTTGTTTTCACCACATAATCTAGTTTATTCTGACGAGTACAGCTATTATTAATAATATGGCTAATTATCGTTTCCTTGAACAATATCTGGAAGTAATTTTTCTAGATCAGCAGTTCTCAAAGTATAGTCTGCGGACCCACGGAGATCTTTTCAGCAGGTCTGCAGGGTCAGAACTGTTTTCATCCTGATACTAAGATGTCATCCACGTTTCTGACTGCATTGAAATTATCCTCCTAGTCCAGCAATAATAGTGGGCAAAGTTGCGGGCGGTGGCTCCAAACTGTACCAGCAATTATGTTCTTCACTGCCACATGAGTACAGGGAGAAAAGTTGCCAGTTTCAGTTAAGAGTGCTCTTGATGGAGCACTAAAAAGTGTTAATTTTACTACATCTCTGTTGTTAAGCATGCACTTAAAAATGTCTTGCGTGATGAAGTGGGAAGTAGGCATAAAGAACTTTTGCTGCTTAACAGTGTATGATAGTGTCTGCAGGAAAACCATGTGCACTTAGTGCTTTATGTTGTGAGCTGAACTCCCTGCTTTCTTCTCCTGTAAATCTCATTTTTACTTGGAAGAATGACTGACCAACTGTGATTATTCCAATTTACATGTTTGGTAATCACTTTTCTGAAAATGCACAAAGTGACTTTGTCAAGTAGTTTCAAGAAAAAAAATTGATGGTATTTGTTGTCAAGGATAAAACTGAGGTTTTCAAGGAAACGTTAGATTTTTGGAAGACTTGTGTCCACCAGTGAGAGCTTAATAGCATCTCAATCCATAAAGACTTATCTGATGAGATTTGGTAGGGATACTAATAAAAGTGATTTTTAAAAATATTAACTCAGTGAACCACTATTTCCCAAATGACTAATGCATGAGCTGCAATGTCATGCATAAGTAAAAGATCCATCCAAAGTTCAAGGCAGACCAAAGGACTTCAATGTAAAAGAATATGAAAGGGGTATTGATATGGTTTTAGATTCTACATTGCACCTAACCTTTAAAAATATCCCACTTGTCAAATTTTGGTACAATATGAAAGAATATTCATAACTATCTGAAAAGACTATTAAGATACTTCCCCCTTTCCAACTGTTTGATACTCCTTTTTCTTTACATACTTCAACCAAAATAGCTTGGGGCAACAGATTGAATGTATATGCAGTTTAAGAGAATCCAGGTCTCCTGTCTTAAGCCAGACATCAAAGAGGTTTGAAATAATGTAAAACACTGCCACGCTCCTCACCATTTTTTTTTATTTTTAGAAAATGTAGTTATTTTTCATAAAAATATTTGTTAGTTACCATGTAATAGACTTGATTTAGTAAATGTATTTTCCCTGTTTTTTTTAATTTCTCAGTTTTAATATTTCATGTGGTGAATACGAATAGATATAACCCACATCAAGAAACACTTTCTGATGTCCTCAATGATTTTTCAAAATATAAAAGTGTTGTGAAACCAAAACGTTTAAGAACTGCTGGTGGAGATTATTTTTAAGTATGTTCTAGACATATGATTCCAAGGTAGTGCCTCAGCTTGTATCGATGTGTCCTTGTCCTTAGTTTGCAAAGCTCGGGTCACACCAGTGACACGTGCCTGTCCCAAGAGAGATGGAGTGTGATGTGGTGTCCTCTCTGTGTCCCCTGTGCGCTACGACGTGGAGACACAGGCAGGCTGGCCACTTTATGCCTTTGTGCCCAGAGGGGCACAGTTGCTCTTTTGGGTTTCCACTTGTGATCGAAGTAGGAATATTTGCCTCCAGAGTTCTGAGGCAGATAATCCTGACTCTTGGGCCTCAGTCCTGCTGTTTTCTCAATACTGTGTCTTCAGAATATAAGAAGGGGAGAGGAGGCAGCTCATTTTAATAAACTACCACCTGAGAGAAGGACATTTTAACCCAGTGGTGGTGGGAAAACAATGGAACAGTGTTGTCTGGAAAGAAATGTGTCTCCTGGGGCAGTTTTTGTTGGATTCTATTCAAAGGCTACCGTAACAGGTGGCTTAATCTGGCAATCAGACCCCCAAGTGCCTTGCCAGGGGAGAGCTCTTAAGCGTCTTTAGATGTGACAGTCAGACTACTGGGCCCTGAGCAGACCTGGGGCAGGACAGCAGCACACATCCTGCAGTCCACAGTGCAGGAGGGTGCCAGTCAGGAACCTGTTCTTCCAGTGTGGTGCAAAGAGCCTCAGCATTGCCACGCTGCAGAGACCCCCACGCCAGGACCTTCACAGTGCTGCTGGTCTAGGGCTCTGGGTCTTTAAGTCTAGGGTCTGTGGAGTCCCACCCTCTCATTTGGAAGGTTCAGTCATTCAGCTTCCTCTCGGGGGGTTTTCTTAAGTCATCCTTGGGGTTTTGGGAATATACCCACTCTGGTTTATCATAGCTTTAGCTCTCTCCCCAACTCCATAAATCCCCTCTGTTTCTCTCCCCATAAATACAAATGGATCCACTCTCACATCCTTCCTTCTGGCTTCCTAAGAAGGGGGGCACCCTTTCCACTCATGGCTAACCCTGCACCTTTGCTCTTGATCCCCCTTCTCTTTCTGCCTTCCAGATATGGACCGTGTTCTCTTTGTTAGTCTTTCACTTCTTTATGTTTTCAGAAGTATCCTCTCTCTACGGCTTCCTTCTTCACAGTCATCTTTTCTCACATGTTTCTGTAGTTAGGAGCCTGGGCTCTGTGGTCACACACAACTGAATTCAAATGTGATCTCGAGCCCATTCTTACTGTGTGATTTTGGAATAATTACATAGCATCTCTGTGCCTCAGTTTCTTTATAAAATTCAGTTCTGATAGTACTTGCTTTATGGAACTAAATGACAGTGTCAGACAGAGCATTTGGGGCTTGAAAATTAGTAGGCAGATTGGAAGGCAAATAGGACTTCACCAGCTAGTCAAAGTAGAGTGGGGCTTGGAGAAAAGAAGAGAAAAGGCCAACATTCCAGCCAGAAAAAAAACAAAAAAACAAAACAAAACAAAACAAAAAAACCAACCACATGGCTAGAGGCCTACATGGGGCCAAGAAGAAGCTTGACAGGTGAATTCTCCAGGTAGAGTTCTGGCTGCTTGTGAAGAGTGGGGAGCTCAGGCAGCTGAAGGATGAGGAGTTAGGAGCCCAGAGATAAGGCTGATGAGAACAATAAGAGTTCCTCTGAACCCCTTCTGACAACTCACAGCATCATCTAAACTTGGTTGACCTGAAGGATACATGTTTCATCTTCATCTAAAGCACAAAATTGAGTCCCTGATTGCCTGTTGTCATTTTGGGCCTCAGGGTCTTTGTAGTAAATATGATGATGGCTTTTGAGTCCTGGGATGTTTCTGATTTTACTTGAGCACAGTCTGCCCCCTACTGATCATTTTGGATGTTTTCAACCTAAACGGTTTACTGGATATCATTAAGTGTTGCAGTTTGCTTTTGTCCTCAAGGATATTGGGGGGAGGGACAGGGGGAAGAGGAGGAGAGAATAAAGTCTAAACCTATGCACCACTTAAAAGTTACGTTTAAAAAGTCTCAGAAGTGGCCCTTCTAGCATTAAAAACTGTACAAGTTAGTGTGACTGGGCCAAGTGTAATTTAAACAGAGCCCAGAATGCATACATTAAGCCCTCCAACCCCAGGCACTTGTAATTTGACAAGACTGGTAGTGATGAAAATTTCTGAAGACCCAAAGTTCAGTGAGAAAAATAAATGCATGTATAATTAAGAAAAATATCTACGTCGTTTGAAAGCATAGTGTATTTCAAGAGTGTGCTCTTGATGGGGAAAGGAAAGGAAAACATGAAGGAGGACTCCAGAGAGTTGCAAATTAAGTTCTGTTCTCTGACCAGGCACGCTGGAAGGGAATTAGTGGCACTATCTTACTATTTTCTGTTGTGCAAATAAAATTTTATTGTATCCTTTTCCTCAGTAATAAAATCAATTAAAGATTTAATATTAACTAAATAATTCGTAGGAGACAAGATTATGAGTTCTTGATCTTGAAATGGTACCATAAATGTTACACGGGAGAAAGATTGGGTAAATACTGCTTATACAACGGTTCTTTACTTTATTTTATATATGTTCCTAGAAGCTATAAAGTAAAGGCACATCTAGCAGTAGGGAAAGTAATATTGCCTCCAGACAGACAGCTTTTGTTTTAAGAGCCAGTGAGGAAACTTCTTGATTTTCAAATTTTCTTGAAGTTGTAGTTATAATTTATTATGAAAATTTTAATAGAGACACCTGCAAAACCTCTTTTAATGGTTTATCTGTTTTTAAGCTTATCTAATTTTATAGTTTATCTAATTGTAAGAGTAATATTTTGTGAATTACATCAGAACAGGTATTAGAAGTAAATCTCTTGTATCCTTTATCTGATAAAGTTGGACATAATACTATGCAATTGTCACATCTCAGATAACATGATTTAAGAACCTCATAATATGTCCTTTGGTGTGACTCTAAGACAGGGGTCATCAGACTTTTCTGTGAAGGGCCAGATAGTATATATTTTAAACTTGCAGGTCACAGTCTCTGTTGCAAGTATTCAGTTCTGCCGTGTTAGAAGAACCCTGCCATAAATAATGGTTAAACAAACGAATGTGACAGTGTTCTAATAAAACTTTATTTACAAAAATAAATGGAGCACCAAATTTGGCTTGGGGGCCATAGTGTTCCTTTCTCTGCTCTAAAGTAGAGTAACCTAGGTCTACATATTGACCAAATAGTGAGGATGTGAGATTTGAGCATGGCTAATAGAGATATTTAAATCATATCAGTACATATTTTTAAAACATTTTTTTAATAACAATAGTAAATTCAAAGTCTTTCATCAGTTTATTGGCACTTACTATTTTTAGAATGATATTTGCATGTGACAGTTAACTTCCTCAAGGACCTGAGTATGTATACCTTTGGTACAAAGGTGGAAAAACTCTAGTCTATTGGGAAAAAAAGTGTTGAAATAAACTTGACTATAGATTTAGTGTAAATGAAGTTTTATTCATGGATTGAATTTTAGAGAAGAGATAAGTGAATAATTTCTGCTAGAACTACTCCACTTTATAATTGAACAAATATTTCTCAAATAATTCACACTTTTTTATCCCTTCCCAAATTTCCCCATGAATATTTACCCTAGCGTGCCTAGGCTATCCATGAGAGTGAAAGCGAATTCACATTACAGTTTTTGAAGAGGCTTGCTATTTGAAATATCTGTCTTTAGATGCCACATTTAACCAGTTCTCTTTATAGTACAGCAAAATTCAAAGCCAGCTAAAATTAAAATACCCAAATAAACTGAGGGAGATTGCAGATACCCAAAAGTTGACATTTAAATACATTGTATGAACTTTTCACATCATGCGTGGGTAAGAGAAAGGTATAATTTTCTTCAGATTGCCTTATATGGGGCAAATCAGAATCAACTGATTTCTGTAAATCACCATGAATAGACATTTATTTCAGTCATCATCTCAAGTCCTAGACAGTTTTTTAGTGTCTTATTTCTTCTTTTAAGAGGTTATTGTTTTTTGTTTTTTGTTTTTAATATACTCATACTGTCAACCCTGAAAACCTATGATATTTAGTATTCCCTCAATGGAAAAAGTATTTACCTATGATTATTCTTCCCGTATGTAAGTTTTCTCTGAAATCCTCCCCCATTGCCATCTGTGTGTTTGTGTTGCAGTGGGACTGGAGCCTGACGGGCCGCTCTCCCCTGCACATTGCCAAGTTACATGCCACAAGTCCACTTCCTGCCCAGCCGTGCTTCTTCCCAACTGGCTGGCTTTCATCGTCAGGTTGTAAACTCCCGAGTAAAGAGATAGGAAGACAGTTTGTTATTGATCTCTATAAAAAATAACATGTTATTCTGTCAAAAGTCACAACAAATTTCTATGTACCTTGAAAGTTCAAATTAGCAAAAAAAAAAAAACTGTTTAAAAAACAAAAGAAAACAAATAGACATGAGAGCAGTTGCCACGCAGTGAAATCAGTTTTAAATTATGTTGTCCTTTTGTTTCCTTAGAGAATTTGAAAATCTGTTAAATGGGTAACCTGGTGCTAATTATCTGATTTCTATTTATATGAGTTGATTATAAGTTTATTATATTTGTTAATTTTATTTGTTACATTCGGGAAAGCTAATATATGTCATTTGCATCTGAGAGGAAGAGTTTTCTTTGCCTTGCACTTTAGAAATATTTCATACTCATGTATGTGGTTTATCTATACCATGGAATACTACATGGCAATGAGAAACAACGAAATCTGGCCATGTGTAGCAACATGGATGGACCTTGAGGGTGTTATGCTGAGCGAAATAAGTCAGGCAGAGAAGGACAAATATCACATGTTTGCACGTATAGGAGGATTAGGAGGAACTTGACGGAGGAACAAGGGGGAGAAGAAGGGCGGAAATGGTGGGGGAAAGGGAGAGAGGCAAACCATGAGAGACTCTTGAATGCTGACAAAAACTGAGGACTGATGGATGTGGGGGGGAGGGGCGAGGGGCATGGAGGAGGACACTTGTGGGGATGAGCACTGAGTGTTATGTGGAAACTAATTTGACAATAAACTATTAAAAAAAAAAAAGAAATTATTTCATACTCGTCACTATTCATCCACATCTAAATCAGCTATCACTTAAAATCGTGGCCTCCTTATTCCCTTTTTTTCCAGAACGTTCACCAGTGCTTTGCTTTATTTGTTGGAAAGATTATTCCCCAAAGAAACTATATGAAATTATTAATACTTTATCCAGCAAATGGGAATTTAAGCAACAAGCTTCTTGTTGTTTGTGGGGTTTTTCTTTCCTAATGAGAAATGAGTTAATTTTGCTTTCATAAAAACTTGCACATCAAGATGAATTTCTGGTACCTCCTGGAGATAGAGCATTATTTGCAAGACTGTCTGCATCCTGATCATTGCAAAGGGAGCTCCATCATATAGAACATCAGAAGTTTTAATGAGAAGGGTGATCCCTCTGGCCTTGTGTCACTAATATTTTGTATAAATTCCCCTGGAGAACTGAATTAAGGATGCCATTCCTCATTCTAGCAGTTGGAGATGGAGCCCAAGTAGCTGGAATTTCTGTTGTGGAAGAACACAAAACAGACTAAGAGGCTGTTCTAGGTTCTCCAAATCCCATTCAGTATGTAATGAGGAGAAAACACCATTATCTTACCAGTTTCTGCTATTAAAATGGATGGCTCTTCCTTGAATTCTCTCATTGTAGACTCATTCTAATTGACTGAGTCAAGACCACATCTGATATTTATTTCTTTTTCTGATAATTAATACAGTAACAGCCACTGGAATGAGGGCTGAGGTCAGGGTCCATGTTAGGCAGGAAACATGGAAGGATCCCTTGATCTTGGCTGTGAAGATGTCCAGAAACAATATGGCAGAACAGCGGAGGTTGGGAACACCAGTGAAGCAGTCTGTTTTGAATCAGGCCTTTGGAATCAGTCCTTAGTCTGAGGGCCAAGAAGAAATCAGAGTCCTTCTTCCTAATTTCTGCTACCAAGAATGCAGGAAAACATTCTCCACCTAAAATAGTAAGATGCCTGCAGCCATGCCTGTGTCTTCCTACACACCAGTCATTTTCAGCAATAATAAGCAGGAGGATGGGGTTTTCTACCCTGCATTGATAAGGTCTGAGTTGACAATTTATGTATAAAACTATTATTTGGACCAGATTCAATACCTGCTAAAAAGAAAGGGAACAAGGTAAGGAGATATAACATAGAAAATAATGATTGCAGGGCTTTTGCCAAAGGTATTTTGTTGTGTATAATGCTTTCTGAAGCAGAAATGTAAAAGACAATTCATTATTCATGCTTTTTTCATATTCATACAGATATGACTGTATAATGAAAATTGGTCTTTTGCTGTGGGGATAACTCTGAGTCTCTCAGTAATAAATATTCTCCAGGACCAAGGGATTTATATGCAGAAATCATCTTTACAAAGCAAACTTTGCCTCAAAAACAAGGCTCTTGTTTTTAGGGGATGCTTGCTATATTGCCAAGAGCTTTGTGCTGTTTACCAACAGTTATATCAGATACAAATTAGGAAATTTAATTATAAAATGGTCCTAATCATCCATAAGTGTTTTAATCAATTTATATTTATTCATTTTTAAACTAAATATAGAAAACTTCTGTTTTCTTTCAGTAAATCCAGAGCAGTCATTCAGGGCTGAGCAATAACAAATGTGGAAAATGTTCTGGTTAGGGGCTCAGCTAGTTAGACTAAATCTGTGTATTGAGCATGGGCAAATATGAACCCACTCAACTCTTGGATTAAGTGCTGTATGTTTTCGTTTAATTATGTTTCAGAAACAGTTTAAAGTATCAATTGATAGGTTAGTTCCCCTTGATGCATTGTTTCGAAGTAGTTATTGTCTGGTAGAACACTGTACTCCAGGTAATGGAACCTAATAAATTTTTGATAACAGCCTGGAGAGAAGAGATTTCATCTTCCAGTGGAAAACATTATCAGAGCAATTTTCATTGTATGCCTACAGCATTTGGGTATTGTCCAACTTTAGTGATTTAGGAAAATCCTAGATCCCACAGGAACATCAGAAAATCAGAAGAAATAGGTAAAGCTAGTAAGTTGAGTCTGTATATAATCTCACTGATGAAACTCATTAAGTAGCATGATCATTATTTCTCTCTGCCAGTGAGCTGGGAACTAAATGGGGAATGTGGTTCTGAAAGAAGGAGCATAGTGATAGATCAACAGCCTGCAAGACTTGGTTCTGTAGTTCTGCTGTGGGCAGTTAGGAGTGACTGATGGAAGATGGGTGATTTTTCTAACAGTGGTACCCACCAACAATGTAACGTGGTAATTCTGAAGACTAGGTTAATTGAAAATAAGAAGTAGTTGCAATTCCTCTTTAAAATGATCTGACCTTACTTAGGACATTAATACATTGTTTATCCTAATAATAATCAATGTGTATGATTATCAATAAGTGTTTGGCACTTGCCAAGGCAGAAAGTAACCTTTGGAAATAGTTAGCAGAGTGTATACAAAACCATTTAAACATTGTAAGTTTAAAACACACACACACACAATTTAACTTTTCATCATTTCCATTTAAAGCTTGGTTTTATAAAACATAAAAAGATATTTTTAAATGTTCTGCAACACAGGAATTTAAATAGAAATATCCATAGCTTTGTAGGTTCATGTTATATAAATTAAAATCAAATAGTTAAAAATGTTTTCAATATAGGAACTACACAATGGAATAAATGGCAGAGGACCTAATAGCAATATTTCATTACTAATGGATTAGGATTAGTTACTTTCAAGATCTAAACAAAGGCCATTGTTTAAATGTTTTAAAACCATTTAAAAGTCACCACAGTTGACCTTTGAAATCTGAAACTATATGACATCAATTGTTGCTGAATAAAGTGAGTGTATATATGCACATACTTGCTTTCTCAGTTTCATAATATGCCTTTCACTTTTGGCTAATTTATTTGTCCCTACATGAACAGTCTATTTTTCCAAGGTTTCAAGTTAGATCATCATTTGGGCCAATCTTGACATTTAAAATTGCAGAGAAGTTCAAGTGTACTTTAGGAGAAATAGATTTATAAATAAGAGTAAAAATATTAGTAAATGAAAGACTGTATTTCCAAGCAAAGGAAATTCCACATCATAGCAAACCATGGTTAGGAGATAAATCAGTGTCAGAGAATGATGATCTTTTCATATGTGCCAATAAGTAGCTCCACTGAAATTGACCAAAATAAGGACGGGCAATTTACCATTACTTTTGCCATTTTTTTCCCTAATGACTGCGGACCAGTAATGGTTAAGATTTAGAGCTTGTTTTTGTAGGATTCATCATAAAAGCCACATATTAAGATTTCATTTTGGGGCGCCTGGGTGGCTCAGTCGGTTAAGCGTCCGACTTTCGCTTAGGTCATGATCTCGCGGTTCGTGGGTTCGAGCCCCGCGTCGGGCTCTGTGCTGACTGCCAGCTCAGAGCCTGGAGCCTGTTTCAGTCTGTGACTCCCTCTCTCTCTGACCCTCCCCTGCTCACGCTGTCTCTCTCTCTCTCACTCTCCCTCTCCTAGAAATAAATTTTAAAAAAAAAAACATTTTAAAAAAAAAAGATTTCATTTTAACATTCTAGTGGACATATTCCAGGAGAAGGATGCAAAATCCCTAGCCACAGAAGTCAGAGAAGTGGTTCAGTTGGACCTGCACTGCTGCCAAAAGATTTTACTAAAGTACAAAGCCAAGTAATGTCTTTCTTTGCTTGACATCCTGGGGTAATTTCTCCCGTAGCTTCAAATTCCTTGGTTTAGTACAAAACATCCTTTATAATCTGGCCTTTGCCTTGGCATTTATCTCCATAGTTACTGGTCTCTGGTGTGTCTCTGCCATTCTGTGGTAAGCTCCCAGAGGTAGGAAATATATGTGATTCATCTTAGGACCACCAGTGCTAGGTCTAGTAAGAACCTCAGTAAGTATCTGTTGAACGGTTGAACAGATGGTTGGAAATATTGCAGTATTCTAAGACCTAACATGGCTGTGTTTTTTCCTTCCTCAAGGACTTTGGCATCATGATTCTGCATCACATTGTAGCTATTTTCTTGATTTCCTTTTCATATGTCAACAATATGGCCCGAGTAGGGACCCTGATCCTCTGCCTTCATGATTCATCTGATTCTCTTCTAGAGGTAAATGTTTTCTTTCATCTTTAAGAGTTCAAATTCCAGAATTCAGGAAATCCCCAAGACCATCACTTATTCTATATTAACTAGACAGTGCTGGGGGAAGATCGTTATGTGACTGATTTGAAACTGCCAAGTGTTTCTTTTGTAAATTGGTAAAAGTGAGACTTTAGTGTATAAATTTTTGTACTAAGAATGTTGATCATCATAGGATTCTTTATTAGTATAAAAATGAAAACTTTCACTATTCCAGACTTAAGAAATGAATGTTTTACAGTCAGAAAATCATTATTTGAATAGGTTTTGTTCTAGTGTTACAAAGTTTCACACCGTTATATGTGGAAAGTATATGTAACTCAATTCAGTTATTAATGGTAGTTATATATCCTGGTGAAATTAATTAATGGTCAAAGTTTTTATTGACAATATACATATTATCCTAGTATTTTTACAGTGAAAAGTGTGTATGAATTACAAATTAAATATAAACTGATTCTCCTTATATAAGTATGAAAAGTGTCTGAGGAAATATTGGTTGCATTTTAATTAACTTTCTAAACCATTATTACTTAGGATTATTAAAGTAGCAAAAAAAACAAGAAGAAGAAAAAGAAAAATGCTTCCAGCATATTTCAAAACATAAAATCCCATGGAAAATTTTGATGTGGTGTTTACTTTTAATCCTGGCCCCTATGAAAGGACACACCCAATAGAGATATATAATTCTGAGTTTTTATTCTTCCTGTCCCACAGTTCTGCCCCTTTGAAGTATATACTGTCACTGTGAATAGGGAATAGAAGTCCCCTCAAATAATGACCTACCATTACAGTATAAGCAGAAATTCCATATGATAAAATTGAATCTCCTATAAAGATAATTAGTTGAGGTTTGAAGTAAATACAGCACTTTATGAAAAAACTCTGTTCCCTATAAGCCTATGAAACAGAAAACCTGTCCTAATGGGCTATATCAGACGATAGTGTGGCACTATGATTTTTAAGTGATTCAAGCTAGACTCTAGTTAGCATATTCTTTAAAGGAGAAATATAATTGTATAAGAGCAGTCTGAAAATCTGTTACTGTTTAGTTAAATCCTAAGTATGCTTGAAAGTGGATACTTTCAAAGCAATCTACAGTTTTGAAGTCAGTCGGCCAACTTTATTGTCTATGGAAATGGCTGGTTGAATCTTTGTCTACCACTTTTATCCAGAAAAGAAAAATAATCCGGAAATGTCAGTCATGTGGCTTAAAAGCAAATATTCTTCATCACCTGGATTTTCTTTACCTTATAGAGTAATGCTTGAGAATATCCAAATAATGAGATATGTCAACCATCACCTCTTTGAAGTGGGATCTATGACCTAGACATTTCCGAAAAATTGCATGTTTGATGTCTTTTTATTGAATACTGGTGAATGAATGTAGGAGAAAAATGGTTTACCTAGGCAGAAGGAGGCAGAAGGTGTTTTTTTCTTTCTTACTGTAATTCATGGTGTCACACCCAAAGTACTCATGAAATTAAAAGTTCATAATCCTGGCTTCTGCTCAGTTAATAGATATTTTTTTCTTAGGAATCCATTTCTGTCGTAGCTCTGTGTTTTACCTGAAGCTACCAAATTTTAGCTTCTGTGTATACTGTCATCCTTTCAAGGTTGGCTCAGCTAATTTAACTTTCTAAGAAGTAGAAATAATGTTATGAATTCAGCAAGACATCTTCAGTTTATAACCCTGTGTGTGGGTGTGGGTGAATTCTAGGTGAAAATGTAAAAAGAGGTGATCAAGCAAAATTATGTTTTCAGTGTCACCTGTTGTCAGAATCATCTGCAAAAAGTAGATGTTAGGAAAAGGGATGTAATTCCTTACTTAATTTATAATATAAAAAGTGGTCATTAAATTACTGTTGTAAATTATTAGAGTAATTCTCATGGACACTTCAATCATTAGTGACTTTCATCTAGAAAATGACCCATTAATGTAACTTTGAAAATTATACCTAAGTGAATTCATTGAAATAACATGATTTTGACATGTTTTTCATTTCTAAATTTATGAGAATAAGCCAAGAAAATGTCTTCCCAGAATTTTTCTTATTACTATTTAAGGAAAACCTTTAACTCTAAACAGAAAGAAAGCAATGCAGAAAGGCTCCATATATTCTGTATAAAGTGTGTGGCCTTACTGTTTGCTGCTCATTAGAGGTTTCAAGGATTGTCTAGTACTTTTTACTTTGACCTGTTATGCCAGATTCCTGTGTTGGTGTCTTTGGCTTGCTAATATTGTTTATAATGCAAGAATTTTCTTATTTTTCTGTTTCTCTGCGATCAACCATATAATTGAATTTTTCAGGTTGCTGAATGTTTTATTAAATCTGTGACAGTACTTCTACTTCTAGCTAATGCTGCATTTCACTCAGCTTATGGGTAATTTATAAATACTGGTGCATGATGCATGACATTTCAAAGTAGCAGGCAGTTTAATGCATCTGGTAAGTTGTATCTTATAGGAGACTCATGTATATTGAAAGAAGCTTTTCATTTATCAGTTTAACCAAATTAATATATCACATTCCTTCCTTTCATAGGCTGCCAAAATGGCAAATTATGCCAAGTTTCAGAAAAGTTGTGATCTTCTGTTTGTTATGTTTGCCATGGTTTTTATCACCGCACGACTGGGCATATATCCTTTCTGGTGAGTATGCCAATCTTCTTTCCGTTAGAGCTACCCCTTCCACATAGGCTTTATGAACTATTTTGCTTTTGAATTTCATTCCAAATATTTAGTAAGAGGTTTAAAGAAAGTAGGGGAGGGACTCAAGAAATGCCTTGATTTCTTCTTCCAGAAGAGGGTTGTACTCTTGACTAATACTTCTGCAGGATAGTTAGAGAGGGATGTGGCTTACAGAGGTTCAGAGGCCACAGAAAGCCATCTGCCATTTTGGTGTCCAGTCTAGCGTATGATTCAGCAATCCTTAGCTATAAAAGTTTGAATCAATAAAGGAGACTTGGTTTTGTAGCCAGTATGTATCAAGGATTCTCCTGTACCAGGGTTTTACAAAGCATTGTTTCTGGGCTAGTAGCAACAGCATCACCAGGGAACTTGTTAGCAGTGCAACTTACTGGACCCCACCTCAGACCTACAGATTCAAAAACTTTGGAGATGGTTCCTAGAAATCTGTGTTTGGATGAGCCTTCCTGATGGTTCTGCTCCGTATTAAAAGTTGAGTACCATGTGCTGTGTAATTCTCTTCACCTAACTGTATGTATAGCTAAAACAGATGGACAGTATAACCTGAAAGTAATCCCTGAAATTCTCTATGGCCTATTAATAAATGGATGTCTTTTGTTGAGAGCTAAGGACACAATATGACTGACTTTGATGGAATCTGATAATCCTTTCTATAGAAGATAAGTCCAGTGTCATTAATCTTTTTTCTGGAAGGCTATTACTTGAACTAGAAAAGAAATGAGCCTTCTGTACATGTAAAATCTACCACTGATGGCAGATGTTTTTTCCATTTTGAGAAATTGATTTGAATGGGAAATTAAAGCAATGGAAATTGGAAAAAGCTGAGAATTAAAGGGTTACAATAATAACTTGCCCAAATAGAAAAACAAACATAATAAAGTTGGGACTTTGAAGTAAGTATGGCTATCGATGGAGTTCCATAAACCAATTACTTACACACACACACACGCACACGCACACATGCACCCATGCACACATACCCCTTCTCCTTGAGGCTCCAGGTCCTTTTGAACACTTATTTATTATGAAAATCATATCAAGAAGCAAACTTTTGTGTTGGCAACAAGCATTTATAAAACCCCAGTTTTATGTGCTCGTAGGTAGGAAACACATGTAATTTTGAATATAATGCATCTGTAATTATTTCAGAATTGGGGCTCTTTCAAGATTATTAACAGAACTAGTGGTAAGAATTTAAATAGAAGTAATTAGAGCAACGTCCAGGACATACTTCTTAAGGGAATAATGGGAAGGTTTTCTTACCTAGGATTTCTGAGAACCTGAGTTACAAAGAAATAAGCATCACTCTCAAGTACTTTGGTTTGCTTACTTCCCTTTAAGGGTAGAATTAAAATTGAGATGCACCCCTTCTCCTTCCCTCTAGCTAATTTGTAGAAAGCTCTTTAGGTTTAGACAGCACTGAGTTGCCTAGAACATAGACTGCAAAATATAGAAAGTAGGTAATGCTACCAAAAAAATAACTAATAGGTGTGCCCTATGATCATGCCATAGACTAGCCACTTAGAAAAATCCTTATAACCAAATACAAAGCTAGAGCTTTTATTGCAAATGCTGTAGGACTTCTGCTACCACGCCCCTGCATGCAGCCACGGTTTTTAAGAGGCACCTTGCAGAGAGAAATATTTTATTGTTTGTAATACAAGCAATAATTTGTATACCTGCTCCCACTGTAGTTGTACATCTAGTGAATGAAATCCTTTTCAGATATACCTAATAAGTAACCTTAATGCCTGGATGACCTTTGTTTCCAAATTCTAAAGCATAATGAGTATTTTAAGTGTTTAAAATTACCACGTGCATGACAATTGCCAATAGTGTTTTAAATATTTCCCTTAAGACTGTGAAATTATTTTACAAGTTCCTTTTAAATTAGGAAATCCTAGAATTGAGAGAGACAACAGGTTGCAACTCCAGAATCTTCTCCTGCCACCTCTGCCTGGGATAGGAGTTCTGTCAGTTTCCCTGGTCTAGGAGTATTCCTTCAGAGGTCGAGGTAGAAATGGTTTCTTAAATGAAACAGAAACCTGGGCCTTTACAATTTATAAGCTAGAGGTTCTTAATCTGTTTAGAGATCCCTGAAACAGTACCAAAGAAACGATATTTGTGTGTGTTTTTTTCCTGGAGGAGAGGGTACAGATTCTCAAGGAGATCCGTGACTCCCTCCCCTCCTCAAAAAAGTGCCTCTGGAAACAGACTAAGTGTACCCTGCCACTTCGAATTGAAAACTCTTAAGAACGTGAAGATCTCTAACGTATCATCAGTGTGTTTTCTCTTCATCGGGAAGCATCTTTAATCCCTTCAGTTGTTCCTGCTTATTGTTTGCTCCCCTTTGTTTATTCCTGAGAATTCCTCTTGTCACGATGTTCCAAATGTGGACTGCCCGGTATAAAATACAAGAGAACTCAAAACAAGTTTTATTTAGAACTGCATTTCTTGGGGCGCCTGGGTGGCTCAGTCGGCTAAGCATCCGACTTCGGCTCAGGTCATGATCTCACGGTTCATGGGTTTGAGCCCCACGTCAGGCTCTGTGCTGACAGCTCAGAGCCTGGAGCCTGCTTCAGATTCCGTGTCTCCCTCTCTCTCTGCCCCTCCCCTGCTCATGCTCTGTGTCTGTCTCTCGAAAATGAATAAATGTTAAAAAAATGGTTTTTTTAAAAGAAATGCATTTCTTTAATGCAGCTTGCCATTGCAATAACTGTAAGCAACTTTGACATTGTATTGTTGCTGATCTGATAAACATCTGAGCTCCTGCCAGACTAGATCTTCTTCATCCTAAATTTATTTTTATGTATTTTTATTTCTACTATGATTTATTTGTATACCTAATTATACAAACTGCAGCAATTCCTATTCATTTTTATCATGTTATTTTCAAATATTCTAGCCAAGTAGGATCTTGTGAACTATATCCAGTGCCATACTTATCCCTTCCACCTTTATGTTACTTAAGCGTATGCCTTTCATGCTTTTCCCAACTCATCGAAGAAAAAAGTTGACCCAGAGGAGCTCCTGATACCTGAAGAATTTCTTTGAGTTGACTTCAGTCTCTCCACCGCCAGTCTTTCTTTATGATCTTTCTACTTGCTCGTCCTCATAACTGCTCTGTCCTCATGGCTGCTATTCTCCCACACTTTTCCCAGGTGTAATCAAAGACTTCATCCAAGGTCTTGTGAAAGTCAAAATTTACTCTGTTGTTTAAGATATCGTCTGCACATGTAGAGGCAGGGTGAAAAAGTATGTGGGGCCCAGCCGGCATGACTTGATTTAGGAGACCTTTGTTGGCTTCTGGCTCTTCACTTCTAGGTACTCATCCCCATCTGTTTGATTATCTGTCTGCAACAGTGAACTTATCAGTCTAAAATTTCTAGTCTTTGCCTTTTCCATATTGTTTACGTGTGGACTTTTACCTTCCGTTATGCCACCATTTTTTAAAATGTACTTTGTAAATATTTATTGGGTACCTACTATATAACCAGTAAGGGCTGGGTGATGAGAATTCACTTAGATACAGGACCTCCCTTGGGGCACTTGGTGTTGAACCTTGATTGGTCCCTTCAGGGACCTATTATTCTGGTTAATATTTTGGGGGGCCTAGAGATTATAAATTATTTTCTCAACATTTTCTCGAGATAAGTAAGATAACTGGATGTCAGTGTTAAATAGTTTGGTTGAGTGTACTAAGGAGCTTTGTCAACTAAAGAGAGCATTATACTATGTAGATACTGTGTGCGTGAAACAGTCACTGGCTACTGGAGGGAAGGAACTGGAGGCAGATTGGACTTTAGTTTTTAACAAGAATTTTATGAACTTCTTTCTTCTCCAAGTACTTGTGCTTCAGATGGAAGAAGACACAAAATTATTCCATGTGCTCTCTGCTTCTTGTAATTTGTAATCCATCTACATTGGAATCACCAACCATATCTTGCAGGTTCCTCCTGACCATACATCTGTTCCCACATGAGCCATCAGAATTTTTATAATTTGTGGTTTTAATAAACTGGGATCATTCTTTTTTTATTAAGTTTGTTTATTTGAGAGAGAGATGGTGGGGGAGGGGAGTGGCTGAGAGATGGAGAGAGAGAGAGAATCTGCACTGACAGTGTGGAGCCTGATGCAAGGGCTTGAACTCATGAACCGTGAGATCATGGCCTGAGATGAAATCAAGAGTCGGACACTAAACTGACTGAGCCACCCAGGTGGACACTGGGCTCATTCTTTGTTGTGTCTTCAGTCCATGTCTCACCAAGACAGCATCCACCATGATTAGCCTTTTAAGATTCATACATAGCTCAGACTTTTCTTTTGACCACAATATATCCTTCTAGAACAACACTGTCAAATGGAAATATAATTCAGCCTTCATATTTATTTTAT
This sequence comes from Crocuta crocuta, assembly GCF_008692635.1. NCBI lineage: Eukaryota > Metazoa > Chordata > Mammalia > Carnivora > Hyaenidae > Crocuta > Crocuta crocuta. The sequence continues at coordinate 3,203,294 of NW_027551572.1, forward strand.
AATTTCTAGTAGCTGCATTAAAAAAGTAAGAAAGAGGTGACATCTATTTACATGACATATTTTGTTTATATAACATTATTATATAAACATTTGTTTATAATATTTATATATTATCAGTATATACAAAATAATGTCATTTTAACATATAATCAATATTAAATATTACTGATATTTTCATTCTTCTGTTGCACACCAAATCTTGGAAATTGGGTATGTGTTTCACATTAGTGCATCACTCAGAAGTCTTTGTATTTTAGCCTTTATGGTGTGGTTGGACAGTCAGTGATTATATCATTTTTGAGATTAAGCCCATCATTGTAAACTATTACTGTTTTCATTGATCTGCATCTCTCTTTCCTTAACTCCATTGAAGTTTAATCCCTGAAATTCCTAACAATTGCCCATATTTTATGAAGCTGTGGTTTCAAATGGCACAGAGTAGATTGTGCTTAATGTCATTGTGGCATGTATCACAATGCCTTGCCCACAATGGCTACTCACTAAGTACTTGTTGAGTACATTAGATATCCTTTCATTCTAAAAAAATCTCACATCTGTTTTCTTAGTTGAGCTTTTTTTTTAATGTTGACTTACTTTTTTTTAAAATAGTTTATTGTCAGATTGGTTTCCATATAACACCCAGTGATCATCCCCACAAATTTAGTTGAGCTTTTTAAATCATTGTCAAGTAGATAGGGGCAGTTTCTCCCCTACACAGAGAAAACCAATTCATTTAGTCAGTGATTTACCCAGTCTCTCTGGACTCTCTTTTCCTGACATCCAGCAAGTACTTACTAAGTTTCAGGTGTTTCTTCCACCGGAACAATACTCTCTTCTTTAAGGATGAGGGCATAAAGCTGTTGATAAGATGCATTTTTGGTAGTTGTTACATAAAGAGTAATTTTAAAATGATTGTCTCTATCATTTGACCCAGCCAAGACTCCAGAGGTACTGTAGGCATCATTCTCTCCCAGCCATACATTAGAATGTCATAACAAAATAGGCAAATCTACACAGATCCTGACAGGGAAGTAACATGGTGTAGACAGTAGAAAGACTACTTGCTTTTGGTCCTGGTTCTCCCCTGTCACTGTGTGTCTGTAGACCAGGTGTATAACTTCTCTGCATCCATGTCCCCATCAGAAAAATAAGAATAATAGTAATCATCCCATCTACCTTAACAGGAAATGTTAAGGATCAAATGACATACTACTTATAGTGATGTTCTGTAACTATAAAATACTTTTTAAACATTAAGGATTTTAAAAAATCTATTACTGTTAAAAATGGAAATTGCCATCATGGCCAAGTGGCTAGAAATTTTTATTACATTTTACAGCCTCCAACTAATCTAGATTAAGGAACCATAATCATAGGCACTTTTGAAATAAAACTGTAAAAATGCACTCTTCAACTATGAGATTCAGAATATCTTATTTCAGTCACTTCTGATTTCAGTACTCAGTGAGCATATAATATCAGATGTGTCCCAAGTTGCCTTATTCTCTCAAATTCTCAGTGACCATACTGATCCTGAGCCGCCAGAAGTGACTATTACTATTTGCAGAATCTCAGAGAATTTCATAAAATGCAATATATGTCAGGCCAGTTCTTTCCTGCAAGTCGCAGATTGACAGATCATTATCCAGCTATGAATGGATATACCACAATTGCCAAAACCTCTTCCTGTGGCCTAATGATGACTCTCCATTTCCCCATTCATGTCCCACCAAAAGCTAACCCTGTGACTATGGGAGAGTTAGAGTCAAATAGGTACTTCGGTGACCTGCTATTATTCAGATGGAAACATGTGACATCTCAGATAGTTATTTTCTGTGCATTTCTGTCCTGCAAAGTAAGAGAATGATTGCTGATTTGTACTCTCTGAAAGTTTCTACAATTAAAAAGAAAAAAAATGTTGCAAAAGAGCCTCGATCGTTCTTTAACCATTTTCCATAATAAGGTTTGAAATTCATCCAGATGCATATGGGAATATCATCTTCTCTAATTTATTTTTAAAGACATACTTTACCAAAGTAGTGTGGCTTATCTGCCTTTCTGAATATCTGATAAGATTAGCCTCAGAGTTCACAAATTTGGAGAAGCTGGGTATGTGCTTGTATTTTTTTCTAGAATCCGTTCACAGATTTTCTGGTGTTGGTATTTGCTAAATATATTTTAAAGATAAAGGATGAAATCTTTCAGCTATTAGTATTTTGGCTATTTGGCATATTTTTAATAATACTTACAGGTATTGGCATCAATTAATACCTTTCGAAAGGTATGGTAGAGATGAATGGAAATAAAGTGTTTGGAATGTTTTGCTTCTTTTCGTGTGAACATAATAATTTTTATATAATTTCAAGATTGAAGGGTTAGGCCAGGAGTCAGAAAACTTTGGCCTGTAGGACAAATCAGCCCCATTGCCTGTTTGTGTAAATTAAGGTGTATCGGAGCATAACCTTGCTCATCTGTTACATGTTGTCTTTGGCTGCTTTCTGCCACAATGGCTTGAGTCATTGGGACAGAGTATATAGCCTGCTAATCCTAAATTAATTTACCAGCTGTTTTTTCACAGAAAAAATTTGCCAGCTCCTGGGTTAGGGCATTAAGAATTAGTTTGATGAGTAAAAAAGGCAGTGCAAGGAGTAGTGATGTATTCCATGCACTCAGCTTTTAGATGCCTCTAGAAGTCTGGTCTACATTAGGCAAAAAACATGCAGGTATTCTTAATACTGTATATGAGGTGGGCAGAATATGCTCCCAATTAAGTAAGCTTTTTCTTCTTGTGACTTGAATCAACAACAACCAAATATGCAGTATCCTAGTAATGCTTTCCGCACAGAACTTATGTCTTAAGTGTTCCTTTCCTCCCTCCCAGTCATTGCAGAGAACCCTTTGCTAAGGGCAAACGGGGGGAAAAAAATAAGATTGTTTGTTCAAAGTATCGTAAAAATCTGTATGGCCATTTCATCTGTTTTAAAAATATCTGAGTATGGCGATAAAGTCTAAGGCCATGGCCAGAGAGCTGCAAATTCTATATTTGGTCAGGAATCTCACTTATTTGAGAGTGATGCTCTGTGGAAAATTCTAGCAGATGAAGAACTCGCATCAGCTGTTTCCACTTTCTTATGTTTTCGTAAAGAGCGGCTGTGTGCCGGGCCAGTTCTCTCCTGCAGCATTTACCCTCACCTCCCTGACCGTGGTTCCAGGCTCCCTCCTGTCAACGAGCCACTTTGTCCATACTAAGCCCCTTTTCAACAGCTCGGCTCTGGACTACCTTGTCTCTGCCCATTGCCTACCTCTCAGTCGGGACCATTACTGGCACCCATCCCAGAAACCCTCCCTGCACAATCCCGGTGTGCAGCGCTCTGTGCCCCTGTCAGCGAGGCCCACCCTGGCTGCGTCCTTTCATTTTCAGAACTTTGTCCATACCTCTGAATGTCATCTCTGGGATGGCAGTGTAGTCATGGAAATGGAGCCANCTCTATTGTTAATTTTTTGAGGAACCTCCATACTGTTTTCCAGAGGGGCTGTACCAGTTTACATTCCCATCTTGGTGGAATGTATCTTATATATTATTACTTAGTTTTTTATGTCTTAATACAAGGAAGCAAACACTTCCTCATAGGCAAGGAGCCATATATTCTTTGTAAATCTATTCATTGCACTTCACTGTGAGCCTGCTGTGTGGTAGGCACAGTTGTAGGTGTTGGGGAAATAGAGATTGATTAGGTCATGAGGCCAGGAACACCCAGCACTGCAGAACCATCAATTAATATTTGTTAACTGAATAAATAAAAATTTAGAATTTCCCATGTGGTTTGATGCAGTCACGACTGAGACTTTGCAGCCCACATGTGTCTTTCTTATGATATAGAATAGTCTGATCAAAGAAGACAAAGGTGTCAGTGACTCAGTAGCTTTCAAAAGTGGGGGCCATTCCAGCCACTGAATCATTTGCTCAGACAGAATTTATAAGAACAGAATTGAGTAATTTTTAAATAAATACTGCCTTTGTCCACAGTGGATAATAAAACAAATGCTAAATGTCAAAGAATTAGAAATACAGGGGTTAAATATATGTAAGGAAACTCACAGCACAAGTCGATACACTGAAAACGCAAGGAGCCTGGGTGAGCACAGGATGAAGATGTGTCACACGGTGGCTCTTGGTAAATGAGGCAACAAAGAGAAGTGCTCAAGAGGTTGCAGGGCAGTGTAGGGAGAGAGCAGCTGTTCAAGAAAAGGGGAAATAGGAAAAATAAAGCATCTTCTCTCCTTCCATGTGATCACCAAAGAAGGCGAGCAAGCACACACAGAAGACTACCCTGAGAGGGTAATTAATTCTGTCCCAGGGCCAGGACAGTTGTGTACAGCCACCATCAGGGACTTCCGATCCAGCTTCTATCAGTTGCAGGCTAGGAACCCAATCTCAAATTCATAGCAAGTTCCACATCTTTTAGAACAACTTGGACCAACCCAATTTAGCTGTCTTAATTTCCTTTTTTTTTAATGGACCACATAGAAACCCACACCTAATTTTCACAGACACCAGTGTCTTAGGCTGCTTTGTGTCCCACGCAGCCTCCACCCTTGCCTTAAATAGAGTTGTCAGAAAATAAATATCTAATTTCATTTGTTGGTTGCTAATGCATCGTATCATGATCTTTGAGTTACATATTCAGTGGTTATGACAAAATGTCGTATGAAGCATTCATTGAAGTATTTATTAAAACTTGAAGAAATGAGGGGCGCCTGGGTGGCTTAGTCAGTTAAGCGTCCGACTTTCGCTTAGGGCATGATCTCGCGGTTCGTGGGTTCGAGCCCCGCATCGGGCTCTGTGCTGACTGCCAGCTCAGAGCCTGGAGCCTGTTTCAGAGTCTGTGTCTCCCTCTCTCTCCTAGAAGTAAATAAAACATTAAAAAAAAAAAAAACTTGAAGAAATGATTCTGAATACCTTCCATTTTTTAGTGACATATAAGAGTGGTTGGGTTGAAACCATTCCAAATGTTCTAAAATTCTGAGAAATAAAGAAGTAGTATTTTAATTACTTAACATTTTTAGACTGCTTTTGAAATTGAAATGTAAATACAGTAAAATGTATTTAATGAAATATAAGAGTCCTTTAACTCTACTTTTACTGTGCAGTAGTGTGTGCTAAGCAAATCAGGACATAATGGGGATTATTTCCCAAAATAGGCTCCAGGGAGTACTCTGGTTCACCTGTGTTCCAGCTTTGTCTCCTATTTTCTCACCTGCAGTGCTCTGCAATTAATAGTTTGTGATACGGGTATTAACTTCAGGCAGTACAAGATTATAAACCATTACATAATAGTAATATATTCTTCCATGACTTTTTCTTAGGCTTTTTGACTAAAAACTAGTGAACAGAACAAAGAGTTTTCTGGTTATCATTAACTAGAATATTTCTATTCATCAACGTTTTAGTCCACCAAATTGTTCTTGTTCTAATATCGTGGACCTATAAGGGTGTTTTCATCTTCTGTCTACTACTGATGGGCAAACGCCTCAGTAAAGCAATGAATACTTTAAGTTAGCATTAAAGTACCATGTGAACACATTGTATTCAGTCAATTCAGAAGCCAGCATGAAACACTGAAGGAATCTTCCTTTGTGCGCAGGTCTCTTAAATCACCTCTCTTACCCAGTTTGCAAAGTCAGCACTTTATTTAAAAGGGTCAAAACCCTTTCCTTATACATTAAGTCTGTAGTATCTTCCAGAAATAAGTCAGGTGCTTCACAAAACAGGTTAAAGCTTTGGCAAAAAAAAGTACAGAAGACACAGAGCTTAACCATCTCTCTCAGTTGTGAATTATTCATGGAGCTCGACCCCCTTTTCTCTTCCTTAGCCATATGATTGCATTTATTTCAAATTGTGCCCCCCCTATCCTCAAACATTTAATTAGATGTTCAAGTCCCCTATTCTCATAGCAATTGAAAGACATTTTCCTGAAGTACTGTTCTGATGCTAATTTTGGTAATAATTCATTCACTTGTTCCCCTTCACTCAAGAGTGAGCTTCATCAGGGCAGGACCATGTGTTTTCTCCTTTTACATGCCAAGTGCCACGCACATTATCTGCTATGCTCTAAGTTTGCTGATTTATCTTGTAGTAGATCTTCATGATTTATTCTGGCTCTTAATTTGGAATTCACTATCATAAAAGTGTTCACCCCAGGCAGGTAGTTTGTTTACTTGTATACTAATTTCAATATAATCGAGTATCATTCTATTTCTTTCTTCCCAATTCAAGGAGAAATATTCTCAATGCCAGACTAGTGCTTATATAATATCCTCTTCTCTTGAGCCCACATCCTCACTAATCCCCCTGACATAGTTTGCCTACCCTAACATGCTATCCCCCACAGCTAGTGTTTGGGAGGTGTTCTGTTTCAGGTATAGAATGTAGGAGACCGGACTTTGGGTGGCCCACACTGGACAAACTGACTTGTGTCTGTTCTCTTTCTTTTTAACTTGATTTCTACCCATCCTTCAAAGGTTTGGGGAAGATGATGAATTTTGCCTTATTCTGAAAATAACTGCATGCACAACTAGGATCATTGCTTATTTTTATCTTCTGGCCTACTTTTTCTCACAAAAAAGGTGAAATAAAGTGGGTGCTCCATCATATGTAAATATATCTTAAATATATCTAAAAACTACTTATATGCATAAATATATATTTACCATAGGTGAATATGTATAGGTCCTTATATTTTAAGTAAATATATATTTACAGAGATTTATAGATTTTATATATATATATATATTTATCTTATAATGAAACTTTTACTTACTTTTATCACCATCAAATAAATATCACAACAGCTGCTTCCATGAGTTCACGGGGCTTCTCTTTTTAGTAGTTAAGAAGTGGTGAGACTATTGATTGCTGCCTGCTGTAAAAGGAATAAGATTGAATGTTATATTTTCTTCATAAATTTGCCCTAATGGCTTTGAGATTTCAGATAAGGCAATTCCACTGCTTTTACATGAAAAGCTAACAGTTTCATTAAAACTGTATTTTTCTAGGGTGCCTGGGTGGCTCCGTCGGTTAAGCGACCAACTAGATTTTAGCTCAGGTCACAGTCTCACAGTTGATGAGATCAGGTGTCATATTGGGCTCTGTGTTGACAGCCCAGAACCTGCGTGGGATTCTCTCTCTCAGTCTCTCTCTCTCTCTCTCCTCTCTCTCTCTCCCCCTCCCTTCCTCCCACTCTCTCTCAAAATAAATAAATAAACATTTAAAATTTTAAAAAAATGTAAAACCCTGTATCATGCTGGCACTTTTGAAGAGTGCTACAAACAGGTGCTACAAACAGGTCTAAAATGGGCACATGACTTCACCTCATGGGCAGGATACATTTGCCTGGGCCAGTATCTGGAGCATCTTGAAAATAGCCAGTAGATTTCCAAACCACTTGAGAATGGGTTCACATGGATTCAGGCTGGGATTTTTTGTTTCTTTGTTTTTTGGTTTTGGGTTTTTTGTTTTTATGTCTTTATTTTATTTTGAGAGACAGAGAGCGAGTGGGGGAGGGGCAGACAGAGAGGGAGACACAGAATCTGAAGCAGGCTCCAGGCTCTGAGCTGTCAGCACAAAGCCCAACATGAAGCTCGAAACCAGGCACCCCTGGTTTTGGGGTTTTGTAAAGCAGAGTGGGAAGAGAGATTAGTTTTCCTTCTTCAGATTAACAGCCTGTTCCTTTTCTAGTAGGTAGAGCTGACTGGCTCCATCTTCTTTCTGTATCTGAGAACTTCTTGATGGTAAATATGATGTACTTTCCTTTCAGAGAAGGGAGAAGAATGTTTGATGGTAAGGTGTGTTAATTACTAGGGTCATCATATAACCAAATGAATATCTAGTGTAGAAGAGTGATACATGAAGTTTTTTGTTCTAAGGTATAGGCAATGGAACTCCACAGAAGAAAGAGCACATTTACATTGAATTCTTTCAGCAATAAGTGAAGCCTCTGCTGATTATGAAAACAGCTTGAGAGTAATTAAAACATAGTGATAGGAGTCTCGGCCAAGAAATCTGAATTGAAATAAACACACGTGATAGTTACTTTGTCTTATGCCTAATGTAGTTTCTCTTCAGGAAAGTTTCTCAGGCTTTATTTTGATCCAATCTGAAAAAAAAAATCAGATTGACAGTGATTCCTATATTTTAACCTATGTTGTTCAGAAAAAAAGGAATTCACACTATCAAATACTGCAAGGGAGATCAAGGCAAATGAGAATATAGTCATATGAATTGTGTATGTGTTCTTCACCTGTGAAATGAGAGAATTGGAATAACTATCAGTGTTAAATTCTAGCTCTAAAGTTTCTTTTCTATTAATATTTTTAAATTCCTTGATTCTGTGATTTCACAATTATAAGAAAGTCACCTTCTAGTGAGAAATTTTCATAGAGTGATCCCTGCAAGAATTCCTGAGGGGGTGGGAGGTAACAAGTGGGTAGTGGGCAAGAAAAGCTGGTAGACACAGGAGATTTATTTTAAAAGTTTGCAGAGTATAGAAAGAATGAAGATTATCACTAGATTGAATGTGGTATCACATGAAGATTTTTATAGAATACTGGACATCTGTGCTTCCTTTTAGAACCAGAGGGAGAGTACTTGTAGGTGTTAGTGAGGTACCCATGAATTAAAGAAAGGAGCTTTTCAGAGAGCCAGAGGAAGGGGGTGGGTATCCAGTGTTGGTTCTAGTTAGGTGACTTCTCAGATACCATGACTCCCTGAGTCAGTGGTAAAGGAAGAGACTGGGGATACTGATGATGGGAGAGAACAGGAGAGAACTGAGCAAGCAAGGCCCCAGGGATTAACAGTCAGGTGGAAAGACAGCCTTCTCAAAGTGGGAGACTTATCCTTCTGAAATATGAGGCACAGAGGAAAGAAAGAATGCAAGACTGGGATGGAGGGATGTGTGCATGTGACAGAGACATGTATCTGATACGGTTTCTTAACAAGAAGACCATGGCCATACTTGACAAGCTGTGAAAATTTCATTGGGATTTGGGTGAAAGACCTCAGGGAATGAGAACAGAGCAATGCCAGGACCTCGTGCCCTTTGAACAATGGTCAATGAACTGCAGTCACTTCCTGGGGACCTTGATCATTTAATACCAGTGATCCCGTTCGTGTATTATGTGGTGTCTGCACAAATTGGTATATCTCTTTTCTAAATGGGTAGTCGCAAAATTTTCCTGGTGTCCTTGGGACCCCAAACCAGTAACCACAATTATCTTCTATTATATAAGACTTAAGAGAAAACTGAAAACCAGAAAAATTGACTTGCCCAGAGCCACAGTGAGTTTTTATCATGGGCAAGAATAGAAATATATCTCTGTTTTCTCTCCTAATGTTCTCTGCTTTAATTCATTTTATACAGGGGATCAATAATAAGGCAGTGTGGTCTGAAGAATAAAGCCGTGGGCTAGGCTTACTTTGGCTTTAGCCTTGCCTTTGCCACTGACCTTGGGATGACTCCGTCAGTATCCCTAGGCCTCAGATTACTTATTAATAAAGATTTTCCAATTTAAAACCTAGGTCTGAAAGAATGTACAGCAGCTTCAAGGACCAACTGAAGTTCTGGCTAGCTGGGATTTTATTAAGTGGCTTTTTAGCAGTTTGGAGGTTATAAGAGGAAGAAAAGTTTATCATGACAAGAAACCATTTAATAACGAATTAACCAATTAAAAGATTAGTGCCTTCTCAGATTTTCCTGTCTCATGCCATTAGTGCCTTCCTCGCCAAACTAATGTGATGAAAGAAAAGAGAGTACCAAAGCAGTGCAAGTCAGTTGCCGAGTGAAATTGTACATGATATACAATATGCAGCATCTCACGAAGTCAATGAAAGTGATGTTGGAGCACTCACTGCTCAAGACCTACCAAAACCATTGCCAAAGGAGGAGTTGGCAAACCATTTAACAATTGAAAAAAGGGAAATCAGGAAGGATGGTCACATAATAGGTACTTCAAAAAGGAAAGATATGAATTTCAAAGGAATGTGAGGGACCCTAGGGAAAATGCTGAAGCCCTCAAATAATTGTTCATTTTCTGTAAAATGAGCATACCCTACCACTCAATTTTGAAGAAAAGTATATAACCCTCCCCCAATCAACACTTCATTCGTTTTTAGTCTGTTCTAAGAATTAGAACATAGATGCAATTACAACTTAAATTTAATTAAATGGAAAATAAAACGATTCATTTTCATGAGTTTTATTTCATTTCTCAAAGTATTTTTTAACATTTTATTTATTTCTGAGAGAGAGAGACAGTGTGAGCAGGGGAGGGTCAGAGAGAGGGGGAGACACAGAATCTGAAGCAGGCACCAGGCTCTGAGCTGTCAGCACAGAGCCCGACACAGGGCTCGAATCCACGAACCGTGAGATCATGCCCTGAGCCGAAGTCGGCCGCCCAGCCGACTGAGCCACCCAGGTGCCCCTCATTTCTCAAAAGTATTGATTGACCCATTTTCTATGAAATTTACATTCCGTTTTAAGAGGATTAGTTTGATTTTTATCTTGTTTTTCATTTTTAAAAAGTTTTTATTTACATTCCAGTTGGTTAACATGTAGTGTAATATTAGATTCGGTAGTAGATTTGTGTGACTCATCACTTACATATAACGCCCAGTGCTTATCGTAGGTGTCCTCTTTACTCCCCATCACCATTTAACCCATCCTCCCACCTACCTCCCCTTTCCTCAATTTGTTCTCTCTAGTTAAGAGTCTTATGGTTTGCCTGTCTCTTTTCTTTTTTTTCTGTATGTTCATCTCTTCTGTTTCTTAAATTCCACATATGAGTGAAATCGTGGTATTTGTCTTTCCCTAACAGACTTATTTCACTCAGCATAATACATTAGCTCCATCCATGTCATTGCAAATGGCAAGATTTCATTCTTTTTGATGGCTGAGTAACATTCCTGTGTGTGTGTGTGTGTGTGTGTGTGTGTGTGTGTGTGTGTATCACCACTTCTTTATCCATTTATCAGTCAGTGGGACAGTTGGGCTCTTTCCATACTTTTTGGCTATTGTTGATAGCGCTGCTATAAACATTGGGGTGCACATGCCCCTTCAAATCAGCATTTTGTATCCTTTGGGTAAATACCTCATAGTGCAATTGCTGGATCATAGGGTAATTCTATTTTTAACTTTTTGAGGAACCTCCATACTGTTTTCCAGAGCAGTTACACAAATTTGCATTTCCACCAACAGTGTAAGAGGGTTCCTTTTTCTCCACATCTTTGCCAACACTTGTTGCTTCCTGTGTTGTTAATTTTATCCATTCTGACTGCTGTGAGCTGTTACCTCATTGTGGTTTTGATTTGTATTTCCCTGATGATGAGTGATGTTGAGCATCTTTTCATGTGTCTGTTAGCCATCTGGGTATCTTCCTTAGAAAAATGTCTGTTCATGTTTTCTGCCTGTTTCTTCACTGGATTGTTTTTTAGATGTTAAGTTTGATGAGTTCTTTATAGATTTTGGATACTAACCCTTTTTCATATATGTCATTTGCAAAAGTTTTCTCCCATTCTGAAGGTTGTCTTTCAGTTCTGTTAGTTGTTTGTTGGATTCACTTTAAACGGCCCTTTCTTGGTGGCAGTGTACCTTTGAATAGAAGGACCACCTGTACTAAGAATGTAAAATTAGGTGTGTGTTTCTCTGACTTTCTAAATCCTGTCTGTATAACTGGGGACTAAAACAAAGCAAACAAAGGAGTGGGGGTTAAGCAGGTAGGAATTGTTAAAGCATCAATGGCCAGCGTCCAACCGAGGGGTAAAGGGAACCTCTGTGTTGGATCAGGGACTCAAGCTAACATGATTGGCCATGAGATTGAGCTGATGGAGATTCTTGGTTCAGGATAGACCAAGATAAAGGAAGGAATCAAAGTATTTGGAGGTTTTATGTTTTCTTCATGGAGTTAATTTTTTTGTTTGTTTGTTTATTTTGAGAGAGAGAGAGGGGCAGAGAGGGAGAGAGAAGCTCAAGCAGGCTCCACACTTATCAGTGCAGAGCCTGATGCAGGGCTCAAATTCAGGAATCATGAGATCATGACCTAAACCAAGATCAAGAGTCAGACGTTTAAGCAGCTGAGCCACCCAGGTACCCCTTTAGTGTTAATTTTTGTTTTCCTTTCAGAGTTTACCTGGTGTTTTCACATTGTTTATCACAGAAGGAAACAGGGGTCCTTCCATCTTCCTCCTATTGGGAAGGGTTTGATAGAGTCTTTTCTTTCTCAGCAGGCAGAGAAGTGCTTGCAGTGGGGAAGTACTTTAACATACAGTGTTTTAACCAGATATAAGAGATGTATGCTTTCCTGACTAGAGGCAGGACAGCTGAAAAACAATGTGAAAATAACCAGTTGGTTCAAACTAGTGAGTTTACGTTGATTCACATTCATATGAGAACTTGTCCTTTAATCGGCTTAATCCCCCAAATCTCTTGGGGGAAGTGGTGGTTAATATCTTTCAAGGCAGCCCATCGTGCTGTTCATATGAACGTCTTTTTCTAGCCAATTTCTGTATCGCCTGACAGATAATAAACTAATCCTCTTTTGGGTTTCTCGCTAGCCATGTACTTTATTAATTCTAAGGGTTCCACAAGATGGTTATGGTTTCTGGTTTCAGATACCAGAGGGATTTTGCTACTGCCCATTCAGAGCATATATACCAGTTTGGGCAATCACAAAACAATATACAGAGTTGTGGGTATTTATGATCACGTTTTCTTTTCTTTTCTTTTTTTTTATTTTTNGTCACGTTTTCTAAGAAGTGTTCATAGCTCACTGGCCATTGGCTCAAAGTGCAAAATAGAAGTTTTCCCTCTTGCCGTTTTGGTGGTAGCATCTAAATGATGTGTCGGCTGGGTCCTCTGAGAAGCAGATACCGAGGTAGGGTTAGGAGTGCAGAAGTTTATGAGGCAGTTATGCCTGTCAAAGATAAAGAGAAGGAAGCAGGGGTGGGGCAGGCAGAACTTGAAACAGCCACGTAGATCTGACAGCCTTGGCCAGCCCAACAGAGGGCTCCAGAGCAATGAGTACCTGGGAAAGGAGTCCTCGGGCAGGAAGAAATAGGCAAGCCTCCCAGACCTCAGCTCAAACTCTGTGGCAGATCCTGAAGGTGCTGCTGCTGGAGCCAGCTAACTGCACACCTCATGGCTGATAGAAGTTCTTTCTTTTGTTTTCAATGTTAATTTTTTGAAAGAGAGAAAGGGACAGAGACAGAGCGCCCACTGGGGAGGGGTAGAGAGAGAGGGAAACACAGAATCTGAAACTGGCTCCAGGCTCTGGAGCCTGATGCAGGGCTCAAACTCAGGAACCATGAGATCATGACCAGAGCCAAAGTCAGACCCTTAAAACTGACTGAGCCACCCAGGTACCCCAGATGTTCTTTCTTTAAAGGAAATCTGAATAGCACACCTCCTTGGTTTAACTTATGCCACTGTAAATACCAAACCATTCAAATGAACAACTCCTTGAGGCACAAAAGACCCACACACATGAAAATGGCATCGTTTAGCAGTCTATCATTTATAAACTTCAGTAGTCAGCAGGGTTCATCAGATTGTGTTTTGGGAACACACATTGCTTTGCTTTCTTATAAACTTAATTTTATTCTGAGGAACAGTGATGATAAAGAACTCATCCTTTATCAAACAGTTTGGTTTAAAAAGTTGCTTAGCAGTAGGACAAAACAAAACAAAGAATCAATTAGCTTTATATTTAGTGATCTATCTATATGCATTTGGAGCACATTTCTGGAATAATTCAAAAGGGCCAATCCATTTTATGCCTCCTGCTGCTAAATGAATGTGGGAGTCAAGCTGCTATTTTCACAGTGTAAGACATTTATTGTTGATTAAAAAAAAATCTCCCACTTATACATAATCAGTATCTGGCAAATGACACTGTAGAATTTTAGCTTCTTAAGTATAAAGTGGAAAAATCTTTTTAAAAATTGGGTCTTATGCTATCAAAATTAAAAATTAGCCAACCACAGATCAAAGCATTTAAGCACATTTATTTTCCTCAAACTGATCTGTTCTTTACTGAGTATGGATCTTTGGGTTAGCCAGACTGATCCTTATTTCTTACCCCTCCTCATTTGAACTGTGCAACACTTTGATCATTCACTCAATACAGGACTTTTCAGCTCTGTGCCTGGCTCATTCACAGCTATTAGTGTTAATGCAACTGAACATTATCTAATGCTTTACCAAATTTCTCTCCCACCCCCACAAAAAAAGTATATAAAATCAGTAACTAGCTAAATTGAGGGTATGGTAGATTTCAGCCTATAAATTATTATATCCACCTTAGTTATTTCTGCTTCCTAAAAGTTTATACAAAACCAGTCTGCTCCTTAGTAGGAGGGGGTACTCTAATCTGTTTCTTCTACTTATATGAAATGTGAGCACATTTATAATTAGAATGCTTCAGGCCTCTAAGAGTGTCATCCTTGAACCAAAATGGTGTCTGGGCACAGACTATGAAAGACCAGTTGAGACCTTGTCACCAACAGCACTTAAGAACTATTTTTTCATAGGCTGACAGAGCTCAGAAGGAAAGGATAGGAGGTATAGGAAGGCTAAATAAATTGATTTCCTGATGATAGCTTACTATCACCCAGTGTATCATAAAGCATGATAAGAATGTGTTCACCTTCTTTAAGATGCCCAAGATGGTGCTGGGGGATGGTTGGGATGTAGACTAGGGTTGCAGACATGCCCCCCGCAACATGGGTGCCAGCACAATCAATGAGAAGCTTTTTTCATAAGTACGGAGGCTACTTGCCATGAAAAGTGGAAAAACACTAGGAACACCTAAGCTGATGTCTTGACCTGACCTATAAATGGAAGGTAGGCATTATACCAGTATAATTTAGGTACTTTTCCAACCCACTTATTCTCAAAAACTCAATGGAGAAGAAGTTTTAAAAATGGAGAGGTGGATGTATGTTAAAATTTTGTGCGATCATTTTTCCCATATCGCTTTCTGAAAATAAATCTGGAAGTAGGTATCTAAAACTTTGATCAGAACTGTTTTAGATATTCATTTTGTAGGTGTTAGGGTATTCATAAGTCATTCACAAACATAAGTCTAAAACAGAGTTTCTTAACTCTAATAACATTACTAACAGTTGGGCCAGGTAAGTCTTTATTATGGAAGATTATCCTGCTCATTATGGGGTGTTTAGCAGCATCTTTGGCCTCTCTCCAGTAGATGCTGATAAAACACACACACACACACACACACACACACACACACAGTTATGACAACCAAAAATGTCTCTATACATTGCCAAATATCTTCTGGGGGCAAAATAAGCTCCAGTTGAGAATCACCATTTTAAGTCAGTGATTCTCAAAATTGTTTAGAGAGTGAAGACCAAGAAACAATGATGTTTTAGAGAACACCATGAGATTTTATCATCTTTAAAATGCTGTCGTTCTAATTATGAATGATTTTCCTCGCAGAAAATTGCTTCGTAATATATAGACTACAGAAAAGTATAACCTCCACTATACATGCCTAGGGTAAACAGTCAAATTAAGCATGATTAAGTTTTCTTGTATACCTTTTTAATTTTAATTTTAGTAAATGACAAAAATTTACAGAAAACTTAAACTTGAGAATTATTCTTCCTACATCCGAGGAAAGGCAAAGTTCAGTTTAGATATAGAATTTCATGCTTTAAAAAAAATTTTTTTAACGTTTATTTATTTTGAGAGAAGGGGAGAGACAGAGCATGAACAGGGGAAGGACAGAGATAGAGGGAGACACAGAATCTGAAGCAGACTCCAGGTTCTGAACTGTCAGCACAGAGCCTGATACAGGGCTTGAACCCATGAACGAGATCATGACCTGAGCCGAAATCCAATGCTCAACTGACTGAGCCCCCTAGGCACCCCTAGAATTTCATGCTTTTAGGTAGTTATAAGTTTCCCAAACTTTGGCCCTTGACAAACTGTGATTTGTGCCAGAACCACATGCTATTATTACTTCTTGCTTGTTTTCTTTAATAGGAGCACATGATGGGGCTAGGGTGAAGGGATAGCATTTAGAAACAGAAAATATCTTAGCTCTCCAAGGAGGTTTCCTGCTTCCCTGAGGCTCATAAAAGTAACTATTGCTAAAGGTCACAGAAGCACAAATGCAAACCCAAAGACTGTGCCCTTTTTATTACACAGGGTTCATGACTGTCCAGCTCCAGGAAGATCTGTGTGTGTTCTGCCTCTTCCCCTTAACTACCCGTAGCAGACATTTGCCAGTCAGTCAAGGCTTCATTTCCCATTGGGCTCAGCCCACTCAAGAATCCTTTTCATTCCCAGTCCTCTAGGAAACCACTATCTAAGTCCATTCTCTTCATTTTCTAATGGGAAAACTGAGACCCAGATAAAGTTAATCTGCTCCAAGTCTTTCAGAGTCCAGGCCAGAGCTCTGACAGTCTTCTTACTAAATTTTCTTCCTACCAAATTGCTCTGCTTCCCAGGAAAAGATAGAATAAACACTCAGCCCTTTCTTACTTACCTGCCCCTCCTCCCTAAGTGAACACTTTTCCCCACTAAAGGAAGCATCCTCATGGCATCCAGACAACCTGCAATACACCCACCACTCCAGCAAGCTCCTGAGAGCTTCCTTCAGTGGAAGACTCACACGCTTTTCCACAAACCTCCATGTGCTAGTTCTATGTGTGATTTTATTACTCATTATAATAAACTATTAACTGTAAGTGTAAAAGCAAAATGACTTCTTCTGAAATTATAAAAATTAAACTGAATGCATTGTAAAAACTAAGAAGCAAGTATCCAAAGACTGCTATTGAATTAAGTATAGATGAGACCACTGTAATACTGGAAGGCATATCATAAATAGTCCAGAAGGTTCTGCATCCTGATTGTTTCCATGTTGGCTTTAAGTTTTCCATTTTAAAGAAACCCAAAATGGAAATTGTAGGCTTTGCAGTTCATGAATGGCGAATGCAAGAAAGATCCCCCAGTGAACTCATATTCAAAAGAAACTCTTGGCCCTACATCAAAAAAATTGGTGAATAAACACATATATATATTATACTACATGTATATATACTATACACATACACACACATAAACACACACATGCCCTTAGGGTACATGTGTGTCATTTTAATTATTGTTCCTTTTCATTATTAACACTATTACTCCCAACTGAATCACATAATAATGACAAAGCAATGTATATGAATGCATTTGCGTACCTGTGCATACAAAGTGTCATTGAACTCACAACAGCCAAGGACCTTGGAAAGCTCTTTCCCAAAAAGGCTAGAGGCTATTTTTCAAAAAACCATCTTAAATGAGATAAAGTGGAAATAATATTGGACCAGGAATTAAGAATCCTGTCCAGGTTTCATTTTGAGATTTACTTAGTGAGCTTATCAAATCACCACTCTTCTCCATACTTTTGGTACCTGCACTGTAAGCTAGCAAAACAAAGCTTTCCTTGACCAAGAGTTTTTGTATCAAATGAGAATGC
Organism: Crocuta crocuta; assembly: GCF_008692635.1. Lineage (NCBI taxonomy): Eukaryota > Metazoa > Chordata > Mammalia > Carnivora > Hyaenidae > Crocuta > Crocuta crocuta. The sequence goes on from NW_027551572.1 coordinate 3,220,844, forward strand.
ATGCAAAAGGGCCTTGAAAGATTTAAAGTACTGCATAGCACTGTTCCTAGCTTATTTAAAAATGGTGAGCACATATGTAGATGAAGACATTATCAGCAGGCTTTACAGGAGGACTGAGGCAGAGGAGGATTCTTTGAGGGAATAAAGCTTCTTTAAGAAAAAGTCTGACTGAAACAGAACAGGGAAAATTACAAGTAATTCAGCTGCAGCATTTAGTCTGTTAAAGATGAGAAATATCTCCTGAGAGCTACCATTTTCCTTCCAGGTTTTCATATTGAGATAATGCATGTATAAAGACAATTCTGATGTGCCTGACCCATCCCATGAGCTCCTGTACTCCTGCCTTGCCTTGCTCTCAGAAACCATCATTCTTTTATGCTACCTTGCCTCTAGTTCTTGTTGGTAAATATATTGGTCTGATGTATGCTTGGGTGAATTAGTCCAGAATTTGTGCTGAGAGGATTATTAGTGGCTGCACCGCTGCTGTCTCTCCACCACTATTTTCCTATTCCCTGTGAAGAGCTATTGCTTCCTGTGTCTATCTACCTTGACCTCTTCTTGACCTGATAGCATGCCAGCCTCTTAAGAGACATGAGCAATTGTGATAGAGACTAGACTGAGTAATGGGGTGACAGCATCTTCCATTAGAGCTGTACTCACTATGAATGCGTCTGTAATCCATAAGAGGGCTGGAGGAAAAGCACAATGAAAACCTTTCAAGACTGATTCAATTAAGAGCCTCCCAGGAGAGACTGAGCACCAACAATGGAAAATTCAATATTGAGCTCATAGAAAGACACTTCATCTCATAAATGTCCTTTTTTCTCTGATGTATAAGGAAAAAATTCTGCAGCAACCCTTAGACAAATGTGGCATTTGGTTTTTGAAAAAGCTCTACCGCTTTCAAAATCTTTAATACCAAGATTCGTAGGAAATTCATTAGGGGAGATGTGAGATTATAAAATGAATGGTTGCAGTGTCTAAAGCCAATTGTTTGGATGTGCGGTTGAAATCCAACATGAAATTATCTGTGTCTACAACCCTAGGCAAGGTTGAAAAAGAAGAACTGTCAGCCTGGATATGGCAATGTGGGTGCCAGTAACTTTGTTCTTTACCTTATATGTGAAAAAAGGAATAAAATGTGCAACCTCTTTCAGAAACCAAATTCAGTATTCAGCAACATTCGAGGAACAAGCTGTTTTTCTCTGCCCTAAAAGTAGATGGTAATAGTTTATCAGCATGTGTGTGTATGGTTTATAAAGTGCTTTTGAGCTGCTTATAGGAAAATGCTCATTAAGATCCATTTTTGCAGCAGGAGCCAAATAGCCTCAACAGGTAAATGTGAATTATTGTTCATGTCTTTAGGTGTAATAATGGCATCATGGTTGGGTTTTTAGAAGAGTTTGAAATAATTATAGAGTAAATGATGTGATGTCTGAGATAAGTTTCAAAAGAACCCATGCTAGACAGGGGCAAGGTGGGAGGGAGATACAGGTGAAAGCACATTGACCATGAGTTGATCATTGGTGTAGCTGCTGATGAGCGTGTATAGGTGGCAGTATCTTTTGTACTATTGTATTTTTCCTAATGTATCTATTTGAAGCTTACAGTTAAATGGAGCTTCAAATTAAAAACCAAAATATGAAATTTAGTACTACTTTATTTATAGGATGAGATACGCAGTTTTGAATTGTTTGACTTAAGCTAGGATTCCCTATGTGACAAAGGAAGTTGAGTATGGAAGTCAGTGTTGCTTCCTGCTAAGTCATTTGCACAGGGCTCATTACATCTGACCAACAAGAAGAGGCATGAATCAGCTTTGCTCTGAGATGCAATATTGACAGATGGTGTGAAAAATTTAAATGGCAGATGGTGGTGATTATTAAACAATAAACAATGGCAATTTATCAGGAACCAAACAGAAAATAGCTACTTTTTGTTCCTGGTGATGCATCTAACTTGTCCTTTGTTATGCAATCGGTATTTTAACACCCTGACAGGTGTGCTCTGCTAAGACTGTGGAAGTTTAGAAGTACAGCAAGTTTTAAACTGTAGCCCAGTGTTAACGATCGTTCCCCAGAATAGAACTTGAATGTATTAATTTAAACAGTCCATTGAGGGACAGACTTTGCAGTAAACATAGAACAGAACATTTTAACTTAGTATTTGCATCTCAGATCTTTTAATAGGTTATGGGTCAAAAAAAGTTTCATAAGCATAAATTATCAAAAACTTACCTAGGCTCAGGGCTGACCACGAGGATTATAAAAATGCATATGAGGGGCACCTGGGTGGCTCAGTCGGTTGAGCTTCCAGCTCTTCATTTACGTTCAGGTCATAATTTCACAGTTCATGAGATCGAGCCCCACTTTGGACTCTGTGCTGACAGCGTGGAGCCTGCTTGGGATTTTCTCTCTACCTCCCCTCTCTGTCCCTGCCTGCTTATGTTTTTCTCTCAAAATAAATAAATATTTTAAAAAAACTTTAGGGGCACCTGGTGCCTCAGTCGGTTAAGCGTCTGACTTCGGCTCAGGTCATGATCTCACGGTTTGTGGGTTTGAGCCCCACGTCGGGCTTTGTGCTGACAGCTAGCTCAGAGCCTGGAGCCTGCTTCAGATTCTGTATCTCCCTCTCTCTCTGACCCTCCTTCTGCTCACGCTGTCTCTCTGTCTCTCTCAGAAATAAATAAAAACATTAAAAAAAATTTTTAACTGCATATGATACCCCTGCACAAGGAGTGTGCATTCAGTTCTGGAAGATATTGGACAACTAGATGAAACCTACAGCGAGCAGCTGGAAATAGTCAACAGAGGTACAGAGTTGTGCTGTGGGGGCTCAGTAGAAGTTTTGATTAAGGATGCAAGGATAGTTTTACTGAGGAAGTGATATTTGAGCTGGGCCTCAGGGAATAAATGGGAGGAAGGACAGGCCTCGTTCTTTTGCTCAAAAGCAGAGAGGGAAGCAAAACAGAGCAAAGAACACAATATGAAATGGAATAGAATGTTACACAGTAACATGTTCAGTCATACAGTAAAAATGGAGTATATTTTCCTAAATTTACATGCATGCAACAAGATGAGCTCACCATGAAAGGCACGTAAAGTAAGAACTGAGAATGTCCAAAGGTCCAGAAGATTTATGTCCTCTAACTCAAGCAGGTTGAGAAAGTGGCAGATGGATTCTCCTACTTTGTTTAAATTATTTTTTCTTTTGCTCTCACTTTTTATGCTATTATTTAATTTTAATTTTCCTAACCATAGATAGTTGAATCCTTAGTTTTATAGTGTATAATACAACTGTCTCCACTGTCTTGCAAGATATAAAGAAATGGGCAGGAATGTGAGAGAAGAGATGAAATTGAAAGACCTAGCATTTAGAGGGATCTCTAGGTCCAGTTAGGACCTAGTTCTGAAAAGTTCAATTTGGCAAAAAAAAAAAAAAAAAAAAAAAAAAAAAAAAA
>NW_027551572.1:3224308-3359962 GCF_008692635.1 Crocuta crocuta
AAAAAAAAAAAAAAAAAAAAAAGAATGAGGGAAAGATTAGCCTTGTGTCCTTTTCTGGGATTTATACATATTTGTTGCCTACTGAGGGAAAAATTCCATGGACTTTCAATCACATACACATTGTTTAAACCACACAAAGTTGGTTCACACAGGTACAAATAAATATGGATCAAGCACAATTTGAAGAAAGAAATGGAAAGGAATTGGCTTTACTTTCTTAATTTTTCCTAGATAGCTTGAAATTTCTACATGATACATATTACCTTCAGATTTAGAAAATACTAAAGCCATTCTAATTATGGAAAAATTCTTAAATATTTGCATACTTACTATGTGCCAAATACTCTGCTAGACAATTGAGACCAGTAATGAAAAGGCAGCTATTTCAGTCCCTGCCCTTATCAAGCTTTCAATGTGGGGAGGCAGACACCAATCACAGCAGTCACATTGGTATTATGAAGACATATGGGCTACCGTGAGGATCTAACCTATTCTGAGGGTCACAGATTGAGTCCCCAAGACATAAATTTGAAGCTGCCATCTGAGGAATGAGTCTGGGTCAGTTTGGCCACTTGGGGCCCATGACCTACTTGGGAATCGAGAAAGTGTTTCGAAATTGCTTGCAGTAATAGTTTCCGTTCTTTAAGTATAAATCTTCGGGGTTATCTGGATGACCACCTCCTGACCAAATACTGCCACATGATTTCATCGCTCACGTTGTCTTTTTGTTTGTGGTCATCTTGCAATGCAGTCTGACTAGGGAGCGAGTTAGAAGCTTGTTACAGCAACTGCCGAGTCAGGTGCTGATGGCGGTTGTGCATAGAGTGGGGAGCAGCAGTGGTAGACAGAAGCGGATGGATCCCAGTGGAATTTAGGAGACAGAGCAAGCATGTAGGCACATTAGTTTTTGAGGGATGGATAAGGGGTTGGAAGTGTGATAACAAAAAGGTGATACCACAGTTTTGACTTAAGCAACCCAAGGAGAGCTGAAGCCATTAACTGAAGTAAGAAGATCGTGGTTAGCAGAACTGGCTCTGCACAAACACCGTGTGTGTTCAGGGGCACCTGGGTGCCTCAGTAGGTTGAGTGTCTGACTTTGGCTCAGGTCATATCTCACAGTTCGTAGTTTCGAGCCCTGGGTCAGGCTCTGTGTTGATAGCTCAGAGCCTAGAGCCTGCTTCAGATTCTCTCTCTCTCTCTCTCTCTCTCTCTCTCTCTTTCTGTCCCTTCCCTGCTCATGCTCTGTCTCTCTCTGTCTCTCAAAAAACAAACAAACGTTAAAAAAATTAAAACAAAAAACAAACCCTATGTATGTTCAAATCCTGACTGTGTCACTCTGTCTCAATGATTGGCTGAATAACCTACTCACTGTTTAACCTCATCTGCAAGAATTGGAGATAAATTTAATATCTCTGGAGATGTGACAGTTAATAATAGACATAGTGGTGGTAGTGGTATCATTTATAATAGGAATAGGTTTGAGAGGAAAAGTACGAATCATGTTTTGGAAGCATCTCATAAATATCCAAGGGGAGGCACCAAACAGGTAGTTATATATATATGGGTAGAAGCACTTCAAAACAAAACAAGACAAACCTAGCTTGAAGACCAAAGTGGAGAATCATAAGCATGATTTTGACTATGTGCTCATTTGTTTCACGAGGGCAAGGTGTTAAGGAAACCAAAGTTTAAATAGAAATAAGGAAAATTGTGATTTCAGGACCTCAGCCCCCATCTCAGGCAGGCACACGTTAAAGGGATGTCCCCATCTGAATCCAAAGGCCTTGAACATGACTGTGCCCCAGGGAGCCCCAGCAGGAGTATTCTGAGCATTGGCTCCTTGGTGCAGGTGTATGTAAATAACCTAGAAGTTTCAACGTTAAACAGTTGGCATCTGAAAATGTCAGCTTCGCATGGTATTTATTTCAAAGGATGAACACATTCTTGACAGTTCCATAGTTTTGTTGAAGGCCTAACTTCAGTCAGAGGTTTAAGGAAAAAAAAATTGAGCTTTGACTTGACTGTCATTTGTCTTACTCTGCAGGGGGAAAAACAAATCACAGTGGATAATGCTAAAAACGCATAGCATTTCATTGCCATCGCACTTTGCTTCAGTTCTGCATCTTAGGGTATTCACTTGAAACAGCTTCCAAAGTCACTTTGTATTAGCCTCAATGTGAGGTTTCATTCCCTTTATTGCCCAACATTCTAATAATTTTATTTTCAAGGGCCTAATGTTCTCATTCTTTTCTCTGTTGCGTATCTAATGCTTTTGCAAAAACTAAAGTCTTAGCAGTAAACAGGCCAAAAACAATTATCAAGGCACAATGCACTAAAAAGTTATGCCTGTGGGTATAAATATGGCAAGGCAAGTGTGAGGAGCAGCCCAGTTTTGTCTGTGCTTGTACATCATTGTATCCAGCAGGGATGCTCTGGGCTGCTGAAGTGGGGGCCGTGTCTGCTGCCAGTTGTCCTGGAATGGGAACGGATCAGGCATCCACCCTTTATCAGCACCAAGTATCCTGTAGAATTCACAAGTGCCTTGGCAGATCCAAAGCACGTGAAATGCACACAGTCATCACATACTTAGAGCTCATACTTTGAAGTAGGAGACAATGAGATCTTAGGAAAATATGAAAAAATGAGACACACATCACAGGACAAGTCCTGGGAAGAGACCAGGCACAGGACATGGCTAATGCCAGCGCCCAGAGGTGGGAATAGCCACGGGCTATTTCCGGAACAGAGAGAAGCTTGATGGACATGAGGAAGAGGAGTAGGAGTTGAGGTTGGAGAGGTAAGAGAGGTCCAGATCAGGGACTTTTGTGGGCCTTGGCAGGTGTTTGGGATTTTATTCTAATTGCAGTGGGTGGTGATTAGAAGGTTTAAAGCAGGATGGTGATTCCAATAAGTATGAGTGTCCCTGCAGCCTCTTAGCGTCACTGCTACAGAGCAGTAGGACAGCTCCTTGCTGCCTTTGACACCCGCCTCCTCAGGATGGGTGCTGATTTGGGACTTCGGTTGCCTTTCCAGGTGGACTGTTTTCCCTTGTTCATATCTTAGGTGAGGAGGGCATAGTTCCCCCCAGGGTCTCACACTATTAGGGCCAGTTCTGACCCTCCCAGCAAGAGAAGTAGGGTAATGAAATGGCAGCCCTATGTCCACATTTGTACTTGCCATTCTGACGGGAGGGCAGCTCCAGGAAGGTGAAGAGACAGTATATTGCTAGCTGGAGACTTGTAAGAGTGGCTTCTCCAAAATCAACATGAAAATCTCCCTTTATCCATTCTCTTCTGGTGTTTGAAACATAATAAGCCTAGTGATATATACTGGGCAACTTGATAATATTGACTGAATCGAAAGGGGAATATTTTTATTAACTAAAAGTCTGTAGTGAACCTGTTCTCTTTAGCAATGTGGATGTTGGGTGATTCAAGTCGTCATACCTGGGTGAAGAAGCACAAATAGTCACACCAAGGACACTCCATGCCCGATGCCTAACAGGCTGATGAAGTATATGCTTAGGACACAAGCAGTGTGGGCCATAAACATTTTTAAAAAATATTTTTGTTCATCAATAATTAACCGATTCCCGATGCCAAAAGAAAGAAAAAGAATTTTTGGGAATTTTCTTACATCGTTTTGTAATTGGGAATCATTTTTGATATGAATTACAATGAGCAGGAATAAAGGCATATTAACTTCTCTGGCTTTGGGCTTCATCTGTCCCTATGGACCCTCTCCCTGTCTGCATCGGGGTTTGATTATTGTCTGAATGACTGTACAAACTCATGTTCTCTTCAAAGGACAACTCCTACAAAATCCTAGAGGGTTAAAAATAAGCTTTGAGGGGTAAGCAAGGAGCTCCAAAGAGTGAAGTCCTCAGGGATCTCTGAGTTAGAGCAGTTTGAAACCTCAAAATTTGGAATTCTTATGCTCAAGACTCTATTGTCCTCATTAAAGTAGGGGAGGAGAACAAAATTTATAACATTTCATGCAGAGCTTGGTAAATATCTTCTTTTTTTTTTAAAGTTTATTCATTTATTTTGAGAGCTAGAGAGAGATGCAAGAGGGGCAGAGAGAGAGGGAGAGAGGGAATCCCAAGCAGGATCCAAATGGTCAGCAATGAGCCTGATGGGCTCATGGGCTTGAACCCATGAATCATAAGATTATGACCTGAGCTGAAACCAAGAGTCGACGTTTAACTGACCGAGCTACCCAGGTGCCCCAGAGCCTGGTAAATATCATTCAGCCCCCACATAATCATAAATGACCTGTAATCTGTTAATCTGCAATCTGTTGACAGCAGAAATAGATCAGTAAAAATGTTATTCAGAATTGTTTACAAATTTTTTAAAAATGAGTACAAAAGGGAATTAGAACAAAAGAGAAAAAATCCTACTGAATTAGTTCCTAAACTTGCCTGCACATTGAAATCATCCAGGAACCTATTAAAAATTCTGTCATCCAGGCTGTACCCCAGAGCACTGAACTTAGACTCTGGAGGCTGGTTATGGCGAGCTGATTATGAATTCATGTTCAGGGAATTCCAGTGAGCAGCCAGACTGGGAATGGCCAGCTTACAGACCAGGCTCCTTAAAGCACACAGCACAAAGTAGGAGGTGGAGAAACCAGGTTTCTGAATTCTGCAGATTAAGGCAGATTAGTTTTACCTTGAAAAACACCATCCCAGTTAAAAGTTGATTTTGAGCATTCTCAATCAATATTATCCATTATCCAAACCCTGGAATATACATAGTTAAGAAATCACATGCATGTTTATCTGCTAACCAAAAATATTTGTTTTAAAAAAATGGTATTTGTAGAGCACTTGTTATATGCTTCATCCCAGAAGCACTCTGCCTTGGACATTTCTAGCAGTGTGCTAGGGCCTTGCTAATGGTGTTCTGCCTTGGCAGTGAAGATTTGGCTTGGCCTCTTCCTCCTCTGACACTGTTTTTGAATTTGAAAGGGTAAAGATTTTCTTTTGTTTTCCCTAAATATTTTTTTTTACTTATTGTGAGTGAATGAGTGACTGAGCAAGAGAGAGAAAGAGAGAGAGGGAAAGAGAATGAGCATGAGCATGAGGGAGGGGCAGAGAGAGAGGAAGAGAGAACCCCAAGCAGTCTCTGAGCAGTCAGTGCAGAGCCCACTGTGGGGCTTGATCCCACACATGAGATCATGACCTGTGCCAACCAACTGTATAAGATTTTCTTATACAATCACCTTGAAAAAGACTTTTAAATGTTTTCTCTAAGAATAATACATACATTTGTAAAATACAGAAAATTTTATTTTCCGTCCCTGGAATCAGAAGTAGCCAACATGAATACTTTGGAATATTTTCTTTTAACCTCCTATTATACATGTGTGTATAAAATATATAGAGAGAGACATATATATATGAAAATTAGGGATCATACACCATATAATTTTAATAATTTTTTTCACTTTTCATTACACTATGAGGATTTTCCCATGTCATGAAATAGAAGACGTGATTTTAATGTGTAGATAATATCCTACCATATAGGTATCCATTTTTAACCATTTATTTGGGATTTTTTTGCCATTATAAACAGTATTGCAGGGGCACCTGGGTGGCTCAGTCAGTTGAGCATCTGACTCTTGATTTCAGCTCAGATCATGATCCCAGAGCCATGGGATCAAGCCCCACATTGGGCTCAGCACTGAGCATGGAGTCTGCTTAAAGTTCTCTCTCTCTGCCCCTCTGCCCCACTAGCACACACACTCTCTCTCTCTAAAATAAAATTTTAAAAAATTTAAGAAAAAAAGGTAAAGATAGATAACTAAATTTATGAGGATAAAAATCATTTTTAAATATTTTTTAATGTTTCTTTATTTTTGAGAGAGAGCAAGCAGGGAAAGGGTAGAGAGAGGGGAAACAGGACTCGAAGTGGGCTCTGCACTGATAGCAGCAAGCCTGATGTGGGGCTTGAACCCACGAACCAAGAGATCATGACCTGAGCCAAAGTTGGATGCTCAACCAACTGAGCTACTCAAGTGCCCCATCATTTAAAAATATTCTTTAAATGTATAGCCATATTTTCTAGAAATATTTCACCAGTTTACATCTGGCCACATATAAGTGTTGCTTTACTTTATGTTTAATAACACAGTGGTTTGTGTTCTTTTTTTATACACATATGATGATTTGATATTTTAAATGTTACCTCTTTTAATAAATTGATTAGGTTGAATGTGTTTGAATCCATAGAAAATCTGAAAATATACAATGAATGCTCATATACTCCTCACCTGCATTTGTCAGTATTGCATTTCTCTTGCATTTGCCAAATCATCTGAAATTGGGCTGCAGACATCATTACACATCAACCCCTAAGACTTAGCATCCAGAGCTCTTGTTTTAATTGTGTGTGTATTGGATTATAAGCACAGTGGAACATTCCACCCATGTTTTCATGAACCATTTGTATTTTTATTTCTTTTGTGAACTGTGTTCATATCCTTTGCCCACTTTTCGTTTGAGCTGTGATGCTTGTCTCATCAGCATCTGTGGTGTATGTGAATGACAGCTGCTTCAGATGCTGCTCAAATGCCACTTACACCTCCGGACAGGGTGCTAGGCCCTGCACACCCAGGTAGCCAGTGTTGTGTAAAAACCATCCTCCGTGACTTAAGGTATGGCCTTGGCTATTGCTGTTTCTGTCTGTGAGAGTAGAAGCCTTATATTCAGCTTGTGACTGTATGCACTCTATTCTTTAAAAAAAAAAAAAAACTTTATTTATTTTTAAAGTGTATTTAATTTGAGAGAGCGTGAGAGAGAGCGAGAGAAAACCTGATGTAGGGCTCGAACTCACAAACCCTGAGATCATGACCTGAGACAAAACCAAGAGTTGGATATGTAACCCATTGAGCCACCCAGGTACCCCTGTAAGCGCTCTATTTTTGATCAGGGACTATAGAAAGAGGCAATTGAGGTTAAATGGATAAGTACAACTAAATACTATAACTAGTGGGAGCAGATAGAGTGTGTTGTCCTTTCAGTGAATTTTTTTTTTTTTTTTTTTTGCTTTTTATAGAAACCACAGCCCTCCCCTGCCCCAGACACTCTGTATGCTGTCTTTTAAGTATTAAAAGATGAGTTTTACCAGATAAAACGACTGACCCTAGGATCCCTACTTTGATGTGTTTGCAGTAGGGATTTCTGTAACAGAACTCTGCTCCCCAGCTCCTGAGCCTGCACGCCTTCCCTGAGAGAGGCCCCTGGAGTCAGGCCAGGAAGGCTCTGGTTTGCCTTCCCTCTCTCCCAGGCAAAGGATTTGTGTTTCTTTCTTCCTCAGTGGATTGTTCAAATATGCACTTGCTCTGAGTTTGCCAGCCAATAAGTCACAGCAGGCAAATCCCCATCCTGGAAATTACAGGTGGAAGGAGCTTTCAAGTTTCAGGCCCTAGGCTCCGCAAGGGCACTTCCCTCTCCCAAGTTCGAAGGCATGATTATTTATCTTGTGGCTCTCTTTTTATTAGTGTAACATTTAATCCCAGAAGTGGGTGGTATTAAATGTCAGGCTGAGTTTGGGTAAGGCCTGTGGCCTTCATTCAAGACACAGACACGGGTCATGCCTCAGGGAAGCAGATCTCCAGTCTCCTCCTCTCTCCCCTCCTTTCCCCAGCAGTCCATTCTCCCCCTTCGTTCCCCCTTCTCTCCCTTTCTCCATTCCCTTCTCCATTTTTCCCTCCCCCTCAAGACAAGCTCATGTGGGTATTGTACCCCTGGTTTCCAGAAGCTCTCGCCTATATCTTGCCAAGCACATTTTTTTCACAAAACCATGAAACAATAAAGTAACAGAAGGTGAGTGCAGAGGCCAGGCACATTTCACAGTTCTTAGGCCAGTTACCAAGCTTGAAATTTCAGGAACTCAGACAGCAGCTCCAAACGTGCCAACAAACCCACATGGCGGGGACAGAATTGATCAGATGTGCTAATGACGTGTGTTTAAGTTGGCCTCTCAACTCTCTCAGAATCCCCCACCCCTGACCACGAATGAGCCCACAGAGCTGCTTCCTCTCTTCAGAGGTAATCAGAGCATCTGTGTTTGGGGCAAGCATTGTGGATAGCCCACCCCAGATAGCCAGCAACTCTGCCGTGGCTGGGGTGCCCTGCTTTTCCCTGGCCTCACTCCTCAGTACTCCCTGAGAGCACTCCTTCTCCCCCTCACATACAGGATGCCAGCCTGAGGGGTCAGGGGGTAGCAGCGGGAGCCGCTGCGGACAAGTGCTGCCCATTCCTATCTTCTCATCCAGAGCAGGAAGCTGGGGCTCTGAGGAGAACTGCATCTGGCCAAGCAAGGCTGCCCAACTGTGCTCTGAGACTTAGTGCAGGGGGCTCTTGGGAAATCCGTGTGGCTCTGAAAATCTGTGCACTCTTTGCCCCAGTTAAGACCTTTGGTGGCTTTTGTTAGCACTTAGCTCTCTATTATCATTCTCATGTGGTTTCCTCAAAAGTTTAACTTAAACTCAACTTATTCATGTGATTATATACGTATTATAGTTAAATATTCATTAATAGAAATTTTATGGGATATGAAAAATCCCAGCCCCGTAGTTCCGAGGTAACTACTGTTCATAATCTGATGTATTTATGTCTGACATTTCATGGGCTTGAAATTACATCTTATTCTTGACCAAAATGGGATCATTCTGCACGCAGTGTGTTACAGCTTTGCTTTTCTCCTTTAACATTGTGTTATAAGCATTTTTCTATTTCATTAAATGTTCTTCTGTTACATAATTTTATTGGCTGCTGAGTTATTTCATTTTATTAAAAGGTCATTGTTTATTTATGAGCGCCCTATTTTGGGACATTATTTAGTAGTATGCTGTTATAAATAGTATTTGAGTGCACATCCTTATGGCTAAATCTTTTCACAAATCCCTGATTACTTCCTTAGGGCAAATGTTTGGACATAGAATCACAGGCTCATTGGATGTGCCCATTTTGATACATATTGTAACATTACCCACAAAATGCAGTTTGCCAATTTATATTCTGACCCCTGCTCCCCAACTAGATTAGGAGTTCTGTAAGGCACACTAATATGGATCCCCCACAGTGGGGGCTGTGTTGGACAAACAGTACAAACTTAATTAAAGATAAAACAAATTCCATTTAACTTTCTTGGTTACCAAACAATTAGCCAAGCTTCCCTTGCTATCTTTGCTTGTCTCCATATTATACAAAAGATAGGTGTGTGTCACTCAGCTAAATATCGATGATAGCAGTGACCCTGATCAAAAACCCTATTACCTCAAAGCTGATACTAATGGCCAATACACCATGTGAAGTTACAGCAATAAGTATCAGGTGAAAAGAACCTGGGGGCTTTAAGATGGACAGGAAACTTATTATTTTCCAGGATACTAACAATCCATTGTTAAAAGTGAATTGACTACCTTCCTAAAGAGAAAAGAACTGAGGATGTGGCTTACTTAGGATGTGGTCTGGCACCACCCGGGTACTATACCAGAACACAGAGCACTACTGGTTGATGGGGTATAAACTCTCATTATGTGAGCCAGTGCTATTTCAATAAATAAATCAGGGCTTTGTTCTCACATGAAACATCTCATTCTTCCTCTTCTTCCTTCTCTGCCTCTGCGCTGCACTATTCTGGAGTATTTGTTTCCATGAGCTCCAGTCACTGGGCACTATTTCTGAAGAGCAGCCGTGTCTCTCACAGATGCTATTCTCTCCCTTCCTCTTGTTTCTGAGACCCTGTGTCCTCTTGCCAAGGTCTCTGTGGTAGCCTCCCTCTCCTGATGGAAACCATTCCAAACACAGTTTTTATGAGATTGTTTCCAAATCAGGCTAATCCAGCCCCATCCTACCCATCCCCAAATCATCTAGGACTTTCCCTTGCTATCCATTGTAAATTCAAATTTCTCTTCCTAGCAAGAAAGACCTTCCACAAAGTCATGCAATCCAACATTCCTTCTCTCACGACTGCATGACAGCTACCCAGTTTTAACTATTCTTGGTTCCTTGTGTACATTCTTTGCTTTTCCAGGCTACCTAAACCTTTGCTCAACATACTCCCTTTGCCTGGAACACCTATTCTATTAAGATACTCTACCTTAACAACCCATACATATATCTATTCTCCTTCTCTTATGTGTAAGGTCTTTGAGTATAGAGTATTATTCATCTTAAAATTCCCGTCAGGGATATAGTTGCATGGATTGATGACAGAGGACCCAGGGTGTCTTGTTAATTTTGGAAATGTCATTTTTTTTTTTTTTTTGTAGTCAACATGTAGCGGTATATACTGATCATAGAGGGGAAATCTTAAGAATATCGTTTTTGGCAGTGGTATGTGTCCAGCGGCGTCAAGTTATACAGTCTGTGCCTCAAGTCTTTCATACAGATTGAAAATAAAAGAGAGCAACATCATTAAACTGGTTGTTGGTAGCTCCCAGCGTTGCTGGCTTGGACAGGAATGTGAACCAGGGGCTGTGCGTATACTTCCAGCGACAAGTCACACCCAGTCACGTGTGTGTTCCTGACTGCCTGGTGGCACATAGAAGCAACTGACGGCATGCACCAGCAAGGAACTCAGCACATAGCTGGCAGCTGCAAGAAAGCTTAGCTGAGTGCTTACTAAGGAATTCTGTAGCCATTGTATTCAGATAAAAAATGCCCTGATGCCAACAGCTAGGGCTGCCCCCACTCTTTCAGAGTACCTGGAGCCAGAGTTATGCAGAGGTTTGCTGTCATAAATATGGCAGTTTCTCAAGGCCTTACAGCCTTCGTTGGCCCCTTCCTAAAGATGGGATTTTAAACATTTTGCCTTGCTTTTGACTTTCTTTCTTTTAGTTTATTTGTTTATTTATTTGAATGAGAGAGAGAGAGAGAGAGGGAGGGACGGAGAATGAGTTGGGGAGGGACAGAGAAAGATGGAGAGAGAGAATCCCAAGCAGGCTCCACATTATCAGTGCAGAGCTCTGACGCCGGGCTCCATCTCACAAAGTGTGAGATTATGACCTGAGCTGAAATCAAGAATCAGATGCTTAACCAACTCAGCCACCCCACCCAGGTACCCCTCTACTTTCTTACTTTTCCCCATGTTTCTAGAAGTAAAATGAAACAAAACCTTTCCTATGTTCTTGGCCTTAGTTGTCCCATTTTAGATTCAGAGAAATGAGTGTCACTCACTTGAGAGGATCGCATCAATGATGTGGGTCTCTTATTCATGGAGAAAATAATCAGAAAACATCAAATTTTAGATAAATCTAAAAACATAAGAATGTGTATCCCTATTTATGTTAGTGTTTAAAGAACATTTAGTAATCATCTTATCTTTTATTTTTAGATGAGGAAACTTTGGTTTGGGGTGGGGGGCGGGGGGAAGACTCACAACATCATAGCAACTGTAAATGCAAGACTGAGTGTAGAATCCAGGTGTTTACACTTCTGGTTCACACATAACGCTCAATACCACCGTTCTTAGATTCCGATGTAAGCTCACTTACCACCCACGCTTCCAAGCATGTCCATTCTTTGGAAGTACTACCAGTTAACATGATTTCTATTCTTTTTTTAGCCAGAATGCTACGATTATAAGAGTTTTTGTTCATCAGTTGCCCTGTTATTGTTCAATGCATATGGTTTTATATTTGCTATTTTTCTTTCAAACTCTTGAAGCCTGCAGAAGCAAATTTTTCTTGTCTAAATCTCTGCATTCACTCTCCTAGAGTTTGTTTCTCTCTTTTCTTTCTATTTCCCCTTTTGTGGCGGGAGTGGTGGGTGCTTGCTTATTTTCCTTGATTTTCTGCATCTTACAGCTTGGTTCTGTCAGCTCTGGTATACTATAGGGAGGCAATTCTTTAAGACACATTTACTGTATCTCTTGATAAAGAGTACAGTGCAGTGTCCCTCAAGACTGCAGACCTGTGATACATTTTTTCCTTGCAGCAGCACTTCCAAAATTTTCTGGAATATTTCTCAAAGGTAAAATTAAATATTGAATTCTAGAAACATTTCAATAAAAACAGAAAGAGACAATAAAAGTGCTGGCAGCACTTCCAGAGATGAGGTCAGTAGAATCCAGTACAGTGTGACTTCTTACATGTGTAGAAATGCCACACACCAAATCATATCCCCATACACAGAGCTAATAACTAGGAGTGAGGTTTAATACAACCTAGGTAGGAGTCAGAAACTAGACCCTTCTTTCCCCTCTCCTGCAAGCACTGCTTACCCTCCATCTCTACCTACAGGCAAGGGCATGGCTTAGTGTGGGGAGGGATGAGGGGCCAGAGTCAGGACAGGGAGCATCATGCAAGATGAACAAGACACATCATGCAAGTCAGAGTTTTCCAGAGAGTTGGAAAGCCAGGCATCAAACACTGGGGAGACCCTATGAAAATATGGTCTTTCTTCCAGAAAGAAGTAATTATGATCAGAGTCTCAAAGCTAAGAAGACATGGGATATAAGAAGAAGGAAGTCAGTCAGGAAGGAGGAGGAGAGAGGGTCTACTTTTTAGCAGCAAATATTCTTTAGCTTACTTTTTACACCTACCACTCAGTTGGTACATGCTAGCTAGTGAGTAGGCCTGTTTTTCTTAAGGACCAGAGAACATGTATACACTAGTGAGGATATAGATGTTTTTCTTTGAAAATACATAATTAGTAGTTGTTCAGTTTGGGGATCTTTTTCTTTTCTAGTAATTTCAGGTTAACCTGTTACCTGACTCATCACTCTAGGAAAACTGTTAGGGCAGAAAGATCTCACAAACAGGCCTCTAAACAGATGAAGGTAGGGTCAAGAAGTCCTGATACAGAGTTTCTAAGGTAAGGCCAACTCTCTTCAAGCTTCTGCACTGGGTAGAGGTGGATTCCTGAATAATTAAATATGGAAATTCTCCTTGAGCCAAGACGGTACTGGAACCTTCTCAAGGGATTTTTAGGAGGCAGATGGGCTGCATTCTTCCTGTCTTGCTAGCCTGCCAGCCCAAACACAATGTCTTCTGAACCTCCCTATTAACTCCTCTTTGCTAAAAGTTTTATGGAGAGTACATATCCTCTGTTGTGATGTAATTTTTAAAAAGAGAAGACCAAGCGATAATCTGTTTAAATTAAAAACAACAAAACTACAATATTGTGACCTTGGATAATTAAATAAGACTTTAAGATCCTGGTCTCCTGGCCAAAAAGTTGGTGTCTTACCTGATCTGCCAATTTTATGGTTATTATCAATGAGACACAGTCTAATAAACATGAAAATTCTTTGAACAGCTTTCAAATGGAGGTATTACTATTACTCAGGCTCTCTTAAATAGTTCAGTTGATTCACGGTGATGTATTTTACTAATGCTTGCTTACCATTCATCTCCAGAGATGTTCATTTTTTATCTCCCCATAGAAATCCCAGCACATAGGCATGAATATGGGTGCTGCACACCTCATTTCATTTTCTAGGGTATGTGCAGACCACATCACCATGAGCTGCAATCAAGGGAATAACCATGGACCCACCACACTGCAGACTCTTCTGACTTTAAAGCCATTCCCACACAGAAGGTGCTATGTAAATAGCTAATGAGAAAATGCAGATAGCCCCAGCTACCAGCCACTGCCTGGAATGGGAAGCCAAATGGAAGATATTCACTCCCCAGAAGCAAATAACTATACCAGCCTATGTGCCTGTTGTAAATAGCCACACTGTAAATGACATCTTCCTACAAGACCAGTAGACCTTCCTTCTGCACTTCTTGCCAGAGCCCAGTGGCTCCCCTCAGGAACAAGTTCAGTGGACTCTAGGGATGGTCAGTCTTTTCTACTTAGAGTTAATTGATTAGACTCAGAAACTTTGAAGAAAGGAGAAAGAATCTCACAACCAGAGTTCCACGCTGGTGTGTGTTTGGCCTTTGTTTTCTCTCACTGCTACAAAAAAATACGGCTCAGATCCCCAAGGGAAGGGAAAAGGGAGAAAAGGACAAAGAACTCCTACGGCAAGCTGTGAGATTCTCGTGTTCCACGTTGGCCCAAGAGCATTACCTGTCACTGGCCTTGCTTGGAATGGTCCCTACAGTAGACATAAGGACAAAGCAGCCCTTCATGGAAAGAGCAGGAAAGGAGAGGTTTCAGAACCTGGTCTTCCAGCCTGACTCTACAATGATGGGGTGATGGTTTTATACTTCTTTTAGGAAACTGGAGAATGATTTCCTGGAATCTCAGACTCTCTTAGATTCTACCTATCCAAGAGGCACAAGCCTGTCTCTCCTACTTTCTCCCACTTTTAGAACAAGATCTTTGCTTTTATATCGGAAATATTCCATATGCATGACAAGGTATTGGTGAAAGGCATTATATGATGTCCAGTAATTGAGATCATTCTGTGTCAGGATTTAAGGTTTGAATGGGGTGGGCCACAGTGGGAAAACCAGTTAAATAAGCCCAAATGGATCATTTAAGCAAGAAGGGTATAGCTATCACAAAGCAGGTAATGAACCCAAGGGATAAAAGTCTCAGGAGAGAAGAACAGAGAATGACAGGCCATAGGAAGCACAACTGCTAAAGCACAGGTGTGTTTGTAACATGGCAGTGACTGGCCCTGTGCCGGGTCCAAGGGTGAATGACTAAGGAAAGGTCTGGAGGAGCTGAATAAAGACTGCAGGGATAGTAGGCCCAGACCAGTAGACAGGTGGGTTCAAATCCCAGCTGACCCCCACCTACTAGATCTGACCTTGGAAAAGTTATTTACTTTCCTTGTGTTTTAGTTCCTTCATCTGTAAAACAGATACTTCAAAAATATTAGGATTAAATGAATCATGTAAACCCTGAGCCCAGTTCCTAGCATATAGTTACTGCTCAATAAATATTAGCTAGTATAAGTATTACTACTATACAGGGATCTCACAGAGATGTAGAAAGGACTAAGTAAAACAGTGTGTTTAATATGTTTGGCACAGTGCTCAACACACAGTAATTATTCAATAAAGAATCGCTATAGAGAACCAAGCAAAAGTCTGTTTTAAGGGGCTTGTGGGCACAAAGAGCTAGGCAGAGTGTTGAAAACAAGCATGTCGGAATCAGGTACATTCTGAAGGACACGACCTTAGCTAGAGGGTCTCAGGTTGACAGATCAGTAACATAGACAAGTGGACCAGGTAGTGGAGGGGTTGGGAATTCAGGCAGACAGACAGTAATGGAGCACCATGACGACAGTGACTAATTTTGAGAAAAACATCTGCCCCAGCCAGGAAGTCACCACTTGCAAGAGTGTAAGTGACCGGTTCCTAAGTCTGGCCAAGCTAGGACCAAAAAATAAAAATAAATGATTGACCCCACAGTCTTTTATTCAGACAGGAATATGGCAGAATGGGTATGTCCATTGCTAAATAAAAGATGGTCCATCCATGTTCAAGTTGAGCTTCCTGTTAGAGAAATTACTTCTCTGTCTACTACAAACTTCATGAATCTATTATTAAAAATAATTAGGTACCCATGCTACAAGCTACCCAAAGCTTTCCTCCTAAACAACTTGCTAACAGACTACAGCATTTTGGAAAAATCTGAGCTGCTGGTGGGACTATCTTGTTAAAAGAAAATTACAAGTGTGGTTTTAAGCCTTTTGCAGCCTTGACGAAGCAACACTTGAGCGAGATCATTGTTTAGGTCTCAAGCTTTTATTACCTTAGGAGAACCAGGAAAAAGAGCATTGCATATCACAGTGAATTAATGGTCAGGCTCTTCTTTTTCAGGTATTAAGTACCCAGCCTTTCTGTTCAGAGTAAATTTTATGTGCTTTTCTATCAGCATCTACTTCAACATGAGCAAAACATACCAGTAGATTATTGACCATGTTTAGGTCAGATCTACTTTGCATTTGTGTTTTATGTAGGTTCAAATGAAAATATATGCCAGAGATCCACACATCATGAAATATATTGAAGTCTGTCTGGGAAAGCAAAGCCAAGACCATTCGAAAGCTCTGAAATAAGGAACACCTTAATTTTGACTGTAAAGCAAATTTTACTTTTTAATCTACTCTACTCTACATTAGGCAACTGTACTCAAAATGAGACCCTGACCCTGATTCTTCTGGAGAAGAATCTTGACTCTCTTTGGATATTAGGTATGGGTCCAATTATTTTTGGGGTTTTTATATAGATCATTCCAGAAACCCCCAACCCAAGGCCCAGATCGAGCTCTTTGGTAGGGGTGGAGAGAAGGAGTGAGGCAAAGTTTGTGGTTGCTTGCTGTGGTCAGGGGTGTGGGCTCATCATAAACATTCACTTGTAACTCACTCACATAGTAAGAGAACCTGGGTCTCTCTTTAAATCTCAATCACCATTATATGGTCCTACCTCTAAACTCCTATAATATTTTAAAAGTAAGATTAGAGCCCAAAAGTGAGACCATTCATCTGACCTTATATATTAAAGATAATGAACTTAAACTTTGAGTTGGCAGTCATAACAATGAAGAAATGAAGCATTGGTTATACTTTTTCCAAATGAGACAACAGTGAAGGCCTTTCTACACTGTGCTGTGTTACATTATGAGACGTCCAGAATTCTGAGGCTTAAGGGGAGAATAAAAGTCACATTAATGCTTAGAATATGAATAAGTCCTTAAATATATTAAAAGGAATCTGTGTTTTTGCTTAAAAAAAAAAAAAAAAAAAAAGGTTGTAAACTTTCCCGTGCATGAATGTCCGTATCCCTGACCTAGGATCTTAAATTAAGATGAAGAATCTATAAAAAGGGAAGTGTGAGCACAAGTAATTATAAGGCATAGTCAACTTAAAATTTTCTAATTCATTAAACATCCATTAAAATAACTCATCAAGGCTAAACTATCTGTTGAGGTAGTAACTGGTACATCTGCCTATCACCAAAAAATTACCTGGAGCTCAGCTTTGCCCTGCAAAGCATCAGGAGTCATGCAGGAAGAAATAACTGCAGACTGAAGCCTCCTCATTCCATTGTTTAGCAAGATTCTTAGAAAGAAGAGTGTAACCCGAAGATCAAATGATTTTGGGGGGTGGGTGGAGCCACACCTAGGCAGACAGTTCTGGTAGAATAGACCTATTTGAGTGTGCTTTATACATGCGTGATGTGCCATCTAGTGGTTAAGTGAGCCTAACATTAATGAAAAGGAAAATGGTCCTTTCTGGTCCCTGAATGGCTCCAAACTACCACGTGATTTGAGCAGCAGCAGTAGGTTTGACACTGTAGCCCATTACTTGGGAAAGAAAAAATAATCTATTTTCTTTGAAGCCATCTGTTGAACCTGGATTATTGTGGGGGCGAAGGGGAGGTGGGAAACACTGGTAATTATGCAAGCCAGAGGTTGACGGCATTTGGTCCACAGAGTACTTTTTCCATTTTCTTTCATTGAGGTATGATTCACAGTATAGTGCACAACTGTTCAGTATATAGCTTGATACATTTTTATATCTGTGAAGCTTACATATGTATAATCCTCATAATCACCATGTGGATCAAGATCTGGAACGTTTCCAGCATCCCAGAAGCCTCTCTGTGTCAGTGCTTAGAGATAACCCCTGTTCAGAGCTCCATCTCCATATATTTGCAATAGCATCATTAGAGTACATACCCCAACCCTAACCTCCAAGAAAGGATAAAATCCTGTAATCACCATTTCAACAGTTTGACCAAAAGGAACAGTTTCCTCATCAGACATTCTGTAGCTAAACCAAGGCCCCATTTCCTGAATTTGCTGTTTTTCAGAATGCAGGTAGCATAACGATATCTTCTCTCTCCCCAGTTTAAATTCATAATATATTGTTTTTCTTACCAAGCTTCTCACAGAGAGATATATCCCCTTGGTGCACTGAGTGCATTTTCCCAAGTGTCTCTGCAGGCATCCAAGTCAATTTTCAAAGAAATCCCATTACTTTTGAGCAGGATCTCAGAGGTGCCACTGATTGTCATGGCAAAGCCTATGAATTCTGATGCAGCGTTTCAGAAATTAATGTGAATGCCGTGTCACCAGTGACTGCATGACACCTTGTTCAAATTAAGCCAAGTAAATCATAATGGTGAAAAGGCTCTCAACCTGTGATCCAGCAAAGGCTGATTTATAATGAATCGCATGATGCAATCATTGTTGCTATTTCTACAGGACCTCTTTCTGTTCAAATGAAACTAGGTTTCCTCTGAATGTCAGAACATACAGTATGTCAGGAAGCAGGGCTGGTTCTGAAATAAAGTTGTTATTATTCCAGAGCTGCCTTGTGAATGCCTATTTATTTGATTACTAAACACACACACAGTCAACCAACATGTCCAGCAAGCATGTTACTTCTAGGTGTTCTGCAAGGTGCTGGAGAGAGAAAAGTGTAAGGTGCATGGGTCCTCCTTTGCTGCCAGAGAGTTGAACCTTACTTAGATCTCTTGACCCTGGGCTGGCAAGCTGGTGTGTAAAGAGATGATTGCCTCTTGGGATAATGAACAAGTCTGGAATGTAGGCTTATCCTAATGTGCTCCTTTAAAAACAAATAATAACTTGTATTTTTTTTCTAATTACTTGTAATGGATTTGGGAAAAAGAAGAATGTAAAGAAGAAAATGCTAAATTCCCTAATTCACCAAAGAAATTCTATAATGGCTTTAATTCCTTTCAAGGAATTATAATTTTCTGGCTTTTCTGTGTATATATGTGCAATTCTCTATGTGTATATGTGACCCTTGAACAACACAAGTTTGAACTACATGGGTCCACTTACACATGGATTTTTTTCAATAAATACAGTACTGTAAGTGAATTTTCACCTTGTGATTTTCTTAATACTTTTCCCTGCTTATTTTATTGTAAAAATACAGTATTATAATACATGTAACAAACAAAATATATGTTGACTGTATTATCGGGAAGGTTTGCAGTCTACAGTAGGCTATTAGTAGTTACGTTTGGGGGAAGTCAAAAGTTTCACATGGAATTTTGACTGCATGAGGGGTTGGTGCCCCCCAACCTGTGTGGTTCAAAGGCCAACAATATTTATTTTTATGAAGTTGAGGTGATATTACATATTTTTCTCTATCATAAGAAACTCTTAAAACGTGTTTAATACTTGAGTGAGTTCATAATTTCTGGAATAAAAATGAAAACTAATTTCTTAACCATTTCCTATAATTGGAAATTTTGATTGCTTGCTGTTTCTAAAATAGTTATAGAAATTTGATGTTTATGTACTTGAAATAAAGTCTTAGACCTTATACCATACTCAATGGCCAGAACATTCAGAATAGTGTCAACTAATAATGGTGATGCTGGCTGTCCGTGATTTGTATCTGATTATAAAGGCAGGAACTCTGGTGTTGTTAAATATGGTGACAACAGCTCACTTGAGTTGGTTAAAAATCATATTAAGGAAATCCTTTGAGTTCTAGTTTTTAAACATCAGCGGTGGAGAATTGAACATTACCAAATGTCTTTCAGTGCTACTGAAATAACTGGGTTTGTCCCAGTTTGTCCTATGGATGTGTAATACATTATATTAACAGATTTCCTAATATTAGTCCCCTTCCACCAGAATGAATTGTACTATGTTACAGAGTAACACACTTAGAATGAATTGTAAAATTCAATTCCGTACTGTTGATTTTTCTGCATTGGTCTCAGGAGACCACCAGTGTGACAGGATCAGAAACATACTTTGTGCATCTCCTTCTGGCCTATAAATGTGGGTTTCTGAAATTAGGGATGGGAACCTAGTTGTGTCTACTATCCACTCCTTTTTTCTTTACTTCTCATCCCAAGTGCAAATTAAGTGAGTTTCTTTCCTTTTGTGAACAAAGCAGTTTTCTTAACCTCCTCAAAGCACTCATCACACTCTTTTTTTTTTTTTTTTTTTTTTTTTTTTTAATTTCTAGGAGAGAGAGAGAGACAGCGTGAGCAGGGGAGGGTCAGAGAGAGAGGGAGTCACAGACTGAAACAGGCTCCAGGCTCTGAGCTGGCAGTCAGCACAGAGCCCGACGTGGGGCTTGAACCCACGAACCGCGAGATCATGACCTAAGCGAAAGTCGGACGCTTAACCGACTAAGCCACCCAGGCGCCCCACATCACACTCTTATATTAAAATTTTCTTTATATCTGTCTTCTGTTCTTGTGGGAGTAGCCTATGTCTTTTGAGTTTTCCATCCCTACCCGTTAGCCACTAAGTATTGTCCACCTAGCCTCTCCCCAGGTCCCAGCAAGCACTGCAGTGGCAGATGGGGGAAATACACTTAGATGAGTTTGGTCAACATCCTTAGATCTCCAGACAAAGCCCTGCAGTAAGCTTAGGAGGAAAGAAAAGAAGTCAGAGTGATGGCGAAATTCCGTGGGTGCCATGCTTCTTTTTGGCAATAATATGAGTCCAGAAGGCATGAATCAACTTCTAAAGGCATCGGAGAGGACGCAGCAGGGACAAGAGTAAAGCTCTGAAACCAACCCTCGGTACCTACCCCAGGTGGCTGCTCCATCCTGGTCTTGATAGTAGATTACGAGAGAACAAATTATTTACGATACATTTTGCTTGGTCTTAAGTATATTCTAACCACCACTGTACTAGGCATACAGTTTAAACTCCCTAACTGGCGTTTCTGGGATTAACCTTTGTTCTTGCAATGCAGCGTTATCAAATGGTATCCCTCACACTTACTTAAAGACCAGAAGCAACGATGAAGACAAAACGGGCTTTTTGACAAGTAGTGAGAGAGAGAACGACAACCCAAAACCTCATGGAAATTAATGGAAGAAATGACAACAGAAGTGAAGGGGGAGCAGAAGTACACTGGTCCAGCTGGAATTAAAATGAGCATTAAGAAACCAGGGAAACCTTTCCAGCGAGGACTCTTCCAAGTACCTGGTCGCATTTCAGAGCATCCTTTCAGGCCGAGATATTGTTGGCCTGTGCTGGTGTGCACTAACTGCAGTTCCCGTGAAGGCGAAGTGGACTGCTGTGTTAAGTGATCACTTTCTCTTTTTCCTTAGGGTGTTAAATACCACATTATTTGAAAGCTGGGAGATCGTCGGGCCTTACCCTTCCTGGTGGGTTTTTAACCTACTGCTGTTGCTAGTACAAGGCTTGAACTGCTTCTGGTCTTACTTGATCATAAAAATAGCTTGCAAAGCTATTTCAAAAGGCAAGGTAAGATAAAACCTGTTTCTGATATGTCCCAGAAAGTTGTTTTATTGGGTTCTTCTTTATCAATAAGAATACTGTTATTTCAAAATTCATCAAAACTTGCATTTTTTCTTTATGATTTAGCATAACCTCCTAGAAACACAAACCAAATTTGTGTTTTCTTCTGTTTGGTTAATTTTTTTTAACTTGTGGCATCGCTCTGATAATGATTCCCACTGATCTGTATTTGTAATTCTAGATTTAATGATGATATGTTATTTGTTGTGTTCTTTCTCTCCCTCTGTCTCCCATGGTTCTTCTCTGATTAAACTGCTACCAAGGAGTAATTTAATAACTTCTTTCCTTTATAAAAAGGGTTGCTTGATGCAGTATGTCCATTTATGGTTTTTCCAATAAATCTTAGCTAAATCTCTTTGTTTAAATAGGGACTCATGAGGCTGATTCAAATAAAGTTTCTTGAGAGCACTGGCTCTTCCAGCATGTTCTCTGTGACATTTTCTTACTTTTGTTGTTTGTTCTCTTCCTTCTGCCACCCTGGAAGGCTGGGAAGTGGAACCCTTTACATGTAAGTTCCTCAGATCTCTCTCTCTCTGTCCTTGTCCTGGGTGCTGCTCTCGCCTGTTGGAGGGGCACCCAGGCTTTTGTTTCCATGCATATTGTTCTGGCTAGCCTGTTGGCACTGACCAGAGGCTTTAACTGAGATGTGGCTCCCACCAGGTACAAAGGATACCAGAAACAGCTCAGTCCGTGCCCTTTGGGTGAGCTTGCATCCTGCTAAATTTTGCACAATCCAGGAGGAGGAGAGAGGAAATTTTTTACTGGTGTTTAGCATGTTTGCTAAAAAAAAAAATAGAAATAGACCAAAGTCAAGTAGGAAAAACAGAACTAAGTTGGGGCAAGGTTCAACGTGGTCCAGCGTAGAGGTTGGAGCATCAGCTGTCTGCCTGCTCTGCCCTGACCACTTCATCCTGGCCCCTTCCACGGAGCTGGAGACATCTAGTCACATACTATGAAGCCAGTTCGCAGCATCAGCTCTTATATGTCCAACATATTTTGACCAATATATATCCAACATATTTTGACCAATTAACTGTTAGGAGATAAAAGTTCATTTTTTTTCTCTGTGACCTCTTCCTCTTTAAAATGAGCATGCATTTCTGTTAAAAAAAAAAAAACACCCCTTTCCTCATTTGGATACAAATTACATCCATGTGCACAATATTATCATATAATAGTAACTGGAGATGCGAGAGCACAGCAGATTCCATTACTGGTCTCTTTATTGCATTGCTGTTTCCACCAGATGTCTTGTGTTCTCTCCAAATTACTCCTCAGTCTTACAAAGAGATGGTTATTTATTTTATTGCAAGTCTCAGGCTTCAGAATATGTTAACTGCCAGTGCTATTCACCCAGAACAGTAGGAATTTGTCGTGGCCATGTGTTATGGACAGCATTTTTCTATGGGTTATCTTGCAACATGCTAAATTATTCCTTTCCTTGTAGGTAACAGAAGTATAGATTTTTTTTCCAAATGCAATTAAAAATAATCTTACTAAGCATGGAAATGTAAATTAATCACTCTTTGCAACTGGAGTTTTCTTTCCTCTTAGCAGCTTAATTTATGACTAATGGATTTCTTAATGTAGTGGTGCTTTACTATCATGTTATCTTTGTGACCCATTTTTTTTAAAGTTAAAGTATCCTAAATAATTCAGTCCTTTTGGTTTTTCTGTATCTAAATCTTGGAGATGGACCTTTTGAGTTCAGTCTCATCTCAGAGGGCTGTGAATGGAGTGAAGTCCATTTTCATTTGGTTGTTTCTGGTTAGAAAGGAGCAACTGCCATGCATGCATGTTCACACACTGTCCTGTCCACACCCACCCGACAGAGTTGACGTTGTCTTGCAGCAATGATGGCTTCTCACGTTGGGGACAGTGGTGGCACAGAGAGGATGTGACACAGAAAAGCCCCCAGTTCATTCCGATGTACCTCCCAAGAGACTCTGTCAATGCACGTCTTAGACAACCACAGGCAACTAGATTTGGGAAACCCAGTGAAGCCAGGCCCCCAGGTCCTTACTGCTATCCCACTTTGAAAATAAGTGAACAGTGCTCAGGTTCTCAGGGGCCTTAAGGCCTGTTGGGTAAAACTGTTTACCATAATTTAGACCGGGTAGGAGATTGAAAATTTTAATTTTAAAAGTAGGTGAGGATTTTCTTAAGCCCTCCCTAAATGAATATTTTGTTATCCTGTGACTTTTTTTTTGTCCTTTATGGTAATGCCTAGATTTATATGCTGGTGCCAGGGTTTGTGGTCCTCATTATGTAATGAGACTGCGTGGAGGATGAAGAACCTTGGAATAATGGTCAATAGATTTTCTTTGGGAAATATTTCAACTAGACTTCACCCAGCAGGTTCCCAAAAATGCCTCCTGCTGCCATTAGTTGTTACATAGTATATAAAACAAAATGTCTGCTTAATTTTAGCAGACAGAATAGGAAAACAAATTAAATCACAAAATAATGCATTACAAAGCCAAATAAGAATGACTTTTTAAATGATCTAAGCTAGTGAATATCTCCATTAGTGTGGTTAATCCTTTATGGGATTTTCATGGAGAATGTGATCATCAGAGAGTAAATTGATCCATTTGTACCAAATTTCTGTAATGCCATTCCAATAGTATAGTGTAGTACTTTGCCAGTAAGAGTGGATTCCATAGTCTAGTACATTCTCATTGCCTAAAGGTACCTTAAAGAAGTCAGCCTGTCTAGCCCAGTTCCCTCTGATGCCCCAATCTGCCCACCATCCTTGAGAACTGACTTTGTTACTCAAATTATATGAATTATATGTCACTCAAATTATATATATTCTCCAGTGAAGGAGAACTTACTATTATGCAATGCTCTTACCCTTTTTGACTTTTAACTTTTGGATCTGTTTCCATTCATGTGTGATTACATGTACTTCTGAGCATGCTGTACTTTAATGATTCCTTAGGAGCTGGTTACGTTCACCTTCTTTCATTCCACAGGTGTCCAAGGATGATCGAAGTGATATTGAGTCTAGCTCAGATGAAGAAGATTCAGAACCTCCAGGAAAGAACCCCCACACTGTGACCACCACCAACGGGACCAGTGGTACCAATGGGTATCTCCTGACTGGGTCTTGCTCCGTGGATGATTAATTACTCAAAACTACAAGTCCCGAACAAAGTGAACTGTTTGTTCCTGGAAGGATTTCATAAGTTGCAAATGTAGTTCCTTTCATTATATCTCAGCACCAGAAACAAAAATTAGGAATATCAAAGCATTTTGAATAGTGCACTGCCATATGTCCTGTCTGTGAATGAAAAAGAATTACCATTCTCTATATGTAGGCATGCTGTATGTAATTGACACAAGGGAACAGTATTTGCATTTGTACTGTCTTAGAATATTATTTATATCTCGTATTTGTTTGTAAATCTGTGGACAAAAGAGGGTTTCCTCACTCCTTTTACTCTCTGGGTTCATGACAGTGAGGGAGATATTCCATCTGCTTCTACCCCTTTCTATTGCTGTAACTCAGTTCGCTAGGAGCATCAGCTTAATTTGTCACTTAGAGCAAGCAAAACCCAGTGCAAGAATCTCTTACAGCTCCAAATAGGTTTGCTTTCTTTGTGTTACAGTGCCTGTTTTGAAATTGCTTATATAGTCTCAGTGACCATTTTCCCGTGTAAAGTTTAATCAGGATGAGTTAGGCTTTTTAATTGTCACTCTTTATGGTCAATTAGCAGTTCAAATTAAAGAGTATGGTTTGGAATAGGTATTATTTCTTGTGCAAACGGCCACGATTTCTTTAGTGAGTATGATAGCTAGTTGGAGATAAACTTTGTAAGTTACAGAGATTTTTTTTTTTTAATTCCCTATCATGAGGTCAGTGCTTTGGCTCTGAAGGAAGACATTTGCTTAAGGTCATAGTTA
Source organism: Crocuta crocuta (assembly GCF_008692635.1). Lineage (NCBI taxonomy): Eukaryota > Metazoa > Chordata > Mammalia > Carnivora > Hyaenidae > Crocuta > Crocuta crocuta. The sequence continues at coordinate 3,249,414 of NW_027551572.1, forward strand.
CAAACGATGAAGTCACTCTTACTATTGGGAATTTGTCCGTTGATCTGACAATAACAGAGAACAGCTTATTTCAAGCAGATTTCAGCACTATCCCTATAATTACCACAGTCTTCTGTCATATCATGAAAAAAAGAAGCTAAGCATATTTTGGGACAGCAAAGGAGATTTTGAACAGTTGGCAAAGGTCACCTCTAGTGCAAAGCACTTTATTGCAACCAACATTCGAGGAAGTGCCCTACCTAGTACTTGATCTTCTTGTTTCTAGTTTTTCTGAGCAAAATAAAGCCAATGGGAGGAGGACGATTTTATTCTTTGTCTTTTCTCCTTAAACATGACCCACAGTGACTCTCCTGTTATTAGAAACTGAGTAGTGTTGCACTTGAAGCCCTTTGGTTTGCTTCTCTGAAGATCTGTTCAGTTTCTAAGAATTTTTATTCAAATAAAGCTATTTCCAGAAAAAAAAAAAACAATAAAAATTCTACTAGACTATGGCAGTATCAGCAGTAAGATTGCTGAAAAGTAAGTTGCTGTAGCCTCCTACATGGCAGTGTTACTTATGTATAAATAAGAAAACCATACACATAAACCAAAGACTTTATCTCTACTTCCACTTCTAGGTAAGAGGGAATAAAAAGGTATTACAAACACTTATTTCAGAAACAAAACAAGAGTCAGGAGCCATGGTGCAATAAGGTAAATGTGAGTCAGGGGATAGTAAAGACAACAGCAGAAATAGTAGGGAGCGCATGTCCTGCTTACAGCCATACACATTCAATTCTAATTTTTGAAAAAATTGAGATAAATCTTTGCACTCACAATCCGCAACCTGTGAGTTAATAGTTAAAATAATACTCCCAAACAAAAACGTCACACTGTAATATTAAATCTTTCCCCACCTATAATATATGACATCGTATGTTTCTGATAAGGTCCACAGTAATAATTAAAGAGCCTTAGACATATATCTGCTTGTTGAGAAAACAATGCAACTAGTTGTTCTTGTAAAGCCTTATTATTTTCTTTCACAAAACAGGAATATGTCTAGGAGTGTAAGTTGTGGATGGTTTGAGACCAGTCATAAAACATCAATAGTCCTTGTTAGTCATCTGAACATCTGCTAAAATGAAGATATATCAAATGGAAGGGCAAGCATGTTATATGGCTGAAAATTTTTGAGGTGAAAGTTTCCTTTCTGATCAACTAAAATGTGGAAATGAAGACTGAATTGTACCTTGCTTTAGTGTCTTGAGCAAGTCCTCTCAATAGGGGAAATAAACCAGAGAACCACAATGTGTTCAAATTTGAATCATGTGACCCCCCACCACAGGAGAGTAATTTGAAAAGATTGGCTTGTAAATTAATGGTTTAGAAGAGTTGCATGAAATGAAGTAAATTGAGTCTGTCCTCAGCAAAGGCACATCTAAGCAAACTGTTGTTTTTCCGAAAAGTCACCTAGAAGGAGGACTGAGAATACTCAGAGCCTCAGTGACCAGTGATGTTAACACAGTCCCCTATCTATCTATAGATTTTTATTTGATGTTGCATTTTAGGGCAAAGAGTTCTTTTTGATTAATCGAAGTGGTGTTTGTAGGTCTGTTAAGATGAAAAATAATACATTTCTGTCTACTTCTCCCCCATGGTAGCATGATAAGACTGAGAGAGGAAAATATGTGGGATATCTTATCTTCTCCTTGTGCCAGGCTATAGCTTTGGAAGTGTATTTTGTAAATTCAACTGTAGGTTACTGAGAGTGTTGTTTCCCATTAATTAATTTAGCCTGTGTTGAGATCTCCTTCCTCCTGGTCATATTCAAACCTTCCCAGGGCACCAAGGGATATGTAGGAAGGAGTCTAGAAAAAGTAATATGTTATTCTCTAATGCTATAGCTTTTCTAGATCTCTTAGTGGGGAAAAAAGGTAGAAAATTGAGTAGAACTTGGCCTTGAGTCAGTAAATGATATGAACATGTGTGATCTATGTATGTACATGTGTAATTCTCCAAAACCATGATAAAACCAAAATATCCCAAACTCATCATTATCCATATTTTTTTCATAAAAACTATCCATTGTGTACTGTAGAAGGTTCCCACCACCCTCTCAACTTCCTTCCTGTTCATACTACTTACCCAGCTGAGAGTGGTAGGATCCCTTCGGTCTCTTGCCTCAGAGCTACCATCACAGAGGTCCTAAGGTCAGCGTATAAGCCAAATGTAGTTCACATTTCCAAATTCAGTGGTACAAATGCTGATAATAGAGGAGTAACGGTCAGTATTTTGGATTATTAAGCTGAATGTTGGGGAAAAAATGCATGTAGTTGCTGCTTCACCCTAGGGTTTTATTAACATCCAGCTCCTGTCAGGCTGGAGACACTGGTGTCCTGAGGTACCAACTGATAATGAAACAGGTATCTGACAAAAATGAACTAGGAAGAAAGGTAGGCTCCCCAAAGAAAGCAAGCAGTTGGGTCAGAGAAATAACTCTTCAGCGAGAGAAAATCAGACCACGTTTAGCCACACTGGTGGGTGAACCTCAAAATGTCCAGTTCTGTTGCCAACTTTCCATTCTGAGTATTTGATAGAAGTTGGATTTGAGCAAACTTAATGCTTTCACCTTAGGAAATCAAAGCGGATCTCCCACTTTGTGTATTTCAACCTCATTGCTATTTGGGCTGAAGTAAAAAATGAGATTTCAGTTCAATTCACCCAAGTCTTTGCAAAAGAGCTCTTCAGAGAGAACTTTATGGACACCCATGATTGTTCCCATTCTGTTCCTGATTTTGCATCGATAGTTATTTTTTCCCTTTCTTAGAAATGTTAATGCCAAAGTTGCCTGAATATTTGAGTATTTTTCCTTAATTTGAAGTGTACAGAATAATTCCAGAGGTGTTAAAAGATTCTGTTTGTGTCTGTGATGATGTTGTTATGTCCAGAGAGGCTTCAAGAAATCCTTTGGAAATAAAAGGTTAAATGTTTACATTTCATGTGATAGTTGAGGTCTTAAGATACTGATTAGCCTATTTCTTTTTCCTTTGTCTTTGGCTGATTCCTGCTTTGTAGATAAATATTCGTATTCCTGAAATGTTTATAACATTCAAGTAAGAAAAAAACAAATTCTACATCGAAGTCAGCCTGATGAGAAACTGATGACAAGGCACTTTCAGGTGTTAAGTGACTTGTATGGAAAGAGGAAAGGCAGCTCCATTTATTGGACTTGCTGCCTCGCCTGCTGTTCCTGAAAAGAATACCCTTAATAATTATAAACAGTTCTTGAAGTCATGCCGAATGCAGCAGATACTAATTAGTATTGGTTCTCTATGGCCACCGATAGTTCTTTATAGCAATAGGCCAGCAAAGGTCCCTGTGTCTTGCCTTTGTGTGTATGGGCCCCTCCCCTCCCCTAGGGGGCGCTTAGTAGACGCGCCCTAGGCCTGTCCATTTATCCACTCTATGCTGTTGTGACTTTTCTGATACCTATTCAAAGGGAGCACAACCTGATGCTGGTTTTCATGCAGAAAACTTTTATTAGAGAAGATAAAACATCCTAAGTAACAGTTTGTAAGATCTGCAGACACCCAAAGGACAACCTTAGTCTCTTCCAGGCATTTCCAACTTAAGTTCAACCTGAAGCCTTTGAAAGGAATGCCTTCCCAAATGGCCACGAGCTAAGACCCCATCAGATCAAAGAAATAAAAGCCTCGGCAACCAGAGGGCATATCTTACGGTGTCTTCACAAGATTAAACATTCTCAAGATGGCCAGGAACTGATAGGAGGGGACTATTAGCCCAACATCTGTCTTGTTCATCTCATCCAGCAACATTCCTTTCAGCCTCCTGGAACTCTTGATAAAAGGAAGCCAAAATATTGTCATTTAATGGCTATCCATTTTCCAGTAGGCTTTGGATCAGTTGATTACCCACACTTCTTTCTCTGCCTGATTCCATTTTTCTTAAAAACTATTGCGCCCAAGTGAGCCTGTTTTCCTTAACACAGGTCCATGAAAGCTTGGTTTCTTCTTTTGTTATGTGTCAAATGGCCTGGAAATCAGAGACAGCAGCTGTTGGTATGGTTTCTGTGTTAAGTGAAAAATTAGATTTTATAGAGGTAATTTTCTTTTTCTCTTTGATCTACAGTAATTTTTTTAAACTGTCATTGTAAAACTGCCCTTAAAAAATTAGAGGCTTTTAAAGTTTAGTTGCCAAAGATAAATTAGCTCCGTAAGAAGAACAGTTATGTGGCAATTCTGGGACTTTAACTTAGAGATTCATTAATTTAAAGATGGAATACACCCTCCCAAGTGTGATTTCCAAAAGTTTCATAAAGCCTCTAAGCCTGTGATTCTCATCAGCTCTCCGTTTGCCCACAGAATCAGTTATCTCCATAGCCATTTCTTGTCAAGCAAGGGGGAGAGGGTTTGTTTGGGGATTGTTTTTAATTTGCAGTGAGAAATAGCATAGGTGACAATACCTTACTTGTTTTCTTAAGACAATTCAGTGCTTGGGCATCTCTGTCAGAAATGGAATGATGTACTGTTAGCCGATTAGAATTATTTTATGTATTGTTACTGTGTTTTGCTGATTTTTATATGAAAATATAATTATTCATTCCTGATCTCTGGAAGCAATCATTATTATGAGGATCATTTTACTTTGGAAACACTTTCATAATAAAGATAAGTATTAAGAGTAAAGTGTGAATGCGATTTTCTGGAGGCGCTACCCAGCCTGTGCTGGTAATATGTCATATCTTCCTGGACAAGATTTATTTCGGGGCACACACCATCCTACTGGTTTCCTGCAAAGTTTCCTTAAATCCCAGTTGTCATTATGAGTACTGAAAAGGGGGTGTTGTATGTTACATACGTATCATTTTGTCAAGAATTTGGCTAAGCTACTCCACAGTAGTACTGCCGGAGCATCCATTTTGTTTGCCACGTGGCCTGCAGGGACCGTAAACTGACACTCACCCCTCAAGCAGGTGCATGCCCTGGAGAGCGACCCCGAGTCACCAGCAAATGTAGGTCCCTGGTATGACTTCCCCAGCAGCCTTTGGGATCAAAGACTCCTCTGGCTCCCAGAGGCTGCGTGCCGTATGTACCCTTAGCTAAGACCACCATGGCATTTACCAAAACCCCACTCTTTTGAGTTGACCCATTCAGCCTTAGCCTGAGAAGTCCAACACACTCTACTCACAGACTCTCATAAAGGCGTGTGCCCCAGGTCCTGCCTCTGACTTCCCCCTGCCTTCACCAACCTGTGTGGCCTCTCAAGGCACATGGTGTCCCTCCCCGTATGACCTGTGAATAATAAACTTCTCTCTTTCAATGTCCCTTATGGTCTGTTGTTGAACTTCGGCTCACCATCTGACACCTTGTGCTCCACTTAACAAATTACTAATTTAACATAGTTAAAACATGTATATGTTGAAAATTAAGATATAGGGGCGCCTGAGTGGCTCAGTTGTGAAGCATCTGATTTTGGCTCGGGTCATGGTCTCACAGTTGTGAATTCAAGTTCCACATCAGGTGAGCATGAACCCCACTTCAAGTGAATAAAAGTCCTGCTTTGGGTGAGCCCCCCTTCCCTCTCTCTCTTTCTCCTCTTTCTCACTCTCTCTCTGCCCCTCCTGGGATTCTCTCTCTGCCCCTCAGTCATTTGCACCCTCTCTCTCCGTCTCAAGAAAAAAAAAAATTAAGATATAAAAGCTTCATGTTAGATGTTATTTAGTGCTTCATTCTGGAAAAAGATATTAAATATTATTCATAGAGATGATAGTTCAAATATATCAGGCTGCATTGATTTTTCCAAATTATAAAAAGAAGCGCTGAGGAAATAACAATCCAGAGCAGAACACACGCAAAACCATCCCTGCCGTGTATGCACACCTCATAGGAGCTTGACTGATATCTTCTCTGGGGCCATGCCCTGCCTTGTTAGGGCTTCTCTCTCTCTCATTCTTGATCTTCCCTGTGTAACTGTCCCCCCAGCTGCTCTTCTGCTGCAGGCTTATGTCATCTAATACCTCAAGAGCCATAAAAATAGCGCTGACATTCAACTAGATACACCCCCACCGCCACCACCAGTCTTACGAAAAATAAAGCAGACATCCTATCAAAAATCTTACAAATATTAAAACTGCCTCCAACGACAATCGGAGGCACAGAAAGATAGGCTATAAGCAAACGTACCACTCTGGGAAGCCATGGACTCTTCCAGTTCTGTGAGCAGAGCAGAATCTAACTATAAGCACCCTCCCACATAGCCACAGTGCAGCCCAGCCTCTCTAGGCCCCTCACTGCTGGGGCGGCCACATCCACCCCGGGCACGTGTTATTTCTGCCCCCTGATTCTATTTCCACTAAGCCTGCACTGGCTTCACCAGAAGCAGTGGCGGCAGTGCGAACAACAGTGAAAGATGACATGACAACAAGCAAGGGGGTCGTACACTGGGATCTACCAGGACGTAGGGTGAGCCCTCAAAGCCAGTGACCACGGTGACTGGAGCCTGAGTGCCACAACCTTGATTATCCCCAACACTGCTGTAGCACGAGGAAGCGAAAGTTCTATCAGTCCTGGGGCGCCTCAGTGGCTCAGTCAGTTAAGCATCTGACTGGATTTCGGCTCAGGTCATGATCTCCCAGTTCGTGAGTTCAAGCCCCACAGCAGGCTCTGTCTGACAGTGAGGAGCCTGCTTGGGATTCTTTCTCTTCCCCTCTCTCTACCCCTTCCCAGCTCAAGCTCGTGCTGTCTCTCAAAATAAATAAATAAATAAACTTTAAAAAAAGTTCTATCGTTTCTAAACATTAAAGTTAAACAATTACAGAAAGGCTGTATCAGTCAGACTCTAGGCAGGAAACAGAAAGTCACTGTCAGATGATTCTGTTGGAGAAACTTCAATAAAAGGACACTGTCTAAGGAATGGATGAGCTCAGAAGCTCAAACACAGAAAGGTAAAGCACCCAGAGGCAGGCAAGCATGGGGAGCTGTTACCACCCAGGGCTGTAACCAGACGCCAGCGACAGGGTGCATCATGGAGGAGAGGCTGCCCAGCCTGGGGAGCAAAGACCCTGACATCTCTCTCTTCCTGCTTTCTCATCCCACCCATTGGTTGAACTCAGCCAGAAAGATCTCATAGTTATGTCCTTCCCCCGCCACCACCACATGCATTCTCTCTCTCTCAAATAAACATTTAAAAAGAAGAAGAAGAACCAGAAGAGAGGAGAAGAGAGGAGAGAAGTTGTTGAATTACTGGAGAACTAATGGAACAGAACTGTGAAAACGGGGGGAAGCTCTAGGCTCTGGTACTCACGACTAAGTTTTGGAGCAATTCTTTAGGCAAGAGGTTGATTTATTTTTTTTTTAACTTAATGAATGATGAAAATACTTGTATAGCCAAAAGTAACTTGAACAACAAAGACTTGGGTTCATGACTGCATCACTCAATCATTTAAAAATATAGAGAGCCCGGGGTGCCTGGGTGGCTCAGTTGGTTAAGCATCTGACTCTTGACTTTACCTCAGATCATGATCTCATGGTTTGTGAATTTAAGCCCCACACTGGGCTCTGTGCTGACAGTGTGCAGAGCTTGCCTGGGATTCTCTCTCTCTCCCTTCCTCTTTCTGCCCCTACCCCACTCGTGCTCACTCTCTCTCAAAATAAATAATAAACTCCTAAAAAATTTTTAAAAATAAGTTATAAATACATAAAATAAACATTTAAGAAATATCCCACCAAGTGCCAAGAATTACCATAGGCACTAAAGATAGAAAGGTAGGGAAGACAGATATGGTTCCTACTTTCATGGAACAATCTAGTAAGAGAAAGAAAACAAAGAAATGAAGACTATTCGTTTGCTAGTTCTACCATAACCCAAAATCACAGACTGGGTTACATGAACAACAAATTTATTTTCCCCAGTTCTGGAGGCTGGAAGTCCAAGATCGAGGTGTCAGCAGCGTTGATTTCTTCTGAGACTTGTCTTCTTGTCTTGCCTTCTCATTGTGTATTCACACGGTCATTCCTCTCTGAATCTCTCTGTGTCCTAATCTCTCTTTTTAAGGATGACAGTTATATTGGATTAGGGCCCACACTGAGGACTTCATTTTGCCTTAATCACCTCTTTCACCATTGATGAAATTTGTTTATTAGTCTCATTTTTCCAATAAAAGGGACAAAACAAAGTGCAAGTGTATTATAATTTGGAGAAAGTTAACATCCTCCATCTTCTGCAATAAATATTGATTCATATATGCAATCTATTTCTGGGGCTTTTAGAGATGTGTATGCGGAATGCATACATGGAAAAGATACCTTAATCACCTCTTTAAAAGCCCTGTCTCCATATATGTATGTGATAAATCACTAAATTTTATTCCTGAAATTATTATTATACTATATGTTAACTGACTTGGATTTAAATGAAAAAAAAAAAAATAGGGGCACCTGGGTGGCTCAGTAGAAGTGTCCAACTTTGGCTCCAGTTCATGAGTTCGAGCCTTGTGACAGGCTTGTGCTGACAGCTCAGAACCTGGAGCCTGCTTTGGATTCTGTCTCCTCTCTCTGCCCCTCTCCTGCTCATGCTCTGCCTCTCAAAAATGAAGAAACATTTTAAAAATTTTTAATTAAAAAATAATAAAAGTCTCCCACTTTTAAAAAAAGTCATATGAACATCTTTCATGTTTGGCCTGCATTTCATCAATAATTACGACTTGAACTCAGAGTCACTTTTACATAAGTTCTTGCCCAATATTATAAACTTTTTGTAATGTTTAAAAAAAGAAAGAAAGAAAGGCAGACGAACTGCTTGATTTTTGCCCCTTCATTTATCAAGTTTCAAATCAACGGTTAGTTTACTAGTATCCAAAGATGTCATTCTAGATCCTCTGACTGAACTACTTGTGAATGTAAATTTCTTCTTACTGCTCTATATTCAACCCATCAAGTTTGTATAGTGACTAAGCAAAACACAATCATCATCTTTAGAAGAGCTAGACACTGGAAATATACATAATTCAGAAAAACTAGAACCAGAAAAAATTATTCCGTTAATTGTTTTGGTGGTTTTGATAGGCCGGAATATTTCTGACTTCCTGAAACTGCATCTGTTAAAATTTAAACAATATTTAAGAATAATACAGAGAGAGGCACTTGGGTAGTTCAGTCAGTTAAGTATTTGACTTCAGCTCAGGTCATGATCTCACAGTTAGTGAGTTCGAGTCCCACATCAGGCTCTATGCTGCAGCTCAGAGCCTGGAGCCTGCTTCAGATTCTATGTCTCCCTGTCTCTCTGGCCCTCCCTTGCTCTCTCTCCCTCTCTCTCTCTCTCTCTCTCTCAATAAAAAATAAGCATTAAAAATTTTTTTGAAAAATTTAAAAAAGAATAATACAGAGATATTTAAGATTCACCTTTAACTAGCCTAGATTATCTACAGTTACTATATAAGGGTTATTACTTTAGATATTAGGTTCACAGAAGTCAAAATTTAATGCTATATTTGGGTCAAAATATGTTTAACCATTCTTCCATAACTGACAGTAACACATTTAGAAGCCTGAAAATAGTTTTTGTGGTTTCACAGATTGGAAATACAAGTTTTGCCTTTAAGGATTCAAGTAAATTGTGGACCCTTGGAGAGGACGTAGTCTATGTTAAGCAGAGACTCTCAAAGAATAAACAAGGTTAAATGCTAAAAAATTTTTTAAATAAATAAAAGTAAGTAAAAGTCTTACCTCTAAATACAGTCACCTCCTATAATACAGGGGTGAGGGCTTCAACATGAATTTGGGGGGACACAAGTCAGCCCTTACAACAAGGTAATTTCACACAGTGATAAAGAACACAAGTCACGAGGAAACAAAGTGATTGCATGGCGACTGCCAGGGCTCTTCAAGTAGGTCTCAGCCACCTCATGGACAGGTGACTAGGGCTGAGACCTGACTGACAGGAGCTGCGGGGGGGCAGGCTCTCAGGTGGTTACAGACCAGGCAGAGGAGGCTGAAGACACAAAGGCTCCAAGTTGGGAACAGGCTTATAAGTTCAAGGAGCAGGAAGACTCATGTGTTGATGCAAAAGAAACAAAGAGGAGAGTGTGGGTGATAATATTTGAAAGTTAGGGAGGGGCGTGTCTATAGGGCCTGTATCCCATGCTGACGAGAGCAAGTTTCAGGGTAAGACTAATGGGAAGCCTTTCAGGAATCTCAGCAGGGAGCAGCATAATCTGATCTGTTGTCCTCTCTAATGAGAGAGAAATCATGCCCGTCCTAACCATGGAGGAAAAACGGCTCCAGTTTTGAATGGGTCAGCGGTGTCTGCAGGGGTGTGGTGGGTGATGACTACGTGGCTGCTGAAAGAAATAAAGGACTAAGTGCTACCGAGGATTCAAACCACAGGCAATAAACTAAGCCTGGAGAGAGGACGAGAGGGAGAAGCTTCTGCTGTAAAGATGCTAAGACCCAGGAAAAGCCTCCAGGTTCCTTCAAGGAAAGCAGCTGGACAAAATGAGACATATTAGCAATTATCAGCCAGTGGGACCGTCAGGGAGAGAGCATACTTCCTGACTGATGGTAGTTCTTTTTTGCTGTTACCAGTAGCACCTTTCTTTGTGCAGTTCAAAGGCAGCTCAAGGGTGGTAAATTGATGGATGATCACAATTTCCAAAACGCCTCTCTGGAGGAGGCGTGCATCCAACAATACTTGCTGTTTGTAGGTTTTGTCATTTCTGAGTGAGCCCGCCTGCTTTAGCATAGCACTGCCTGGCACAGGAAGTGAGTTGAAGACAAAAAGAAACCCCTTAGCGCCTCCCTATGGTGTGCCAACCATCTGGCTTATGTGCAGAACTATCTGATCAAGCCATACCCTCAAAGGCAGATACATTGGATTCTTGTTATTCACAGTAGGGATGTTCTATAAGGTCTTTATGAACCTTTGCTTCGATGAGAAATACAGGGATCGGTTCCTACAACCCTCTGGTCAAAACATTTTTATCAACTGATCAGTATATGACCTTGTTTTACCCACGCTTCTGTTTAAAGACATTTTAATATATATTGTGATTTCATTAACATTGAACTCACACCCAAGAGTGCCATACCACTGACCTGAGTGACGTTGTATGAACTGATTGTTAAATATGCTGAAAACTGTTAAATATGCTGAAATTCTGCAAGCTGGCTATTAAACCAACATTATTAAAAATTATGTAAACTTATTATTTTAAACTGTATTTTAAAATATAGGGAATACTCCAAAATATCTCTAATTATTTTCCTACATTTTATTATCATATCTGCTCATACACCATATACTGTATAATGGTGTTACTGTGCATTTCTTCCTCATTCTGTATTTAGTGACTTTACATTGGTAGCTTGCAATCAGGGTTTTATTCATGTATTTTCTTATTTGGGTAAGCCAATTATAAACATTTACCGGCACACCACCGTCACCTGTAATCCATAGAGGCAGGAACTATGGTTTGTAAAAAGTTAAGTAACTTATTTTCTGTCACCCAGCTCACAAGCAGTAAAATCGAGATTTGACGCAGACCTGAATGATTTCAAAATTTAAACCTATCTTCCTAGTCAATGATGCTTCTTCCAATGTTTGCATTTGTTTCTGAAGACAGGCTGCTTAGATACCTACTGCATTTGAATTGTGCCTGGCTTTTATTCTTATCTACCTCCTTTAATTTTCCTTACACACCTCCTTCTCCAGCCTAACCTAGAGAGCTTGCAAGGGCCAAGGTATAACCCAGAATACAGGTTTAAAAGAAATTGATTCATACAGTTCAATAATTCAGTGTGTTGCAGTCTAGAAGGATAGAAAATATGTAGGTTATGAAACTAGTTATTTAGTGGTCTGGGCTTTAAGACTGGGCTGAAAATCTCATAGGGAAATACTCCCAGGGGTAAGTGAGGGTTGGGGTGCTATGGATGAGGAAGATATAGGAAATGAATGGGCAATCTCCAGCTCTCTTTGTTTTGAGTCGAAGTAGTTAATTTGATTTGTCAGGATTAAACTCTTGGCTCCTGTTAGTTCTGCTGACCCAGGCTGCTAGTAACTACCCAGCAAGCCAGCCAGCAAACAATTTGTAAGATGCTAGACCAGCTGGAGCCCTATCACCAAAGATGAGCTCAAAAGGCTCCCTAGAGTTTTTTTAAAAAATAGCCATTTTTCTCTGTGTTGAAGGCACTGGAGGATTTATGTAACAGAGCCCTGACATATTATACTTTCAGGGCTGCAGATTCTTAGTTATTCACTTACAAGTCATTCTTGAGGAGACACAAAACAGTTTCTACCACACTAGCTAAAAACACACAGAACCACAGTACTAATGAATTTAATGAAATGCACATCAAAATTAAGTCAATGCATATCCTGAACACCAACCCTCTATGAGACATTGTGTTAAGCGTGTGAGAGACATAAGCCAGAGGCAAAGCTGCCGAATGAAGGATTCCTCAATCTAGTTAGAGAGGCAGAGCACAAACAGTGGTTAAATTAATAGGTCATGGTAGCTCTGAAAGAAGGATACTTATTCTGTTAAGCAGATCAAACTTTACCATAAAGATAAAATGTTTCTGAAAATGATAATTCCTCTATAGATATGACATTATCATCATCATATCAAATATATTGTTAGGGTAGTAATTGCCAGAAAAGTTTAGAGGAGAGAGAAGTTCCTTCAGAATCCAATGATAAAGATTTGAAGGAGCAGGGGCGCCTGGGAGGCTCAGTCGGTTAAGTGTTCGACTTCGGCTCAGGTCATGATCTCACGGTTCGTGGGTTCGAGCCCCGCATCAGGTTCTGTGCTGGCAGCTCAGAGCCTGGAACCTGTTTCAGATTCTGTGTCTTCCTCTCTCTCTACCCCTCTCCCGCTCATGCTCTGTCTCTCTCTCTGTCAAAATAAATAAATAAACTATTAAAAAAAAAAAAAGATTTGAAGGAGCAACCCACACATGAATTCAGATGAGTCAAGTGTGGAAGAGGGAGGGCATTTGAGACGAAGGGCGTGGTGTGAACCAGTGAGTAAGCCCCTTAGCATTGTCACTCCTAGCTCCTAGTGGCCTGACCCCTGACACCTTTCACTCTGCCCTCATCCCTCCCCATGCCTCTTGATCCAGGTCCCAAGTTCGTGGTCTCAAATGGGCTGTGCCATGTCACTCCAGCTCACTCTTTTCCCTCTTTGCCATTGAGCTAACTCTCATATGGTCTTCAAGACTAACTTACGGATTCCTCCTTCTAGAATGCCTTAATCACTTGAATGTAGTGCTCTTCCTAGAGAAGAAAAGGTGCAACCATTTAACTCCATCGGAGTGCTTACCACATGCCACCCCCCACTTGACTGTAAGCATCTTGAGGGCAAAGGTCTTGCTTTTTCTGTCTGGATCCATAGCCAACACGTTTGCTCCTTAGTAAGCATTCACTAAATGCTTATAGAATGAATATATATGTGTGTGTGTGTGTGTGTGTGTGTATTTACAGAAGTAAATGAGTTTCAGGAAAATAAATAAGTTTTGGAAGGAAAAAATGAGCTAATTTTTATATTTTGAATTTGAGCTCCTGAGCCCATTCATTTGGAAATGTCTACCAAAAAACTGGAAAGACGGGACTGTGACTAGGTACCATTTTTACCGCCATTATTTCAGATAAAGAGACAGATGCACACAGAGAAACAGAAGGCAGATACAGATAACTTAGTCCAGCTGAGACATTTCTCCATTGTCTACTAAAGCAGAATTTTGAGGAATGCCTATTAGAGAGATACAGGGAAGAAGATAAGCCAGGAAAGACCTCCATGATAACAGAGATAAGAAGAAATACAATGACAATGACCACGATCCCTTCTGCCTTTCTCTCTTCCTTCCCTTCTTTTCTCTTCCTGACATGTTCAGTTCCATAGCCTTGGATGGGACAAAGCAGGGTGGATGTTTAAGCCAGGTGAGGGTCTGTGGCCCAGAGTGGGGTGCTGGGGGTCAAATGGGGTCATGGACTTGTCTACAGAGGAGGTTAGTACAGCATGGAGAATCAGGATGGGATGAAGAGGGTATCCATACAGAGGAGGCCCGACATCAACTACCAAGCCTAAGCAGGATGATACCAAGCAGCAGCCGGTATGAAATCAGAGTGGCTGCATTCAGAGAAAAGTTGCATGCAGGGAAGTTGAATGAAACCCTAATATATTAAGAATAATTGAAGGCTGTTTCTTACTGTTAGAAAATGGAGGAGGAGAAAACTCAACGAATTTAGTATTAGGTTTAAAATTATTATAGGTATCCAGGTAAAGTCATGTCTTTTGATATATAGACAGACATCATTATAAGAGCAGATATAAGCATTTTTCTATGTAAATGTGACTGTATCTCTATATATTCCCCAGCCATCCACCTGAGGACCTGCCATCCATGAATCCCCAACAAACAAACCTAGCACCCAGGTCTTGGTTTCTAATCTATCCTAAGTCCATTTTCCACTATAAGGAACCAGCCTCCTTGAAGAAGTGGCTGAATCCTGGGCCGAGCAGGAAAGCACAGGCTGAAGGAGAGGACTTTTTTTTTTGAGCTAGAAAGCAAGAACATGCTCAAAGCATGATGGGAAAATGGTGTAAGGACACAAAACCAAGCAGTAAGGCCCCTCACTTGCAAAATCTGAGACATGTTGTGCACCAAAATTAATCATAGTAACTGATTCTAATGCATTGAATAAAAAGGGAAACTGAGTTCCTATAAGTTAATAAATAAATAAACTGAAAAGTCGATGAGGAACAAGGGGTTTACATAGTTTCACGGTAACTCCCCACAAAATATTTATTAACTGCAAAGGTCAAAGTAGTCATTCTGCACCCAAGAAGCCTGGCAGATATCATCTCAAGTGAAAGCCATCAGGAATGGGGCAAATGAAATCATGAGTCACTCGACTGGATGCAGTAAGAAAGCAGCATGCCTTCCGTGGTATTCCTGCCAAAGATGCAGATATCCGATAAATGCAAACTGAGGGGCATTCAGCAAAGTAAGTGGTAATCTTCAAATGTGTCAATAGCGTGAAAGTCAACCAAAGAGTGAAAACTGTTGCAGAATGAAGGGGACACGATGGAGACACGAAAATTGAATGCAGCGCAGGAGTCTGAACTGGATCCTGTTGCCATGGAGACATAATTAGGACAATTGGTGGAACTGAGGAGTAGATTGTGGTAATAAATCAATGTTAATCTCCCGCCTTTGATGGCTGCATTGTAGTTTTGTTGAAAAATGTCCTTGTTTGTAGTAAATACACACTAAAGATTAAGATGTAAAAAAAAGAAAAAGTTGTGTGCACTGAACTTTCAATTTGCCTGTAACTTTGAGATAATTTTTTAAATTAATATCTTTGTTTTCATAATGTGAATAATATCTCAAGTGAAATTTTCAGATACTTGGATGCAGTAAGGACTCTTTTTTTAAAAACGAGAATGCCAGCTTCGAGTTCCAAAAGCAATAAAGTAATACAAAATGCCTCAGCCTATTAAAGGGAAATTTAGTGAAAGAAGAAAATGCAGTAGCTACAACTCCTCAATTCTAAATTGTTTAGTAAGTAGACTAGTCATGTTAGTTTTTGTGAGTTTTTGAATTATAATAGTTGTATTTTTCAACGTTTTCTATGTGTAATAAACGATCATCTTTAAAATAATGCTTCGATTTGTTATGCAAAAATAAAACAGTAACCGTAATAATAAGTAGCAAATATTCATTGAACATTCATTACGTATAGTCTGTTATGAGGTATACAATATTATTACTTACAGCTTGCATATCAGAAAACTGAAGTTTAAATAGGTTAAGAAATTGCCCATAAATAAAGATCCTAATGTGTAGTATAGCCAACTTTTGGACCCCCATTTTTCACACTCCAAAGCCTGTATTATTAATTCCTGCCCTCCAGTGCCTCCCATGGAGGCCAAAGAAGGGAATTTTAGGGAGGATCCGAGAAGCCTAGGCTTTACTCTAGAGCCCCCCACTCCTTCACTGTTTGCTCCCCATCCAATCTATCACAAAGTCCGGCTGTTTTCATTTTAAAACTCTATCCCCTTCTCCCCATGTTAGTTAAGGCCTCATCATTTTCCTCCTGCTTCCTGGCAACAGGCTTCCTCTCTTCCTGATTCTTAGTCTTTTTCAGAGTCTCCATGCCATTGTCAGAGCAATCAGTCTAAAATGCACATCTGAATATGACAATGTGTTTAAAAATCCTATATAGAAAAAGACTCCTGTGTGGTCCCAATTACCTTTTGGTTGAGATCAAAACATGGCACCCAAGTCTTTCCAAGTCTAGTCTCTGGATGTCTCTTCAGCCTCACTAACCAAGAGGTCCCATGCAAAGGTTCCCCATGCTGTGTGCTCAAAGAATTCTTGTGGGATTTATAATTCTCCAAATACACCAACACACCCTAATGCACAATTAATGTGTGCCCTTCAGCAAGTGTGACCATCTCTCACCAGTGTTTTCTGGTGGGCTCCCCTTCTCCAACCAGGCTGAGCTGGGTACCCTTTGGAATTCCCATCACATTTCTGTAAAGACCTCTTTTATATAATCTATCACAACATAATATAACCTTCCTTTATCACACTGAGCTCCTTGAAAGTGCATTAGAGCTTGTTCGTCTTTGTACGTTCGTCATCCTCCAGTGGCTAGATCAAAGAGGGTGCCAAATAAAGACCCCACTGAATGAGTGAGTGAGTGAATAATCATCAGTGAATTATCAACTGTGTAAAATACTATGGAAAGGCAAAAATGACAGAAATAGTGATTCTTCTGGAGAGCCACCTCAGAAGAGTTGTGGGAGAAACCGACTGAAAGGTTAAATAATTTGAGTAGGAAGATAGCACGGGAAGTTTTTAAACAAGTACACAGAACACTGGTTGGCTGAACCTAAGTTCTGAGTAAACATGCTTCAGACACTCTGTGCCCTCAGTCCAGAGGTATGTGATGGCTTTAACAAATAAATTACTTTATACTTGTGAGTAGGTAACAGAAGCACATCGTATAAAGTTCCAAATTGTAAAGCTCGCTCTCCGCTCCTCATCCGTCTCCTGCTCCTCAGTTCCTGGTGCAGAAAGAACCACAATAAATAACCGTTTAGAGTGCTTTTGTTTTCTAAGATTCTGTCTTCGTGACCTGGCAATGATGTATAGGAAATAAGTATAGATTGATGATTTATAACCAAGTGGCAAAGGTAAATGAATCCTGCAGGTGGCACTTTATTTACATCTGCAAAGCTGCTGAAATCACACTTGTCCCTGGAGACAAAGCAGGTCTCTTCTGGACACTCCAGTGTGCTCGGTTATTGAAATCAGTAAGGCTGGTCTTAGATGAGCTTAAAGAACGGCATGGAGGAGGGCACTTGTGGGGATGAGCACTGGGTGTTATATGGAAACCAACTTGACAATAAACTATTTAAAAATTTTTTTAAATAAACTAAAAAAAAAAGAAATGTAAGTAATGGCACACAAATATTAACATAGGTGATCAGATGAAGATATCATGTAATTTGGATGAATCTGCATTTGTAAAATATTCTTTCTAAGCTTTTTTTGTTTGTTTAAGGTAAGCCATAGACCATGGCTGTAGGATGACTTGATTGTTAATTAATTGTCCATTAGTCTTCATTTCCTACGGCTTATTAGGGCAAAGTAAATGTATGCTAATTTGTTGGAGGCAACATAATCTATTTAATTTCATCTTTATTCCCTATTAACACCTGGAGATTCTTAATTAGTATATATGAAACTTGGACATGTGCAGTGGCAATTCACCCTAGCACACTGAATACAAGGCTAGTTTGGACGTATAAAGTTAATTATGACCATTTGGACCTTGATTTAAAAAGTAGGAAATTTTGGGGGGGTGCCTGGATGGCTCAAATGGTTAGGCATCTGATTTTGGCTCAGGTGGTAATCTCCCAGTTTATGAGTTTCAGCTCTGCGTTGGGCTCTGTCCTGAGAGCTCAGATCCTGGAGCCTGCTTCGGATTCTGCATCCCCTCTCTCTCTGCCCCTCCTCCACTCATGTTCCATGTCTTACTCTCTCTCTCTCTCAAAAATAAACATTAAAAAATTTTTTTTAACTAAGTAATTTTTATGAAGTGGAGAGTGATAACGAGCTTATTTTGTGCAGTTTTGAAAACCACAATATAGGGGCTCCCGGGTGGCTTAGTCGGTTAAGCATCCAACTTTCGCTTAGGTCATGATCTCGCGGTTCGTGGGTTCGAGCCCCGCGTCGGGCTCTGTGCTGACTGCCAGCTCAGAGCCTGGAGCCTGTTTCAGAGTCTGTGACTCCCTCTCTCTCTGACCCTCCCCTGCTCACGCTGTCTCTCTCTCTCTCTCCTAGAAATAAATAAAAATATTAAAAAAAAAAGAAAACCACAATATAATTAATACAAACCGAGAATAAAAGTTACCTTAGATGCTATAAAATAGGCAGGCTATTAACAATAACAGTATCACTGTGTGCATCCCTGCTCCTGTTAGAGTGTGACACACTCATTAGCGCTTCTAAATTGGATTTTTTTTTTCCATCCTGAGGGTTTGGGCAAAGTTACATTTCTTTTTTTTTTAATGTATGCATTAAGGCAAGGCTTTAGAAATGTATTTTTCAGCTTTGGAAAGATATGGAAATTAAGCAAACTAATCAGTGCAGCAACCAGAGACTAAAAATAAAAAGTAATTTAGTCAGAATGAGATTGCTCCTCCAACTTCTTTCTGAGGCTGACTGACGGGAACGATGATGTCGTGTCTTCTAAATACTGTTCGTGGTTCTCACGGCCTGAAATGGCGGCAGAGACGGCACTGGTCCTCTGTCAGCTCAAAGGAGCCAAGGCGTAGGCTTCATCCAGGACTCAGAAATGGGGTGGCCCTGGGGAGATATGTCAAGGCACTTTGAAAACATGGTGTGCTGCCAGCCAGCCGCTCTGCCTGACCTGCTAACCCCCAGAGCCTGACAGCCTGGCCCAGCGTTCCGGCTCACTCTGCCATCAGGAACGCAGACCAGCTGCTCCAAACCAACGGGCGTCCCTTGACATTCCTCCTGCTGTGGAAGTAGTGAAAATGCTCTTAGACATTCTTGGCAAACTTTGCGAAACTTTAGCTCATTTTAGACTCCAGCTTTCTCAAATGTATTCTTAGCATTAGGCCACTCTTTGATTTTATCTTTGGTCTCAAGATTCTTATTTATGCCTTTTTAACCAACATAACTCCAAGAAAGTTCTCTAAGTGGCCCCTGGGGATTCTTTAGATTCCTTCTTGGTTTCCTGTTTGTCAAGGCCGTTTTTAAATAAGAGTGTCAGAGATTCCCAAGTGAATTCGGGCCATTTCCCATTTTAGAGTTCCTGCCCAGAAGGTCACACTTATCTTCATTCTCAGCGTTTTGAACTCTGCTTCCTGAGAACTAAGGATATAGGTCTGCCCATAAGCAACATTCCCCATTTTGTCAATGGAAAGGAGCGAGCTAATGAGGTCACTTTCTCAGTATGGAAATCAGTGAAATGAAAATAAGTATTTATTGAACATTGACTTTGCTCCAGGCACTTTTCCAGAAAGAGCTGGCTGAGAAATGTGGGAGGCAGACCATTAAACCAACAATTTTCTTTTTTTTTTAACTAATGATTTCAATACAATGGAATAAATGAATCAAAAGAGGTAGGTGGAATAGACAGTGGTGGTACAAAGGCAAGAGTATACTGTGTCTGGGGAAAATGGCACTAGTTGGGCTTTGGAGAAAAATAAAAGTTAGTGAGTCACTGAGACCAACATGAGGTAGAAGGACTTCCAGGTAGAAGGAACCAGCCATTGTGCAAAGTCCGGGACCGATGAGCTAACAAGGTTTGCTGCTATCATTTCACTTCTCAGTACTTCCTTTTAATTTTTTTAATGTTGTTTAATGTTTATTCATTTTTGAGAGAAAGAGATACAGAGCATGGTGGGGGAGGGGCAGAAAGAGGGAGACACAGAATCGGAAGCAGCCTCCAGGCTCTGAACTGTTAGCATAGAGTCCGATGAAGAGCTCAAACCCACGAGCAGTGAGATCATGAGCTGAGCAGAAGTCAGACACTTAACCGACTGAGCCACCCAGGTGCCCCAGTTTTTGCTTTTTAAAAATTAAAGTTAGCATAACTGGTATTCTTAAGTGCTATTTGTCTTATTTTGTTTCTGAAGCAATATATATTTGGTTTGGATATTAATATTACACAGAAACGTATGCCAAGTAAGAATCTTCCATAACCTCAACCTTAAGGGATATGCTATTACCTGTCTAGTGTATGTGTGCCTAGATCTTCTTTTCTTGTATCTGTACGAAACTAGAATCATACTTATTCTTTGGCAACCTGCTTCTAAGTCAGTACATATAACTAAATGTTTTATACTCTGTCCTCAGTGTTGGGCATTTGGTATCCCACTGTTCAGGTTGAGTGGCAGTGTAGTGTAGTATTTAAACATGGCCACCTTAGAGCCGGATGAATCCCAGCTATACCACTACTAACTGTATGACCCTGGGTAAGTCACTCAACCACTCTGTGCAACCAAACCAACGTGAGTATTCTCCTTGGGGACTCATAGAGAAAAACTACACCAGGTACATTGTCACACAAAGGAAAGTTTATTTGCAGCAAATGAGAAGATGATGGAGGATAATTTCCAAAGCCGTGACTCCCCAAGCAAGTGTGAATGGGTATCTACAGAGACGCAGGCATAGGTCTTAAGGCCTTAAGGCCTTAAGGAAACATTATATGCTTTGTAAATGAGGTGTGTGCTTCTCTTTGGGTAGAGATTTTAGTATAATCGTGAGATATAGGTCATTATTGGTCATCCCAGAGGTGACTCCATGGTTCATCTGCACAAGCATGAGTTGGGGGTTTAGCTCAAACTGGTCTGGGTGGTCTGGGCCACCAGAGCTCTTCCTCTGGGCAGTTATTATTGCTTGAGTGATAGTTTCAGTTTCCATCATGGGCTATTATGTCTGTATGGTTGATTGCCTACGTCAGGAGATACTCAAGGAAGAAGAGCTTAAGGAGAAATGTGGGACAAACAAATCCCACAAAAAAAGTAGGATAGATAGATAGATAGATGATAGATAGATAGATAGATGATAGATAGATAGATAGATAGATAGATATCACATCTTCTTTATCCACTCATCTACTGATGGATACTTGCATTGCTTCCATATCTTGGCTATTGTAAACAATGCTACAATAAGCATGGGCGTGCATACATCTTTTCAAATTAGAGATATGGTTTTCTTTGGGTAAATACCCAGCAGTGAAATTACTGGATCATATGGCTTTTTGATTTTTTATTTTTGGAGAACCCTATTCTTTTTACCACAGTGGCTGCACTGGTCCCTATTGATGGATATTTGTGCCGTTGCCAATTCTTTACATGTTTTGGCTACTAAAGAAACTGCCAAGGCAAGTTATGAATTGCCCTTAACCTCTAATACATTTGAGCTCCTATTTCTTTCTGAATTACCAACACCCAACAACAGCTTATTAAATTAAGTTAAAGCACTTAACAAATGCTACTTATGTTGTTGATGCCCCTTGCAGGCAGCACAAAATGGGGTGAGTGGGGGTACAGTAGGGTGGCTTCCAGGCTAGACCCAAGGGACTCCATTGTGAGTTTTCTCTCTGTAGAGATGCCATGCCAGGAAGGCAGATGCTCAGCATAGACTGGGAAAGGAAGCAGGAAGATTGGAACCTGAGATGTCAAGCAGTAAGTCAAGCTGGGCTGGACAGAAGCCAGAGAATGTGTGTAGGCCAGAAACATATGGCCAGGGACAAACCTGAGCTGAAAGAATTCGAAAGGATGTTTTGGGAACCAACTGTTTTAGGAAATAAGTGTAGCATACTTTTTGTGAGATGCTATAGTATATATAGGTCTCATTAACCTATAGATACAAATGAAGTTATATTAATATCGATAAGGGCCAAAAAGAGCCCCCTGCCCCAGATGGGCCACTTGACATGAAGATTATTTTGAGTTCAAAAGTAATCCAAACCCAGCAGATTCAGAAAAAGCTCTTTACATCCCCCACAACTGCCGAAAAGAATTTAGATAAGGACCTGCTCCAGGAAAAGAGCTGTCACCATAGCTGTCACCACAGGTAACTACACTATGATATGAACTAGGTATGGTAGACATGGAGGGACCTAGCAAGGCTTGCTTTTTCAAAGTCCTCTCTTTGTCCACTGTTTCTGAGTGCCCCAGCAAACACTGATGTACGAAACATTTACTCTTTTTTATTCTTTCTGAAGATTGCATTCCTTCAATTGAAAACCCCACGCTTTACCCCTTTTCTTTAGTTCAGAACGACGCATACACTTCTTTTTGCCTATCTTTAGAATTTCATGTTTATGTGGATTTCTCATACATATGTTATTAAATTTCATTTTCTCCTGTTAATTGGTCTCATGTCAATTTAATTCTTATCCCGCTAGAAGGGCCTTGAAAGAGACAGGAATTCTTCCTTCCCCATAATATTAGTTCCAAAATGACAAGGCTCTTCTCCCTCATGTTGGCAGGGGAGCTCAGCTTCTTTGTCTCAGTCTCCCTGGACCATTTCGGGGGGTCAGGTGGCTGTGGGATTCTCATATGCACAAGGACAAATTTACTCACCCTGAGGTGCCTCACCAGCCATAGCCTCAAGTGCAGGAGACAGTGCAGAGAACCCGCTCTACTGTTTCCTCTCCTCCCACCATTCCTCCTGCCCCCACCCCCAGGGGAAGTGTGCTTGCTATGTCCTTTGGCAGAGTTTGTGTAAGATGGGCTATGGAGTCAGAGGAAAGAATGACACTGTCTCCAAGTCTGTGTCTAGAATTCTGGAGAACTTAACTCTATTTCTCTCCCTAAACTCAGTCTCTGCTGAAGTTCCACACATGTCCCCTGAGGCCGAACTGTGGAAAGGGAGAGGACTACAGATAGGAGCCATGCCCTCCATTGTTTTTCTGCTTTATCTTTTTAGTTACTCAAGAACAAATATTGACTGACCATTGTAGTGGATTTAATGTAAAATGAATCCGAATTCCTTGACTTTTTCAGTACCTAGGGTGGACTCTCCCCACCATCCTCCTTAATCTGGGCTGGCCTGTGACTGGTTTTGGTCAGCTACATGTGGCTGAAGTGACAGTATGTGTGTCAGTCCCAAGTCTACACCTACCTCAAGAGGGCTTGGGTGCTTCCACTCACTCTCGGCTCCTCACCAGGCCCTGAGAACAGCCCAGGTTCGACTACTGGCTGCTGAAAAATCACCTCAGCCCACAGCGAAGCACTGCCCAGCAGAACCCAGAAGACCTGTCCTGCTCAGCTCTGCCAAGATCAGCAGACTTGGGTAGACGACCTGCTTTCACATGAGCGATCCCTGGGAGACCAGAAGAACCACCTGGTTAAACCACAGGCTTGTGAACCAAGTAAGGTCTGTGCCATTTGAAGCCATTGGGTTTTGTTTGTTACACAGCATCATTGTGACAATGGATAACTGATATAATGCTCTTTCTGACCTCCAAAATTAATATTGTTTTTTCTTTTCTTTTTTTCTTTTTTTTTTTTTTTTGTGGATTCAAACGCCTCCCTGAGAAGCTCAACAAATAGCCAAACTCTAGTTCTCAGTCTAGATTCAGCCCAGACACTCTACTGCCTGTACAACAGTCAGTGAGAAAGACACATTATCCAGAAGAAGATGTTTTAATTTATCAGATGTCCTGAAATCCTAAGGGAAACCTAGTCAGCTGGGAGTGATATACATGAGGAGTAGGTGCAGTAACGCCCTACCAATCTTTGATAGGGTCACAAAGATCCCAGTAAGTGTGGCATGATGGCATTTCTTGTGAAACCAGTGAGGGAGGCCAATCTCCCCATTTTGAACTGAGTTGAAGCTGAAGTGAGGCCAAGAGCTACCAGAACCAAAAAAGAGGTGCTGAGCTGCCCCAGGCCCCAGAAGCCAGGCTCCAACCAGGTTCACCTACAATCTCTGATGGAAGGGGAGCCTTGTAGTGGGAATCTGAATGATATATTGACTTCAGTTTACAACCTGTCTCTACACATCTTCAGTATGCCAAGTTGCTTTCTAATTCTAGTCCCTAGGTGGCTATTGCTCTATGTTGTGACCTCCAGTGACAAAATTCCTAGGGACAAGATAAGGGGAGAGCATCGTTAGGTATGTGAAGAGTGATCCCTGACTGCAGACTGCTCTTCTCCATCTGAATGATTGCAAGGCATCTTCTCTTCCTCAGGGTCCCCTTCCTCATCATTTGTTATTTCTAAGGACTTTGAGCGGAGCTTGCACACCTAGGGCAGATGAATAGAGCTCGCCCACCCAGGTGGCTCTGAAGGGTTTCACTGGGCTCTCCTGACGGAGTTCCTTTCTGACTGGGGGCCTGCTCATCATACCAAAGCTGCCCACAGCCCAGCAAACAGCTACCGCAAGGCAACAGGCCAGTAGCTGGAAATCTAAGGCTTGACAGCAGGGT
This sequence comes from Crocuta crocuta, assembly GCF_008692635.1. Classification (NCBI taxonomy): domain Eukaryota; kingdom Metazoa; phylum Chordata; class Mammalia; order Carnivora; family Hyaenidae; genus Crocuta; species Crocuta crocuta. The sequence continues at coordinate 3,273,900 of NW_027551572.1, forward strand.
GCAGAGAAAGCGATAAATGATAAGTTGTTGATTATTGATTTCTAGTTCTGTTTACCCTTTCCAGTAATAATAATAATAATAAAAAAAAACCTGAGGGTGAACATAGGAAAATCCTTCCTAACTTGATAGATTAGCATCTTGGGCTGGGAGTGAGGGTTGGGTTGAGTAAGGTCCTGAGAGGCAGTTAACGTGGGTCCTGCTCCCTGATAACCTTTTCCAGACATTTTCCCACTACAGTCATAGTTATTCGGGTGTAGTCCTAATTGTTTGGTATCTGACCTTGGTGTGATTTGGGGCAGGGGAATATTGACTTGGTGTGTGAATTAGATAAAGGAAGTGGTTGGAGGCTCTGGGCTCAAGACTGGTCAGTTTGCATATCAAAGTCACAGGCAAGTTGTTTGCTATCTCTAGGAATTAGCTAACCCTAGGAGACAGTCCCTCCTCAGGTCTGAAAACCCCCTACATGCCAAAGCATAGAAAATACAGAAAATTTTAAAAAACATGATAAATATAGCAAGCCAGGAGAATATGCATCCTCCATATCTGCCCTAAATACCCAAATTCTCGGGACACTTGATAGTTTCTGGGTCTCCCCTCAAGTCCACACAGCTTAGGACTCAGCATTTTGCCTTCTAAGTATTTACAGAAGTCGTTCTCAGCACCTCAGTCCAGCTGTTTTCACCCAGAGCAGTTCTTTGCTTTTCCAGGAAACCAACGGGATGAAAGTCCAGGGCCGGGACTTCCTCCTCAGAGTGTTTGACAAGGACTGACGTACTCTAGGCCCTTTGAATACGGGAAGTCCAGGACACACCCAACCTTGACTGTCGTTTCTTGAATGTTGAATGCTGGAGCTCAGGTAGAAGGACAGAAGCAAAAAGATTTCAATATGAGGGACCCACTGGCAGATTGTTCGGTGAGTAGCTCAGTGTGGTTTTGTGCCTGTGTGTGAGAGGGTGGCCCTAGAGGGGTATGTTTGTATATTAATGAGTTTTAGCTAAAGAAATCTGAGACGGTCAGAAGACAAACATGTTTAGATATTAGCTGTGATGCGGCTTTTCTTTGGTTTGATTTAAAGGAAGAGTCCTTTCTAGCAAGTGACAGAGCAGGTTAATTGTCATCTTTTATTCTCATAGTGTTGGAAACTTCGAAAAACTTGGAGTGGGTATAGCATCATGTTTGCTTGCAGGTGGCGGCTGTTTGGAAAGCATTCCTAAGATATACACCGATGGTGCCAATATCACGTATAGGGTGGCTCTCCAAACATTCAGAATCTGCAGGCAATTTGGGGTTCTGGGAATGAAGTAAGGGTGGAGGGTTTTAGCCTATTTTCCCAAATCATTTAGAGTCAATAATTGCAAGGCCTGCAAGAGGAAGGACACACTCCGCACTCTGCCTGTCCTACGGTGGTTCTCAGACAGGTTTACTAACGTGTTCGTTTAGTCCTGGGAGTGTTTACCAAACACGGAAGATTGGCCAGAAGTCCAAAGACAGTGTGAGGTCATTAGCAGCAATTTAGGAAATAAGGAGCAATTAAAATAAGGTGTGTGTGGGGGCATATATATGCTTTGAACATAAAATAATCAAGAATCATCAGTGTGTTAGCCCAATAAATGATGCCAAAAAACTGAAATTGGTGACATCAAAAGCAAGGGGTTACATTCACTCATCTCTCAAGTATTTTATCAAAAAAAAAAAAAAAACCACCAACAATAACAAACTGGAGAAACAGATAAATGAGGGCGGTAATAAAGCCATAAAGAAAAAAAACAACAACAACAGCGATGCCCGCGTGGCTCAAGTCGGTTAAGCATCTAACTTGCTTTCAGCTCAGGTCATGGTCTTGCATTTCATGAGTTTGAGCTCTGCATCAGACTCTGTGCTGACAGTGCACAGCCTGCTTGGGATTCTCTCTCTCTCTCTCTCTCTCTCTGCTCCTAACCCACTTGCTCTCTCTGTCTCTCTCAAAATGAATAAACTTAAAAAAAAACAATTTTAATAGAAAAAAGCAACAGAGAATTAATGGTTTCATTGTTGTTTATTCAATGGACAAAGCACAGGCTTAGAGAAGATGGAGCTGAATCAGATGAGCTAAATGATGTAAAGTCATAACAGCTAGTAATATTATTAGTGATGATGTAATAGCAGATTCTGCCTACTTTCACTTTTTTAAAAAAAAAGTAATATGTGTCTAATGTAAAAACAAAAGACCCCAACAGTATGATTGTATACAGATTTTAAGACTGAAAATTCCACCCCTTTAATTTCCTCCATCCTAAGCTTCTGTCCATTGGGAAGCACAGAAAACTTTTTAAAAGAAGTCTTTTATCATTTTATGTATTTGCTGTTTATTTTTCTCTCTCTGCCTTTGCCCCCTTACCAAGTGTTAAGAAACACTTTCTTACCACTGATACTTAGATGATGTATCTGCACAGGGGTTGTTGAGTGAGACAGGGATATAGGGTAAATGGAGGCAAAAACTTGGCACCAACAGAAAGTCAAGACCACATGAAGAGTGAGATAGAAGAGAGAGAAACTGGGACCAAGTTAGGTTAACAACAGCATGAACACAAACTAACAGCTTAATGGCCTTTTCCAGGGCTTTCAGACCAGGATCTGGGAGACATATTTTCTTCTGAGCAGCCCCCAAGATAAACTGTCTCCAGGTGTGTGGGTCAGCCTTATGCTCCCTCCCTAACATACTGAGGGGTTCTTCTCTCTAGGCTCAGCCATTACCCCAAGGACTCTCATCCTTGCCCACAACTTGAAGGTTATCATCTCTCTGGGCCCAGTGCCACCAAAGATAGTCGGGGAGTCAAGAGAGGGCAGATATCTCTTCAGCCCAGGTTTCTAGATCCTCTCAAGTCCCGGAATCTTTGCCTGTTTGCAAGTGTTTCACTTTTATCAAGTGTTCAAGTGGATTTCCTGATGCAGTTCTAGTTCATGCTTGGGGAACAATGTGGTATGAAGATGAAGCTATCGTTTGGCAACATGATAAAACAAAGGAACGGAGTCCCAGTGAATGCTTCATGCAACACTGGGGTGGCGTCATGAAAAAATAAAAAAGAATCCAAAGCTTAACCACCTGCAAAGCGTCCTATTCCTTGAGTCCCCAGGGTTGCATGGAACACAGTTAATTCATAAAGCCTTAGCTTAACTGCAGTTCTTAAGCTGGTCTACCCCAGTGGACCTGTGTATGAAAATCAGTGCTTACATGAAATTCAATAGGAAAAACATGGCTTCTTTGTTTCCACTAATCTTCAGCTGAAATTTAGTATCTACTTCAGTTCTGAATATAAGCAATAAACTTCAGTACTACCACACTGTTTGTGATTTGTAGCCAATAGAAATCACAGATATTTTTATATAACATTACAGTTGTTGCAAATATCTGGAAATATTTGCATACAGTATGATTGAGAAATTGGAGTCATTATTAAGACTTGTTATTTAGTATGTTAATTTGAAAGCATGCATATAATTTAAAAATATGTTTTAATAATGATATATCAGTATATCACTTGATATCAATATGTCAATATTATATCAATATAATGTTTCCTTTGTAATCCTATGTTATTTTTATCTAATGCATTTAAAAATATTCTGAGTAAAATATAGATTTCACAAGACTGCCAAAGGGACCCATAATACAAAAAACATTTTAAAATCTCTTTTGTTGGGGCACCTGGGTAGTTCAATCGGTTAAGCGTCTGACTTTGGTTCAGGTCATGAGCTCATGGCTCCTAACTTGGGGCCCCACATCAGGCTCTGTGCTGACAGCTTGGAGCCTGGAGCCTGCTTCTGATTCTGTGTCCCTCTCTGCCCCTCCCCCTGCTCACACTCTGTCTCTCAAAAATAAACAAACATTAAAAAAAAATTTTTTTTAATCTCTTTTGTTAAGTTCATGCTCCAAGACAGGCTAATACCTGGGCTATTCAATATCAGACAACCTAGTCAGTGCCCATACTCAAATTATTAATCACTAGGGTAGCTCAAAAATGGGCTAAATACTGTGTAGGCTTTTAAACTAATCTTAAGAGTGTCAAAATTTATTTGAAGAAGGTTTTTTTTTTAAGTTCTGTTTTTGAAAAGGAACAGAATTGGCTCTAGGCCTTAATGTCTTGATGTTTATGAGTTTAGCTTTTATACCTACAAAAAAAAATGCCAAGTGAAACTGTTTTCAAATCCATGTGCAAGGAAATGGACAGGATCGAATTATCTCCAAATGAAATAATCCGATTAGTTTTTAAAAAGCAACACCTTCCTATGAAATAATCCCACAGAAATCATGGGCAGATAACAAACTATAACCAAGTTTATATTTTTATTCACTCCTCTGGTATCCAGGTAGGGGCCTGTCACATCAGGCATTCCGGGCTCCACATAGTCTGTTCCTTCCCTTAACATCATCACCTATTGAAGGAGTACCATGCTGAGCTTCCTATCTCAGTGGCTCTGCCTGGGTCATGAGATGTTAACTGGCACTAAGACAGAAGACACTGGTACAATGGCTTCTGAGGGATTCTGGTTCTTCACAGGTATAAGGAGGCAGGTTGGTCTAGCATAGACATCCTATGGCCCACAGCATCCCCGGTGTACACATGGAGATATGTGATACGCCATCCACATTTCATGGGCCTCTGTTTTCTCATCTGTAGAGGAAGAGGAAGAGAGGATGGAGTAGACTATGTTCTTTAATGTTCTATATCTCATAATTTATGGTGGTCTGTCATGGGGCTTCTAAATGTTACCCAGATAATCCCGTAGAGGGGCAGTGGTTTGAAATATGATCCCCCATAAATCAGGATTCACATGAAATCAGTAGCACAGTGCCTGTCATATGAAAGACTTCCAACAAAAACTTATCTGATTAAATACAAGTGGAATATCATGGTTTATTTAACCTATGAGGATGTCACTGTCCAAAACTTTTCCAAACTGCCATCTACAATACAAATGGACTATTCTCGAATAACTGAATTTAACCCTGATCATTCAAATTGTAGAAAGTCAGAAAGAGCAGCTAGTCCAAGGTTGATGTAGTACATTTGGAAGTTATCTAATTATTTCGTGTGCCAATTGCTTCAAATCCTACATTTTTGTATGTGCGATGACAATATTAATACAACAGAATTTGCTTACAAATGCTGGGCAGAAATATTTTGGTAAAGATGGAATGGGAAGGGCACTTGGGTGGTTCAGCGGGTTAAGCATCAGACTTTTGATTTTTGCTCAGGTCATGATCTCTCGGTCAGTCGTGGGATTGAGCCTTGTGACCGACTTTGTGCTGACAGGCTCTCTCTCTCTCTCTCTCAAAATAAATAAATAAACATTTGAAGGGGAAAAAAGACTGTATGGGAAATGCCTGTGTGTCCTAGCTGTCTCTGTGAAGGGATGATTTTAGGGGTTTAGAAATGTCCCAAATATTCTGCCACTAGCCTAGACCCCTTTTATCAGGGAAAAAAAACCAAAACAAAAACACATAACTTATTTCCTAGTAATTCATGAGCCCAAGGAGAGATGACATGTTCACAAAAATTCACATGGAGATGTAAGATCAATAGTAGCTTCTTTTCCTGGAATGAATATTTGGTGGGATTGGAGTATTTGAAAGCACAATGGATGGAAAAAGAACACCAAAAATTCACCTTCTGTACATCTCTGAGTAGAGAAAACCCTTCTTATATTGGTTGATGACATTATTAAGCCATTTATGATGATCAGAATGTTTAAAGGTAACTATTACTCTGAGTAAACAGTGCAATTTTACTGATGAGGTATTTATAAATATGGTTATTTCTGATGGTTTCTCTAATTGATTGGCTCATCTAATATTTCCAATCACAGTTCTGCCCCTAACTAATGAAGTTATTTTCAGCTCTTTGGCACTTAAGTATAAAATAAACGGATTAGATTTTAGCAGTTTTCAAGCTATGCTCCGTGGAATCCCTTCAGTGGCCTCTCTGGCGCATTAGAGTGGAGCTGGAAGGAGAGAGGTGGGATAGGAAAGGGAGAGCCAAAGCCAAGGTCAAGAAATTTCATACCCTCAAAGCAGATATGTTCCAAGATTTTCTAATCACACACACACACACACACACACACACACACACACAAGACAAGATGGTCCTGGGTTCTGCTTTGATATTTATGCAAGTCTGCTTTCCATAGATTTTTGTCTTTAAGTTCAGGTAGATGTGACATGATGAAAGGTACATAATCGCTGTTTCCCAAGAAAGACTTCTGCTGAAATAATGGAAGTATTCTTAGCAACTCTTTTATTTACCGATATCACTGTTATCTCCATGTAGATTAGGGTTTGTCCGGGAGTGTCTGGTACATTGCATGTAGGGTTCAAGACAAAAATTCTCTCCATTGCTGTAATAAGAACATCCTGCTGTCACCCGATCACTAAGTTAACAACAACACCATGTATTCAGGAGCTTTTGGACAAGCGTGTGCCTGGGCATCCTGGAGTTTGGGGAATGAGTTATAAGTGTATCTGACACACCATTCTTGGCAACCCTCAAATAGGCAGGATGCGGCTGGGGGGCAGAACTCACGGGCCAGTTTCCTCTGCCTGAAACAACTTCATTCATTTACCGCACTGTCCTAGTACAAGTATCATCTTCTAGATGTGTCATGATGTGAAAGAAATTACGAAGTACCGGTCTATTAAATAATAGGAAATCCTCTTCCAAAATCTAACGCTGGCAGGTCCAGGGTCAATTAAAGCCTCAGACTTGCTTCCTTGGAGCAGCCTCTTGCTTTAACAAGTTGAATTGAATACCTTTGGGAAAGGCAGAAACTCCCCACTTTCTCACAGTCTCCCTGACTCCCTCCGAAAACAACTGAGCTTTGAATCTATGGTTTAGAAACATTTGAGGCTGTCTGGCCTCCTAGAACTGGCTTCTGGAGGTAGTATTTTAAGAACATGTCTTGGAGAGTTTCGATGGTTTGACAAATTTGGGAAATTCAGCAGCCCCTGCAGACCAGCACATAGAAAAATTCTCAACTGGTTCTGCTCATTTCCACCTTAGTTAGGGACAAGATTTCCCCTACATGCCCCCATCCTCATACGTGGGGTCCGAGGTACCCTGTTCTCTCTCCCCAGGTGTGCTGGCTGCAGACTCCTCCGGTGATGGGGCTGGTGTGGGCCCATCCCGTGGGACAGCGCATCTCAGAGTCCCTTCCTTGCACTCCTGGCTCTCCTGATGGGAGGTTCTTCCGTTGCTCTGAAGCCTCCGAGTTCCTCCCGTCTACATCTCTGCTCTATTCCTCAGGTCTACATCTCTACTCTGTCTGCCCACAGCCCCAGGCCCAGCCCAGCCTCCTACTGTTTCCCAAGAAAACTCACTCTGCAAGCACCATTCAAATCTTTTCCTCTTGCACATGGCTCCCTGGTGCTTTTGCTGGGTCGTTGTTTCTGCTTTGCTGTGGCTGGAGAGAGAAGCCGCTGGGACATTACATTAAAAACTTAGAATTTAATACTGTGAGATATTTCTAAATAAATCAAATAAGAAAGCTACAGGACTCAGAAAGAAAATCATAAACTTTTATTGAACATAAAATAAGATTTGAACACACAAAAAGACTTACTATGTCCTTGGGTGGGAAATCTAAATACCATCAAAAAAGTCAGTTTCCCCAAATTCATATGTTTATGTAATGCAATTCCAATTAGGATCCCAACAGGGGCTTTAAAAAAAATGTAATTAGATAAATCCTCATATGCAAGGATAAATGTCCAAGTATAGCCAAAGAAATTATGAAAGGAAGGAAACAAAGACTTGTTTAAAAAGAAAGCAGAAGCAAAGTGTTAAATATCTCTATAACTTGGGTAGCAAGTTCCTATGTGTATCATTATTATTATCTGTATCATTATCATTTTGTGAAGTATAAAAATGTTTCATAATTGAAAATAAAAAGTTTAAGGACTGTGTCTGAGTTAGAACTGTGTTCACTTGCATATTTTAAAAGCCAAAAACCAGAGTGGCTTTTCAAAACCCCTATTATTATATTTCTCTCACGCATAAAGTAAGTCCAAAAGTAGAGAGCTGAGGGCTTATATGTTGGCCCCCAGGGCCCACAGGGACGCAGGCTCTTTTTCTCTTTCTGTTCCACCATCTTTTACATGGCATCTATCCTCAAGGCAACCTGGTGGCATCAGCCATTGTTTTTACGTCCTGGTGTCAAGAAAGAGGAGGAAAGAAACTTCACTGAACCTCCACACAAAACTTTCACCCGTGCTTCCTTGGGAAGCATTTAGTCACATGGCTACATCTAAGGGAGAGACACTGAGAAGTAACTTTATGTCAGGGATATGTGCCCTCCTTCACATGTATCTATTTTCTTCCTATGTGTGATTTGTGGCATGTTATTTGGTAGCATGGGAAGAAAATACAAGGCTTAGGGGGAATTTAGTGAAAATGTTTAGGCAACAGAGGAGCAAATAAAAAGCCAAACAATATTAAAATGCTCACTAGAACTTGCCCATTGTACCTGTAACGGAAGGAAAGAGGCCTTATAAGATCTTATCGTTCACAGACAAGTTATTTTTATGGAAATAAATATGGGTTGGTTGCCAAATAGAGATTTTACTCTCATGACTCAGAGAAGAATCATTTCCTCATGACATCCTACATGTGAACCTCACTGTAGGGATGTTTTCTTGCTCTGCAGAGAGCTTAAAAATTTGTAAACTGTTTGCTCCCATTGTTTTTTGAAAACCATATTTCAGATGCTAATCTTTACTTCAGCTTTTTGGGACAGACTGGAGTATCTGGCTGTCCTGGGCTGCAGTCCCTTGCTCCAGAGCAGTCGGCAGCTGTCTCCACCTTGATCTCCCCGCCCTGCTCCTCATGCACGCAGGCATCTGACGAGTGATGCCTGCAGTCAGGTGACTTTGCCAGCCTTGCTTTAGGAGTTCACAATGTCTTCATAAAGAGCTTTGCTCCCTGACTGCTGTCCTTGAGACCAAGGCAGTTTCATTGAAGCCATTTGCTGTTCCTGTGTGTCTACCAAACCCTGCCCTGGCCTTCTGTGTTAAGTTCAGATGAAAGAAGAACCACTACTTAAAGATAAAAGAATTTGGTAAAGGGGCGCCTGGGGGGCTCAGTCCGTTAAGTGTCTGACTTCAGCTCAGGTCATGATCTCACAGTTCGTGAGTTGGAGCCCAGTGTCAGGCTCCGTGTTGACAGCTCAGAGCCTGGAATCTGCTTTGGATTCTGTGTCTCCGTCTCTTTCCCCCTCTCTGCCCCTCCTCTGCTTGCGCTGTCTCTCTCTCAAAAATAAATAAACATTAGGAATAATTTTTTAATTATTAAAAAATATAATTTGGTATCTATAGGATTGTGTTTCTATATCCTAGGTATTGGTTTGTTCCACCCTGAAGGTAGCTATGGACCCGGTTTAGGGTTCTTTCTTTAGGTCCTTTCCTCCGTGACACCTTGTCCTCTGTTTGCTACTCTGCTAGCACACACCCCAGGTGTTCCTGTGACAACTGAGAGGTTGCCTCCGCCCTGAGGATTCATGTCCATGAACCTGTCAGCCGCATAGTAGGTGCTCCCTGAATGTGAGCTCTCAATGCAGTGCCTGACTAAATGCCACAGGAAGGCAGAACGAGGCTGGCTCATCGTAGGAACCAAGAGTCATAGCATGGCACTCATTTCATACAGAGCGGGCATCCTCCTCTGTAAAACCTCATTTTAAAAAATGCAGTGAAGTATCACACCTCCCAGACAGAACCTCTGAGGGAGTGTGCTTGGGACGGCTCCACCGCCTCACCGACCTACTCTGTCAGGAGAGCTGCAGAACTCATTCACGTTTAGTCGCTCTGTTTGGGCACTTAAAATCTACTGTCATCAATGTCTACTTTTACAAATATAGTTTTCAGAGTGACTTTGTGGAGTTCTAAGTCAAATGACAAAATCTTTCCCACAGAATTCTTGTGTCTGCAGGCTAAATTCATATAGAAATGAATTTATAAAGATTTATTCATAGATGTGTAAAAGTTTGCTACAACAAAAATGTTCAACTCATTATTATAACATTCTTCTTACTAGAATTAGAAAAAAAAAATTAATGTTTCTTTTTGAGAGAGAGAGACACAGCACAAGCTGGAGAAGGACAGAGAGAGAGGGAGACACAGAATCCAAAGCAGGTTCTAGGCCCTGAGCTGTCAGCACAGAGCCTGACGCGGGCCTCAAAGTCATGAACCATGAGATCATGACCTGAGCTGAAGTCAGACGCTTAACCGACTGAGCCACCCAGGCGCCCCTTTATTATTAGAGTTAAATAAGATATAGAGGGACCAGGGCACATTTTATTAGCAAGTTATTTCACTTACATATTCTTATCTCAGCCAAAAAACCCACAAAAAACAAAAAACAAAAAAACCCAAAACCACCGCACATTCACTTTCATGAGTTTGTGGTTTGACACCCAGGAATGTTATTTGGGAACCTGGGGGGAGGCACAAAATGATTACTCAGTGTACATATTTTAGAATGTATTTTTAACCATCCTGGGAAACAATAGAAGTGACAGGAAGTCAGACTTCAAAATGGCCCCACTGCTGACTTGTTGCCTGGGGACAAACAGACGAGCTGTATTTTTGAAAAGTTCTCCCGGGTATTTCATGTCCAGGCAGAAGACACTTAATCTTTACTTTAGAAACTCATCCAAAAGGTGCACATCCCCGTAGCTTCACGATCATTTACAATGACAGTCATCATTACGGAGCAGTCTAAATTTATAGGAGTTCTGCCTTTGAAAGTGCTCATAACCCTTCTGTGCATCTTTTCTTTTTCAGTATAATAGAGTGTACAAGAATCTAAAGGAGTTTTCTCAAAATGGAGAGAATTTCTGCAAGCAGGTCACATCCATTCTTCAGCAAAGGTACAAAAATGCACGTTTGCAATAAACAGTTCTTCTTTCATTGCAGCTAGCAATAAGGCTGGAGGAGTGATTACAAGCTGTCCTACTTTCCAGAACTCCGTGTTGTATTTTGGTACTGGAGAGATTAGTTTGAAGAGAGATTCTCCTCTATTGCACACTTATCACTTTGGTACCATAAAAATCAGGAAACGATAGGAAGTAATTCTGCTTGGGAAGGCTCAGTCAAGTCTCTTTTGATTCTGCAGACTGAGTTTATCACCCTCTCCTGGGGCACTCGCTTGTGCCTGATGTATGTGCCATTATTGGATTCCCACACTGATGGCAACTCTGAGTTAACATTTCTGTCTTCCCTACCAGGCAGAGGCTGTATCCTATTCATCTTTTTGTGTCTGGGTTTTTGACTTCCTCAGTAAATGTCTCATGAATGAAAAGTGACCGTTTTTAGTATCATCTTCTATTAATACTACATGTGATCACGTGTAAAGTTGTTGGCTATGCTAAAATGAGCACACTTAAGTTAGTCAAGAAAGTTACAGAGGTTCCTTCTTAAAATTAGAGAACCCAAGGACTGAATTGGGCCATGAATGATCCTTAAGCCGTTTCCCTACATCTAGACAGCTTTGTAGTAAGCAACCCTAAAGAGACCTCCAGAAGACATGACCTATTCTTTTAAGGTAACCCATTTCAAATCTAAAATATTGCATGTGTGGTATATATGAGCCAATTGCATCTCGCATTATAGGACAAGTGCAAATGGGAATATTGGCTTTATCAGTAACTATAAGTAAGGCTGGGGAAAGAGAAAGGGGAGCTCAAACAGGCAGTTATTTAAAAAGAACAAAAAACAAACAAACAAACAAAAACCATGTGTGTCAAATGGAGTCAAAAAGAAAAAAATTTTAAATAACGTTGCTTTAATCTTAATAGCCAATTGCTTTGATTCTCTGAGAGGAACAGAGAGGACCAATCTGGCAGGGAATTTCTTCTTTAATAAAATATTTTTTTTGTCTCAAAACAATTATTTAAAATAGGACCAGTTAGCTATTATGCAAATTCAACCCATTACCTAGATTAGAAAGCACCTCCCTCTGGCAGATCAGGAAGCATCTAGACATATATTTGCCATGCATGTGACTTGGATTAAAGTCATCTGGGCCTTGATTATTTGGAGTCCCTGTGTTCAAAATTAGTGCCCAGCAGACAGCAATGAAGATGGAAGGCAGGTGATAAATAATGCCTGACAAATAGACTCAAGAATGAATGGAATAAATACAGAGGAATCAGTGCTCCAAACTGCCTTATTATTTGTCCCTTGTCCGGGTCCCTCCACACTTCCACGCTGCCACAGACACATCTACTTTATATGCAATCACAGCCTTCATTGCTTATCTGTGTCTCTCGAAGTTGCTTCCTAGGGCTACTATCCCAGACTTATTCACCTGCAAAGCCTTCTACCCATAGGTTCTAGAGCAGCAAACAAGCTCCAATGAAGAAGAAACACTTGGGTAGCTAAGAATATTTCTCTCCATAGTTTTTACCTTCTTATGGAGCAGGAATTAGAATTTAAGCATCTAATGAATAGTACTGGTTAGTAAAATTACACCCACTTTTCTGGGATAAAAACCGCATAGCAAAAATACAAGAGGGGAAATCTAATGTTTTACCTTGACTAGAGAAGTTATGCTAGATATTAGGTCATTTATGCAACAGATGCTCTCCTGAACATTTTTGTAAAGCTGATCTTATACAATTAAATAATTTCTTCTTAACCAAGATGCCATTTGAGTTGCTTTGTATTTACTCTTGATAAATGTGCTTTTGGCATGTCTCCTCACACCTCCACTTCAGGCTTTCCTTCCTTGGCTCACTTGTTTGGTCATGTAATTAACCTGAAGGATGTTCACCCACACTAAAAGAGTAGGTATTGGGGACAATGTTTTCTAACAGACACAAACTTTCTATTAATCTTTGAATATGTAACACACTGTTTTTTTCTATTTATATTTCTTTATGTTAGCTGTCAAATACAGAGGCCACTTCACTTGCTAGAGTCGGCTATTTTTTTTTCCCATTGGGAGTGATTGTGAAGTCACTACTTCTTCCTACAAGGTATTTGAACTGAGTGACATAATAACCATAGCAAAAGGAGGAATGGCCACAACATAGTTCGTATTATACTTGCCTCACTCTTTCTATTCTGAGAAATTAGTATTGATTACCTTAGATATACAAAAGATAAAAAGCTAGGCCATCAGCCATCAACTTAAATGGGTAGAGTTATTACATATAAGTCAATAATACCTTTCCCCTGTATTAGAAAAATACCTGGAAAGCCAATACCCTTATTAAGATTTTATTTATTTACTTATTTATTTACTTACTGACTGACTGACTGACTTGAGACAGCAAGTGTGAGCAAGGGAGGGGCAAAGAGAGAGAGAGAGAGAGAGAGAATCCTAAGCAGGCTTGGGGCCCCATCCCACAACTCTTTATAAAAACTATCCAGTTACTTAGAGTATAGACAAGTAATGAGAAACCCCATCAGACAAGTAAATGGTATCTCTGGAACACGTATAGTTGGCATTCCCAGTGAAGGTTATGACATAGAAAATTACGAAGGCAAATCCAGTGGCCAGGATAATAAAAGATATAGTGAGGGAGCTATCAGTCATATAAAATACATTCAGTAAATATTTGTAGATTGAAAGAATAAATGAATGCAAGATAGTTAAAGGTTTCTTTCTTTCTTATTTTTTGTTTTTTAGACACACACACACAGAGCACAAGAGAGCACATGAGCAGAGGAGAGGAAGAGGGAGCAGAGGGAGAGGGAGATAGAGAATTGTAAGCAGGCTTCACACGCAGCATGGAGCCCAACGCAGGGCTCCATTTCAAGACCTTGAGATCATGACCTGAGTTGAAATCAAGAGTCGGGTGCTTAAGGGACTGAGCCACCCAGGCGCTCCTATTTTATTATTACGCCTACATTACTAGAACAAGGCCTTTACTGTCCTTGGATATTAACAATTCCAGACACCTTGCTTACGAATCTGTTGGAATGTGGTTCTGCATGGCAGTTCCACATTAGCACGTGGCTACAAGAGACAGCATCACAATCAAGCTTCAAGTCCAGATAATGCTTCATTTCCAAGCTCAGCTGCCTACCAATTTGTCCTAATTGGTGGTGATAGAAAAGTGCAGTTGTTATTGAGACATCATTTTGCCTGGCAATTCTGCAATTCATGGTCATGCTTAGCTTCTTTTACCCAATTAGCAGCTTCAGTTTCCCTTTTTTTTCTCTTTCTCTTTTTGTTCTAGCAACTCCGATTTAGCCAGAAACACAGCAACTCCTGACATGCCTAATGTCAAAGTCATCGGGTTCACTTTAACACAATTACAGATCGGATTTAAAGGACAAAGGCACATTCCCCAAAACTGTTTATGAATGTTTGGTCTCCTGCACCCTCATGGGTTTACAGTGAGGGTTTAAACAGGCTTTTGTTGGAAAATCAATTATTCTCTGTAAGGAAGATTAAGATCAGGTTTTCAAATGGCAAGTATCACTGGTCTAGACATTAAAAAATAAATAATTAAAAAGAAAGAAAAGGGGGCGCCTGGGTGGCTTAGTCGGTTAAGCGTCCGACTTTCGCTTAGGTCATGATCTCGCGGTTCGTGGGTTCGAGCCCCGCGTCGGGCTCTGTGCTGACTGCCAGCTCGGAGCCTGGAGCCTGTTTTAGTCTGTGACTCCCTCTCTCTCTGACCCTCCCCTGCTCACGCTGTCTCTCTCTCTCCTAGAAATAAATAAAAAATATTAAAAAAAGAAAGAAAAGAATGAAACAAAGAAGGAAGTGTAGTTGGTCATTGTTCCATCCACAGTTCATTGCAGATGCTGTCGACAAAGGAATAAATGATTGAAATGAAAACTTTCATCAATCCTAACCTTTTCTACTCTGCCCATGGCCTGGGTGATCTTAATTTCCACGGCTTCAGCTCTCTTTTGCATATTGATGACCTGTACATATTTATTACACAGCAATATGTCTTATCTGTACACCCACCTGGGTGTGCCATGCAACCACAGAGTCAACCTATTCAAAATAAAGTTTATCAGCTTTTCCCCAAAGCAGGTACTCCTGGATTTTTTACCATGGTGACTGGGACCCCGGCCCACCCAATGAAGCCCAATAACTGGGCGCCACCCAGGACCCCTTCTTCTATCTTACCTCATGACCAGGTCTTCATGTTTCTCTCTTTAAGCATCTCTTATGCCCATAACTTTCTTATAATTCCATGGCCTCTGCCATTGTTCTGTGGAAAAAAAAATCTCTTACGCTGTT
Source organism: Crocuta crocuta (assembly GCF_008692635.1). Lineage (NCBI taxonomy): Eukaryota > Metazoa > Chordata > Mammalia > Carnivora > Hyaenidae > Crocuta > Crocuta crocuta. The sequence goes on from NW_027551572.1 coordinate 3,289,133, forward strand.
CTTCATCTAGGAGTACTGGCTTAAAATTGTGCAGTTTGCACACTGTGCAAAAACCCCTGGCTGAGGGGCTGAGTGAAGCAGAAATCTAACCCACTCTCCACCCTCGAGCCTTGCACCTTGGCTCTGAGCTCTGTCTTTTCAGAGGATCTCCTTTTTCTAATCCAAGCAAAGTTATCTCACCTAGGGAGCTGGCAAGGGCCCTGCCCTTATCTCTCTAATGCATCTTCTACTCTGTGACCATGACCCTGTTTAAGACTCTTCAAAGACTTCCATGACCTTTAGTATTCAGCCTTCATATTACTTTATAAAGAGACCTTTGAGATCTGGGCCCTGCCTTCCTATCCAACTTGTCTCTCTCCTTCTACCCATGACTCCCACCCCTCTGATCTATTGAACCACTGGCAGTCACCACACTGCCTGGGTCCTTGCCACTCCTCCCACCGACTCCCACCTGCCATCATGGGTCCTTGAATTTGTGCATGCCTTATCCTCTGTCTGGTAGATACTTCTTCACCTTGGTTACCAGTCTGCATTCAATGTATCTTCAAGATTCAACTATCCCACTCATGTGAGCCTTCCCTGACTCCAGTCCCATCTCAAAATGGCACCCCTCAGAGATGCATAGAACTTATCTCGCTCTAGATCCCACTGCCGTACACTGTTATAGTCTGCTCACTTGCCTGTCTCCTCCACTGGGGGCTGGACCCCTTGAGAGTCTTTGTATCCCATGTGACGAGCACAGAGCCTAGAATAGAGCAGACATTCAACAGATGTTTACTGAGTAAATGAATGTGTAGATGTAGGAGTGACTTCAGGCAGTCCTATCTTTTAAGAAGTTCAAGTTAGACTATTTCTGAGAAGCAATAAATAAATGTGTGAAAGAAATTTATGTAGATGGTATATAGATTATTTTGAACAAAAGCTAGACAAGAATGACAGAAACACTGAAGATACCATTTGTCCAGCACAATCTACAGATCAAGGACCGTGTGAGATATGCCTCATACTTGTGTCCTTTACTTTTTAAAATCTCACCGCCCAATGCAGTGTGAACATACTCTCACTCATTCATAATTAAACTCATAATATAATACATAGATGTGGAAAAGAAAATACATTTTGATTTCTATGCAGCTCAACACAAACTTGGTGTGAGGGTATCTGGCAACCGGGCACCGCCACCGTGTGTATCCCAACATGCTCAAGGAGTCCTGGTCCAACTCCCTTCCGAGTCTTAAAGTCTTCTATGGGAGAGGATACCAGTGGCCATTAAGCCCAGTAGCCTTTAAACCTGGTAACATAGGAGTCTGGGAAGCCCTCAGGGGCCACTTCAAGGAGTGAAAAGTGAAGCGGACAGAGCTCAGCTCCCTTTTCATTCCCACTCCCATTATATCAGAATATAGCATTTCTGTGACATGGTGAGAATCCGTACACAATTTTGTTTTCCAGCTAAAAAGTTTGGAATACGGCCCTTCTTGTCCATTTTACCAGACTCCCCCCAAAGCAACACACCCACCTGATTCCACTGACCTCACTCAGTTCAGGAATTACCAGGCACGGAGAATCTGAAGTTCTAGTGCTACCGTAGCTGTGCACTCTCTGCGCCGGAAGTGAGCAGTCACTAAGTGGCACTCGAATTCTGGACACCGAAGGAGGGTCTGGTCCTCCCATTTCACCTTCTCACAGTGTTCTTAGCAGCCAGAATTAGGGCAATTGATACTGATGAGGTGGGTGTTGTGGGTTAGCCAAAGAGCCCAGACACTTGAATAACAGAGCTTCCAGGTAAAAATGTCCTCCAGATGGCTAATAACTAACTTTTAAATATAGCCTAGTTATCAAATGGACCTAGGACTGTCTTTCAAAAGGCAAACTGATAAGGCTTGGGTGGAAAATATCAATATACCAGCCCCCCAAACCAGAAACTGCTGCTGGTGGAAAGTAGGAAACCAGAGGTGGCGGTGATTCACAAACATTTTCAGATTACTAAAACTTCTTCATTCGCAATGAAGGGATGGTTTTGTTACCTGCTGTTTTAAAGCTTGAGAGAGGCTTAGTTCAATTTTAATTAATTCCTCATAGACACAGGGGCCAGCTATAGTCTTCTTGTTTTAAATCATTTTTTTATCATCTTAATTTTAATAGAGCAGGATATGCTAAAATTGATGACATGGTCACTTGTATTCTTATAGTTTAATTTGTGCTCTATCTAAAATATTGAATCTGATACTACATATTCTTCCTCTCCCCTTTCTTTCAAAAGTATCATTTATTTTAAAATTGAAGACAAATGTTGATTTTTGACTTATTGGTTGGTCTTCATTATTAGTAATGAAAATATATTGACCTGCCTCCACATGCTGAGAGGAAATTAGAATATAAATGGATTAAGAGTCAGTGCATGCCATTTCCCTGGTTCAGGATCTTTAAGGCTCACTGGAATATTCTGAGACTGAGTTACCCATCAAAATATATATACCTGCATCATCAATTTCACATGTGCCAAGACAGCTGCTTGGAGAAGAAACCTCGACCTCTACTATATACGGTAGCTATAGGGCTAGAATATTAAATGGAGTGTTCTTACAAGCTTGTTTCTGATTTTTTAACGAGGGAATGAAAATTCTCTGTCTCAGTTCGAGATTAGCTCTGCCTCTCTTAACTCCCTTTGCATTACGGAAACCATGATGAAGCAGCTCTCTTGAAAGGGCTGAGAAGAAAGCAACGTAGGCAGGGGTTCACACTGCCACCTTTGCCTTGGGAAAACACCGAGGTCAGTTCATTCCTGTTCAGCAGGAATTCTAGAAGAGGATATCCATCTATCTACCTATCATCTATCCCTGTCTATCGATACATATATCCACACATACTCTTTATTAGACCTAAGCACAGATGAGCCACACGGCAGTGTTTGTCTCAATTTACAAATGTCCCGATTTATAATAGTACAAGCCCTCTCTGTGCCTGCCAGGGGCAACATGGTTTCCGAGAGCAATTTTCTCTGGAGAGGAATTTACCCACTAACCTCTGTTAAGAGAAAGGCCATTCATGGCCAGAGGCAGCGAACTTTTCATTAGTTGGCAGGCTCACCAGAAAGGGGGCTCCGAGTGTTCCCCTCCCCAGGTACTCATCCCCATCCTCCTGACCCTGCTTCATTTCCTTCGAACGGGCAGGGCAATCTGCTGAGGTTTTGGACATAGTTATTAGGGTTTAAAAGGCAAGTGGAGATGTTGGCAGCCTGCTTTGCTCGGTCAGTTTGAACGCTGGGCCTAAAACCCATTATGCTGAAGGTGGATGGATGGTTACAGGATAGAGCTGTTCTAAGAGCCATGTCCAACTCAGTCCGGCCGCAGAGAGCTACACTAAAGTCAGGTGATATCACAGCCCTCTCCCGCCGCCTTCCAGACCCTTACCGCCTCCTCCACATCTGGGAATATGCCTTGGACTGATGCTTCCAGAAGATGCCTGGCAAGCTCAGTCTGCCTGTGCTGCGGCTGCTGTGAGTCTGATCTCTAGCTGCTAAGCCGCCAGGAGCGGTGGTGATTCAGAACACTGCCTTTAAAGGCGAAGTGAGAGGCGGTGTCAGTTTTTAAAAGTACTTACCTTTGACTTCCCCCGCGATTCTCCGTCTCCAGCCTCTTCTCCACAGTTTCAGACGCAGAAACCCGGAATGACCAAGCAGGCAGTTTCTCAAGCCCAGACTGTCCGGTTTAAAGTCCCAGCTCTGTCAGTTCTTCATAGGTGACCCCAGGCAAGTTAACGGGGGTCCACTCTCTGCGTCTTGGTGTCCCCCGCACGAAAAGGGGAAAGTGTGTGTGCGCCGAACTGATGGGAGTTCTCCCGGATTAAGTGAGGAAGGTTCATACCTAAAACCCTTAGAATGGTGCCTGGCATGTTGTGAGTGCCCAGGAAATGTTAGGTGTCGTCATTTTGTGTGCAGGCAGAACACAAGTCCAGTGTCAGCAACACGTCACAAGGGATGGCAATACATTTATCAAGAGGGCACCGTTCGGGATTTTTAAGCTCTATTTCAACCTGCAAAACGACAAATCTGCCTAGATTTCTAAGATACTTCTGTGCAAAGAGAAACGCTGTGTGGTAATTGAATCTCTAGACTGGTTTCCTATCGTGCTAAGCAAAAACCAGCAGCAGTCCTGAGGCTCCAAAACCAACCTCAAAACAGAAGAGCATTAGCTTCAAAGCCAGCAGGACCCTCTTCCTTTCTTGACGCCAAAGCCCCAATTGTTTTCCCAGGTGAATCTGATTTAGTTAGCAATTTAAAGGAAAGCAGCACTTCCTTCCGGCAATTGTCCTTTTTATTTCTGCCGGGCCTCTGAGAGACTCCTTGTACAGCCTGCAAGAACATTCTGAAAGTGAAAATGAATTCTGAGGAAAAGGCTGTGCCCAACAGCATTACCCGTCGTGTTACAAGCCATTCTGGATTGTTCTGGAGCTGATGGACGAGCAGACTGTGGATTCTTCCCCCAGCACTTGCCATCTCTGTGTATTCGAGATGTTCTGAATGTTTATTTCTAAACATGTACCCTTTTGGGTACATAATAATTGTACTTGAAAAATTAATGCTTATTAAGAACTTTTTGGTTTAGCCTATCACTGAGCTGAGCAGTACAAATATTTCATCTTAATTAATGTTCTCTGTGCTGCTTCCAAGAGAGAATGGAATGCTGGAAAAGAAAGTCCTAAAAAGCCCTCTGGTTAGCAGTGGACTAGAAGGTGTGTCCAGCTACTCTAAGGGATAGAAAGCAGGGCACCCCGACATTAGGACTGAGCAATGCATCAGGGCAGGAACACATCTAAATAGTTTAAAATTTTCAAAAGAGGTGAAGCAAGAACAGATACAGCAGAGACCGGTTAAAAATTCTAAGCAAGATCTGATGGGAAGTCCGTTCAAGACTTACATACTGAGTGCCTGGCACTGTTCTAAGCCTAGAGATATAACACTGCACAGAACAAGTTCTGGTCCTTGTGGAGCTTACATTCTAGGGGTGTTCACAGAATTGTTCATAGAAATATACTGAGAAAATATGTGATGTAAGATAGTGGTAGGTTCTAGGACATAAATAAAGCCATAAGGGAGTAGATAGTCACAGGGTAGCCTCCGAGATAGTGAGGTTTGAACAAGACCTGTTGGGGTTTATGTGAAGGAGATGCCATGTGGTTATGTAGCAGAAGGAGTATCCAGCAAGGGCCATAGCAAGTGCAAAGGCCCTGAGGCAGGATGGCATTTGGCCACTAAGCAGGAGTATAGCAAGCAAGGGGATGCTGGTAGGAGGGGAAATAGAGGGGGAGCCAAGTGTCAGATTATGCAGATCAATCCAGCAGTCAATTTAGGTATTAAGCCCTTCCTAGGTTTGGATCATTTGCATATTCTAATCATCACAAAACTTCTTGAGGTGGGTCTGATTACTCCCTTTTAGCAGTACCTACAGCCACTCCAGTAAACTGTAGAGGTCTGGGCTTCTAGAACATGCAAGTTCATCAAGGTGATGGTCTCTCCCGGTTTGCTGGTGACGAGCATTCTCTCTGTCCATAGATCAGAATATATTCCTAGAGCACAGAAATAGATTTTAAATGCAATGGGGTATTATTTATCAGCGTCGTTATTTTAAAATACTTGCCATAACCATTCCTTATACTTGGGCAAGCTCTGATTCTGAATGGTGTTTTCAGCAGCTAGGCCTTAACATACATTCTGCAGTGGCTTGCTTTCTTTCAAATAGTGCTGAAAATAACTCAAAGCACAGCTATACTAATAGGGAAAGATGAATAGAAATTTAGCAATAGATCAATAGCCCATGATCTCTGGATTCCATTTTATACAACAGAGCTATCTTTCCCCATTCGAGCCATGATATTAAGTTTTAATTTCATTGCACTGAAAAAAAAAATGCAGGTATTAAGTTAGTTGCTAGGGAGTTCTGGGATCATTTTTCCAATGAAGTGAAGTTATAAATCTAAAGATATGTTATAATAAAAATAGAATTCAAAGACTAAAAGCTATGCAATAACAGTAACAAAATAAACAAACCTGCTCTGGTTCAAATTAAGCAGGAATACAATATAAGTTGAACTGAATTTCCTACATCTGTATTACCTTCAGAGCAAGTGAGAAGATTGAATAAGACTATGTCTTTATTTTATCTATAGATGGGCCTATAAGTAGGACACGGTAAAAATCAGTTTAAGATAACAGTGATTCAATCTATTCAAAAGAACCGAGGAGTTTGCTTTTGGAGGCATGCCCAGATTCCCTACTGAGTCTTGTCCTGCATAGAAAGTAACAGAAATTCATTTTCTAAATCTAGTTTGGGCCCCTTCTGCACTTTTCCATTAGAAAGCTACGTCTTGCTTTTCACGTAGGATCTGCTGGGTTGAGAGGAGTATGACCTCCCCTCCTGGCTGTGGCGTGTGCTTGTCCACTGGCAGCAGTGTTTTCTGAGAAGCAGGAGTCACTGGTGAAAATGCCACGTTGCCTAGTGTGCCCAAGGCTCCCATTCCACCAGATACTGTGAAGTTTGTTCATACCAACTGTGAAAAAAACAACGGACAGCCCTATGCTGTTAGTGACTTAGCAGGTCACCGAACAAGTGCCGAGTCTTAGGGCACCGGCAGAGCTATGGCTCAAATGTCCAGAGTTTGAGGCAGGGGAACTCACCATTCCAGCATGGGTGCTTTTGGAAATCTGTGTCCCAGAGGTCCCATGTCTGCACCAACCGAAACCTGTGGTGATTGACACCGCCGAGGGACACAACCCAGCAGTATGCTCTGCCCTGGGTGCCTCGGCCTTACCAGAGCTGCTCATGGCTAAGGGCCATTATATCGAGGAAGTTCCTGAACTTCCTTTGGTGGCTGAAGATGAAGTTGAAGGCTACAAGAAGAGCAAGGACACTTTGCTGCTTCTTAAGAAACTTAAGGCTTGGAATAATATCAAAAAGGTCTGCGTATCTCAACAAATGAGATCTGGAAAGGGCAGAATGAGAAACCATTGTCATATCCAGCATGGGGGCCCTGCATCATCTATACTGAAGACAGTGTAGACCCAGGACCTCAGAAATATTCCTCGAATTACTCTACTTAATGTAAGCGAACTGAACATTTTGACACTTGTTCCTGGAGGGCATGGGACATCTCCACATTTGGACTGAAAGTGCTTTCCCCAAGTTGGATGGTCTGTATGGCACTTGGTGAAGGCTTCCTCCCTCAAGAGTAACTAGATGTTTGATACACACCTTAGCAGAATCTTGAAAAGCCCAGAGATCCAAAGAGCTCTCCGAGCACCACACAGGAAGAGTCACCAAGAGTCCTGAGGAGGAATCCACCGAACGACCTGAGAATCATGCTGAAGCTAAACCCAGATGCAAAGACCATGTGCCGGAATACCATTCTCTGCCAGGCCAGGTGTCACAAAGTCCGGATGGATGAGGCAGCAGCCGCACTAGAAGCCAAATCAGATGAGAAGAGGGTTCCACGCAAGCAGCGTGTGGCAGGGAATAAAGGAAAGAACCCTCTTGGTGTTAAGGAACAGAAGAAACCTTTCGTGGGAAAAGAGCTGCAACTACCAAGAACCCGGCAGCCTGAGAAGAAGCCTCTAAAAAGAAACCCACCATGGAAGAAAAGAAGCCTGATGCATAAATTTACATTTGTGTCTTCGGTATATGTTGAATCATTTGGGGCAGCTAGGTTTTTTTTTTTAATTTTTTAATGTTTATTTATTTTTGAGAGAGAGAGAGACAGAACATGAGTTCAGGAGGGGCAGAGAGAGAGGGAGACACAGAATCTGAATGAGGCTCCAGGCTCTGAGCTGTCAGCACAGAGCCTGACGTGGGGCTTGAACTCACAAGCCATGAGATCATGACCTGAGCTGAAGTCTGACACCTAACTGAGTAAGTCACCCAGGTGCCCCTGGGTAGCTAATTTTGAATAAAGACCTGATCACGGGCAGTGAGAAAAAAAGGGAGAAAAGAAGCTTCTTGGCCAACTTTATCGTAATTGATCACTTTATTGCCTGCTATGATAATCTAGAGCTCATCTGATGGTGTTAATGTCCCAGAATAAGTAGGAAACTTTTTTATTCCTTGCTTGATGAATTAGTTTGCTAGGGCTGCCATAAGAAGGTACCACAGACTGGGTGTCATAAATAACAGAAATTGATCGCCTTACAGTTCTGGAAGCTGGTAGTCTGAGATCAAGGTGTTGACTAGGATAGTTCCTTCTGAGAGCTGTGAGGAAGAATCTGTTCCATGCCTCTATCTAGCCTCTGGCGGTTTTCTGCCAATCTTCGGGACTCCGCAGCTTGTAGATGCATCACCCCAATCTCTTCTCTTCATCTTCACATGGCGTTCTCCCTGTATGTGTGCTTATCTCTATGTCCCAATTTCCTCTCTTTATAAGGACATGGCCATATTGGATCTGGCCCACCCTGATGAACTCATCTTAACTTGATCATCTGCAAAGTCCCTATTTCCAAATGAGGTCACATTCACAGGCTTTAGGGCTTAGGACTTTAACGTTTTTGTGGGAGTGCAAAGGGAATACAATTCAGCTCATAACTCTAGTGTAGAAGAAGTTTAATTTAAAAACTCTCCCTCTGTAGGATCCCTTTGGATAGTCTTAAGGATTTCATCTAAGGACAGGATGATCCTTAGAGTAAACAAGTCATCTCTTTGTGCAGACATGGCATTGTCAGACCGATCCCTCCTTCATTTGTGTGTGCGTATGTGTATTTGTCTGATGTTTGGTCAGAGCATCCTACCTAATAACAATCCTTTTGCTAACAGGGCAAACTTGGAGATCAACTATGCCAAAGGACTTCAGAAACTAGCAATGAAGTTAAGCAAAGCATTACAGAGCACCAAAAAAAAGTAAGTATATGAAAGAGATAAGGCAAAAAAGTTGTTAAAAGCTATAAAAAGTGACATATGTCCGATCCCAGCTTCCTCTTATAAATGTGGAGGAATGTCAAGCACGGCTTACAGTTCTCGGGCACTTCCTATGTGGCAGGCCCTGCACTACATGCTTTTATAGATTCTCTTCAATCCTCATGTCAATCCTCAGCAAGCCCTCTTATTGTCTCTGTTACAGACAAAGTATTGAAGCTTGGAAAGTTTAAGAAACTTGCCCCAATTACACAGGTATTAAGTGACAGTACTGGATTAATCCTGTGTCCTTATGATACCTACACCCATATTCATAATAAGCCTCAGTGATGACATGTTACTTTGGAAGCAGTGTCATTGAGTTGGAAGGTCTTGAAGTCAAGAAGTGTGAATCCCACTTTATCTCAACTCTGTGACCTCCAGGAGTAACCTGGCCTCTCTGTGCCTTGATTTCCTCCACTGTTAGATGGAGTAATGGTATGTGCTTCATTGTGCGTATGTGTGTATGTTTACGTCCAGGGGAGGTATATATTATATGATCTCATGTATGTAGAGATGAGCTTATTGGGTCCTGAAAAACTAGTGGTTAGTACATTTCAGAATGAACTTGATATTTTCTTTTAGGGGAGAGAAGAAGGATATTGGATATTCTAAAAGATATTCTAAAAATGGTCCATCAATTATAATTTATTACAAAGATTCTTGACCAATTCTTGCAGACGTCATCTTAAACTGGCAGTATCATTGCAAAGACCACTTTTGATGGTGAAAGAGGGAGGGAAGGAAAAAAGGAGCTTTGTGGAGCTCACATTCCTAGTACTCCTTACTCATCCTCTGTAATAGCAAATAATGGCTTTGAAATTGTTTGACTTTGAGCTCGATTTTTAGGATAGTATTTTAGTAGACTGCAAAGGAGCCAGTAGTGCAGAATGGTTGAGTATAGACTTTATTTACACTGCCCAGATTTAAATTCTACCTCCACCGCTCATCAAGTGGGTGAATTAGGGAATTGGGGCAATTTATTTTACCTCTCAGTGTATATTTAAAATGGAAATAGAACCTATCTCATATAGTTGCTGTGAAGATTAAATGAGATAATATAAGAAGTGTGTTTACGTATAGGAGGATTAGGAGGAACTTGACGGAGGAACAAGGGGAGAAGAAGGGGGGAAATGGTGGGGGAAAGGGAGAGAGGCAAGCCATGAGAGACTCTTGAATGCTGACAAAAAACTGAGGACTGATGGATGTGGGGGGGAGGGGGGATGGGCATGGAGGAGGGCACTTGTGGGGATGAGCACTGAGTGTTATGTGGAAACTAATTTGACAATAAACTATTTGTAAAAAAAAAAAAAACTAAGTAAATTAAAATTTAGTAAGATAAAAAAAAAAAAGAAGTGTGTTTAATACCTGGCACAGATGAAAAGCTCCAAAAGTGCCCATTATGATTTTGATTCTAATTGCCTTCTAAAGAATGAGAGGTGTAGGGGTGCGGGGGGGAGGGGGTGTCTTGTTGTGTTGTAATCCTAGCATCCAGCATAGGTGCTCCTGAAGAAGTGCATGTCCAGAATGTTTGATTAACCAGGATTAGTACAACAATATTTAATAATAAACATTGATTAATTAATAAACTTTTATCTATACCAAAATCTGTCTTAGCTGCTTGGATAGACAGCTTGAATTATTTATATTTTAAAAGACAAATTAAGTGAGGGTCTGGAAAATCATGTGATCTTTTCAAGGTCAAAGACACAGACCCCTCTGAGGCCAAGGCTCTAGGCTTCCTGCTCTGCTGCTCACCTTTTCTGAGGATCAAACATCAGCTTCTCTTCCCCAAAGGGTGCCTGAGTTCCTTTTATTTATTTATTTATTTACGTATTTACTTACTTATTTACTTACATACTTTTTAAGTTTATTTATTTATTTTGAGAGAGAGAGAGAGAGAGAGAGAGAGGGAGGGAGAGAGAGAATCCCAAGAAGGCTCCTTGCTGTCAGCAAGGATCCCAACATGGATGAAGCTCACTAACCATGAGATCATGACCCAAGCCAAAATCAAGAGTCGGATGCTCAACTGACTGAGCCACCCAGGCACCCCATGGGTTCCTTTTTAAAAAGTCAATGTGGGGCACCTGGATGGCTCAGTGGGTTGAGCAACCGATTTCAGCTCAGGTCATAATTTCACAGTCTTCAAGCCCTGCATCTGGCTCTGTGCTGACACCTTGGAGCCAGGAGCCTGATTCAGATTCTTCTCTCTGCCCCTCTCCCACTCATACTTTGTCTCTCTTGCTCTCAAAAATAAATAAGCCTTAAAACAAACAAATAAATAAATAAATAAATAAATAAATAGCTCTATTGAAGTTTAATTTACATGCAATAATGAGCACCCATTCTAAATTAATGGTTTGGTTGATTTTGATATATGTATACACTATGGACTACCACCAAAATAAAAACATAGGCATTTTCATCCCATCAAAAAATTACCTGTTTGCAATCTTTTGCCCCACTTAAACAACCATTGATCTGCTTCTTATCAATACAGATTCATTTTGTGTTTCCTGCAATTTCCTATAACTGGAAATCTATAGTAGGTAGTCTCTTGTCTCTGGTTTTGTGTCTGGCTCTGGATATGCAGAAAATCTGGCATCCTCTGGTGTAACTCTCCAATTCTCTGACTGCAGGCTGCAACCTAAGTCATTTGGAGGTAAAACCTCTGCACCAGCCTGACTTCAGTAGAGGCACAGGTCTGTCCTCTCCCCACTCTGGCCTCTGTCCCTGAGCTATATTGATGCAATCAAGGTAATCTGACTTCTGAAGGCCAAGGTTATGGGATGCTGTGAGCTATGCCCCTTCTGTGGGAGAAAATAACATCACACTTGTTAACCCTCCTCCTGTGCCCTTAGGGAGAGGGCAGTGTTCTCCTTTCATTAAATGGAGACACTGCTTACAAGACACAAAATATCTGAGCTGTTGTCCTAAAAGCCAGCAGGAAGCAGGAGCTGGACCCTAACCCCAAGAGCAGTACATGGATGTCCCAGGGCTCTCGGGTCCTTCATCACTTAACTTTTCTGAGCCTAGCTCCGGCTTATTCATTTGTGAGATAAGAACCCTGAAAAGATGGTCTTTAGGCTCTCCTCCCCTACCTACCATGTGATCTCCCACCTGTTCTAAATGCCTTCTCACCCTTGGCTACATTATTTTCCTGACTTTCTATAGACATGAAATGGAAAATCAAAATTGAAATGAAAAATGATGGGAAAAAAAGCTGTATATGTAATGACTATAGTGCAGATCAGTAAGTTGGCAGAATTTAACCCCATGGACAAATTGAAGTAAGATTAGGGAAATGAGTGCAATTGCTGAATGCAGTGACTCAGACGGGATGCTGTACTTCTCAGATGTTACTGGGAAAATGACACCCACTCTGTGCTCCCCTGTTTTTGCCTCCAGCTGTCTCGTCAGTGCCTGGGCCTGGGTCTCGGAGGGCATGAAATCTGCCGCGGACCTGCATCAGTGAGTGCACCCACCCCAGCTCACTCCAACCCCAAGGGAGGCATAAATATTTAAAATGGGTGTGCTACAAATAGTCTGTTTCAAACTTGCCCTGAACGACAGACTGGAACACACCATTTTATTTCCCCAGAAAATAATTTGGAAAGTAGATATAAGTCCTAATACTGTGTTTGTGTGTCTTTTATGTTCTATTTCCAGAAAACTTGGCAAAGCAATCGAGTTGGAAGCAATAAAACCAACTCATCAAGTCCTGAGCGTACATGAAAAGAAGAGAAAATCAGTGAGTCAAATCTATCTTAAAGCAAGATTTCTGTCTTTGACCCTAGGAACAAACAGTGATTGAAAGTGATGCTAAGTTTCAGGAATTTGTCAGGAAAAGAAACACAAACTCAAAGTTTACCTACAAAGATGTTTGTTAAAGCATTGTTTGATGGATGTGGGGGGGAGGGGGGGATGGGCATGGAGGAGGACACTTACGGGGATGAGCACTGAGTGTTTGTGGAAACTAATTTGACAATAAACTATTTGTAAAAAAAAAATAAATAAAAAAGCATTGTTTATAATAATGAAAAACTAGAAATGTCTTTACCATCCTAAAATAAAGCATGATAATTTGAAGTAATGGCATATTAATCAAGCATTAAAAATCATATTATAGAAGAATTTAATGACATGGAAATTTTTTCACTATGTAGTATTCAATAAAAATTTGATCTCAATTTTGTAAAGTATTTGTAAATATATTCATATATGAATAGAAAAAATTCCAGAAGAACCTCCTAAGAATATTAATAAGAATTATATCTAAATAGTGGAATTCAAGGTTATTTTCATCTCATTTTTTGGTGCTTTTTGTATTTACATTGCTTTTCAATGAATAGACATTCCTTTTGTAAATGGAAAAATTATAAACACAATTTTTAATAAGACAGGCTTTTCTGTGCTTAACAGCTTGGGATTAGGTAAAGGCAATAATAGGTATAGCCCTCATATAACCTTAAAATTAGAAATAATAAAAAGGAGAGAGAACAACTAAATTCTTTCAGGGCACCTGGTCCTCTTGTGTAGTGTTTTCTCTAGTCTTCCTGTGTACCTTTCCTTCCAGAACAGTTTCATCTGTGATTCTTTTTTGTTTTCTTTCTTTTTTTTAAACTTATTTTTGAGAGAGAAAGAAACAGAGCATGAGCAGAGGAGGAGCAGAGAGAGAGGGAGAAACAGAATCCAAAACAGGCTCCAGGCTCTGAGCTGTCAGCACAGAGCTTGATGCAGGGCTTGAGCTCGTGAACCACGATAGATCATGACCTGAGCCGGGGTCGGCTGCTTAACTGACTTAGCCACCCAAGTGCCCCTCTTTTTCATTTTCTTTGTGTGTCAGACAGTTTTTAAGTACTTTAACATATATTTTCAGGTGATGTGAAGGGGTATTTTATAAATGCTGCTTAGCTCTGACAGGGGTGAGGTCATGGTCACTTGTTTGTTTCAAGGCCAGATGCAGGTGAGAGGCAGTGATAGAGATCCTTGTGAAGGAAAGAGGTGATGGCAAGGGAGAGTTTCAAGTGACCTCAGCCCAATAGAGCAGGTCCTAAAGGTAATGTTAGTAAGATGAGGGAATTTGTAAAAGCCCTGATGGAAGAGCAATGATCCAAAAACATTTTTATTCAAATTCGTTAAACTGAGTCAGGAAATGGATTGATGTTTGTGTGAACCTATGTGTGTTTTTACCAGAATGGATGTTCTACCGAGGGCTGGGGTGATGGGGGAAATTTACAGTAATTACTGCAAAGTAATATAATCTTCCACCTTTGCAAACCAACTTAATAAAAACTGAATACCAGTCTATATTTCATTAATTACAAAATATTTCTCACATCCCGTATTTATATGATAATCACTGGCATTTCCTTAGTACTTACCATAAATTAGGCACAGCAACATTCTCATTATTATCACAGTGCTTTGGATAATTCATTCCATGATCCCCAAACTGCTGGTCCAGTTCGAAGTCGGCATTTCGGCCCTGCTCCTCCTCACTGCACCCCCACCATCCCACTCACTCTCTCACAGAAGATGAAAGATGAGCATTTTTTTTAGTGAACTTGTTCCACATTTCACATAGAGTCAAAAGTGACATAATACACAAAATTATTTTCATCGCATTTGTTACATAAATTGTATATTCCAAATTTAATCAGCTGGAAAAAATAAAAGTGCAATGTTTCTAGGTCTCAGTGTGGTTGAGTGACAGCTGATCTGTGGGCCTGCAAAAAAAAGTCGATGGTCAAGGAAAAATAAGTTTTGCCCTCACTGAAGTCTCATCTCCTTGGGGTATTGGCCAGGTGCATTTTTATCATTATTATTATTGTCCTTTTGGCTGTTGAAAAGCAGGAGAAAAGTTAGTTATGATTAAGAATTCAGTCTCTTTGAGGGGCACCTGGGTGGCTCCGTTGAGTATCTGACTCCTGATTTGGGCTCAGGTTATGATCCCAGGGTCAAGGGATGGAGTCCCAGGTGGGGCTGTGCACTGAATGTGAAGACTGCTTATGATTCTCTCTCCCTCTGCTCCTCTCCCCTGCTCGTGCATGCTTGTGCACGCGCTCTCTCTGTCTCTCAAATAAAAAAAATTTTTTTAAGTTTTTTAAAGAATTTAATCTCTTTACAATTAAAACAGTATTCATTTCAGCGGCAATGAGACACTTAGTGAAATTAGTACTGCCAGGACCATTACAGACTGTCATGGTGCTAGAAGTTGGGTCATGTGAAATGATGTGGAAGAACCAATGGGAACAAATGTGACATCAGATTCTGCAAGACCCCCTCCACACAGATTGTACACATTTATGTTGTTTCTACAAGTTTTTATATAGTTACATTGTTTACTCAAAAATCATTATTTTACCAAATGCACTCAAGTTAAGTCCCGTCAAGAGATTTTTGACACAGGGAAAAAATAGTTTGGCTACTTTCTTCAGGATTTTGAAATTCCTATGAATTGTGATTGTGATCGTGCCAGAATTTATAAATCAGCACATGACCTGGCAAAAAGAGAGGGAAAAAAATTCGCTTTTCTTTTTTTCTGTTCATAGCTTGATAATGAAGTTGAAAAGGCAGCAAATCTTGTCATTAGCAACTGGAATCAACAAATCAAGGCAAGTATACATACAAATGTCTTTTATGTGAACTCAGTTTTTAGGATTGAACCTTTTTGCCTATGCACGAATGTGATCATGTGTTTTAGTGTTAGTCTTTCTCAGGGCTAACTGATTTGAAACATGTTTCGTCACCTGAGTTATTAAATAGATACATCTTTCAGCTAATCCAACAGAAAAGTAGGGGTCTAAATATGGTTATTATTTCTAGCTAACAGACATAGCATTTGTTGTATGTCACATGCTATATATTTATATTTAGTCATCACAAACCCTCCCCCCCCCAAAAAAAAACCAACCCAATGTGGACTGTGACCTGTATTGTTCCATTTGACAGATGGGTGGGGAAACTGAGGCACAGAGAAGTAAATCATTTGCCTACATCTGGTTTATGGTTGACCAAGAATTTTACAAGTCATTGTATTATCCATTACACTACACTGCTATTATCCATTACGCTACACTGACTGCCTCTCTTTATAATCTGTAACTTAGGGCAAGTGACAAATACTACATGAGTTTTGGATTTATCATTCATAGAAGGGCATTTGTGATCTCTGTCTCACTAGTGACAGGAGTACCGTGCGGGGTGGGTAGCAATGTGTAAAGAGGAACACATATATCGATTCCACAAATATGTATCGTCCACTTCTTGTAGTCCACACTGTACTAAAATATGGTTCCTATTTTCAAGTAATTTAAAATGTAGTTGGCTAGATAACATATGTGCAGGAAACAGTAAATGAATTCTAGGCAGAGGAATTATGATCTGGTGTGAGAATATAGAGCATATCATTATAGGTTCTCAGGCAGAGAGAATAACAGATGGAACCCATACATATGTACAGAAGATAATTCTAGAATAATCTGGTTTAGGAGGAATTCAAGTAGAAAGAACTAGAAACCAGTGCAGAGGGAATCTGCTAAGAAAACCCAGTGATCCATTATATGAGAACTTGTGCTTCCAAAGCTGAACTCTTTTTTCATCTCCAAAGAGAACTTTCCCCAGTAGACAGATGCTAGTGGCAAATGACTAGAGAGGCCCTCAAAAATAAGGCAGCCCCAGCTCACCCCTCAGGGTTGCCTTTGAAGCTCCTGCTGAAACCAATGACTCCAGAAGACCAAGGACATTAAGAAATGTTTGAGCAAAATGAATTTCTATACCCACAGTAGATGCTCATGAGAATCACTTTTATAATAAATGTTTAAAAGTCCTATAATCAGCATCCAGTCATGTGTTTTTAGTTTTGCTCTTGATTTTATGAGCTTTCTTAAACAGACTTTGTGTTTAAAACTCCATTCTCTAAATATTCAGCTTTCACAGGAAACTCAATATAACGAACCCAAAGAGAGAAACCGGGTTCAGCAGCTGTAATTGCTGTCAAGAACAAAAGAAGCATCTTTTATTCTTTCCCAGTTTCCAGCAAGTAATTTTTCTAAATAAAATGATTTTATTTTTTTATGAAGAGTGACAGAGAAATTAGGGAACATAAAATTCTTGAGCTCAAATAATTTTCTCCCCAGCTACAATCAAAGGGTTTCCGCATGTAATGGAGGTGCCATCTATTTGGGAGATGGAAGTGGAAGCCTTAAAGGACCAAATGCTCTTCCCTCACGCTCTCATTTTTCCACTGGCATGTGACTGACTGGAGGCAGAGAGAGAGGGGCAGTGGCTTCCTGTTCCTTGAATTCCCTTTTGCGGAGCCTTCATAGGTTTAGAAACATTCCGAAGGTCTTGCCTCTCTTTAGAGAGAGGGAACTGAACTTTTCCCTTCATTACCTGGTTTTTGCAGTCCTTGCAACCGTAGGTGAAAAACTAAACTGTCTTCCAATCAACCCAGTTGGCTGAGCAGGCTGGATCCAACTCAAACCAAGTTCTGTTTGTTTATTTTATCTCTGGAACAGCATCTTCTGCCAAGTTGGAACTGTGTAGAATAGGAAATGATCACCTGACTCGAAACCCACTTTGAGGTTTAAGGCACCAACACAGTAGGGGGGACTTTGAAGGCTTCTTCCTTCCCAATTCCTCGTCCCCCACTGCAAATGCAGATCATTTCACAGGATGCCAGGCAAATGCCCAGGACATCAGGGGCAAAATCTCCCCTTTGCTTTAAGGGAGCATCTTAAAATGACCTCAGTTGTGGCCCAGGTTGATTTTTAAAATGACACAGGCAGTCTTCCACGTGTGTTGTGATGTTTTTGTGGTGAAGCTGTTCCCGTCATATGCGACCTAGAACAATGTATTGGAGGCTCATAGGTTTTTGTGATTTGGAGAAATGTGTAATCCTCTCGAGTATACTTGCTATAATGAAAAATATACGGTGTTTTCAGGGGAAAATATTAGCCACTGTTTTCTTGTAGGCAGATTTTGAGGTGAGGGCAGAAATGAAATTCTCAAAATACACAATCATTGAAGCTAACACATGAACACAACTTGTTCTAAAACAGAAGAATTTTTCCCTCGACATTCGTTTCTGATCTCTTTTTGGTTTGTTTATTTGTTTGTTTTTGTGTATTTTTGACTCTAGGCCAAAAAGAAATTAATGGTTAGTACCAAAAAGCATGAAGCACTTTCCCAGCTTGTAGAAAGCTCCAAGCAAACTGTGACTAAGAAGGAGAAGCAGAAGGTAACCTGTCTTGACCGCTGCTTGCATGTGGCTTGGAGACCAATGGGTTTCCTACTCTGAGCTCTGAACACAAGAGAACTGGCTGATTCTCTGCTCTGTGTGCAGTCTCTGCAGAGCTGTCATGTGGTAGGACAGGAGAGGGATTCTAAATCATTCCTGCACTCACTTCTCTCTCTCTCTCTCTCTCTAAATATATATATAAATGTTTACTTACAAGAGAGATTTACTTTCTCTAATATTATGAGATTATTTACTGTCTCTCTCTTTATATATATATATGTATATGTGTGTGTGTGTGTGTGTGTTCATTTATGAGACAGAGAGAGAGAGACAGAGTGTGAGCAAAGGAGGGGCAGAGAGAGAGGGAGACAAAGAATCCAAAGCAGCCTCCAGGCTCCAAGCTGTCAGCACAGAACTCACAGACCTCAAGATCATGTCCTGAGCCAAAGTCTGACACTTAACCGACTGAGCCACCCAGGCACCCTGTGGTCCACATATATTTTTAAAAGGGATGATTGACAGATGATAAATTAGACCAAGGGCATCCAAATTTTTTGATAGGGACCCCATTCAGTATCTCTCAGCCTCCAAAATTAAAAATATATATATTCATATATAATAAATTATATAATGTACCTTACTGATACTGTACACAACATAAAGCACTTTATACATTATACTAATATGTCATGAACATTATAAAACATAAAAAAGTGTTTGAAGTGTGAGATAAAGATGAAAAAGTATTTTAAATGATTAGCTAATCATGATGCCCTCATACAAACCCTGAGTGACATTTCCAGGCAAAACATACACTTGGACAAGTTTCAGCCTTGATCATAGGAAATGTAAACTCCTATTTCTCATACTCCTCTTGATAGTGTTAAACCTTCTGGTTAACTTCTTGTCAGATTTCACCAGATCGTCCTAGATCTTGCCTTTTCCTGTGGGCGACGATGCACTCATAACCAGGAGCCAGGGAAAGCGTCAGCTCTGACATTTTCTCGTGGCTTTCTTATGCTCGCATTGGCAGTACTAATGTCAATCTACAATTTCTTAGGAGAAATCTTTTTAAGACATTTGTTAATTTTGTGTGTGTAACCTAATTAAAGCTAGATGATAATTCTGTAAATCCCCACGCCCTGGACACATGCGGATGGCCACATGTCCCAGGATGCTGAAAGTGAAGACATGTGTGACGGGCCCCTGTCAGCTTCCTAGGTTGTGAAATCCCCATTCTCCCTCCAGAGCACACAACTGTCTATGTGTGGGCACCAGTGGTGATTTTTATGTTGAATAAGAGTAAGCTCGATGACTGTTTTTAGATAAAAATGAACACAAATAGTATTGGAGATATAATAGATTATCTCGCACACTTCTTGTGGTATGTGCTCCAAATTGGAAACCTTTGACATAGTATCTTACGGGGCACCTGGGGGGCTCAGCTGGTTAAGTATCTGACTTCAGCTCAGGTCATGATCTCACAGTTCATGAGTTCAAGCCTTGCATCGGGTTCTGTGCTGACAGCTCTCCCTCTCTCTCTGCCCCTCCCCCATCTGTGCTCTGTCTCTCTCTCTCAAATAATAAATAAACATTTTTTAAAAATGAAATAGTATCTTTCCCAAAAGATGGAGTCACCCTCAGGAAAATGCAGGCAGCACCACAGCAACCCAAAACACTCTGAAAAGAAAAAGAAACTTGTCATTGCAAGTAACGCTATCATTTCATCTGCAACAACTATTAGTCGAATAACTTAAATTCATTGTTAGCAAGATTTTACAATGTTCTTATTTCTTCACATGTCAATCTTTGCAGTTTAAAATGATCATAACACGAAGTGACTAATGACGGAGCTTCCAAGGAGGCAAGAAAAACCCCAGTCTGTTCAAATGCTAAGCATCAGGGCCTGTCCGAGGCATTCAGAGCCCTCATTAGAAGCTATTCTTTACTGATGTCAAGCAATAACGAAGAGAAAAGCTCAGGGCAGCTAAATGGTGGACTTTCTTTTCCTTCCCTCATTAGCGGCTTCCCTGGGCTGTTGAAGCCAGTGGACTTCCTCTGCCTTCCTCCGACTAATCCTGTAACCATGGTCTTTGGCCGTCATTTTATCCAGACCCCTAACATCTTCATTGCGTTATCTCGTAGCTTTTTTTTTTTTTAAGTAAGGCTGAACACCTAAGGCAGCACTCACTTTTTGCATCTCCCAGAGACGTGCCCCTCATCTCCAACCTGAGCAGCGCTGGCTTTTCACTGCTCAGCAGTTCTTCCTGTTTCCCTGCTCAGTAGTCCTTGTTCTCAACAGAAGCTGCTCTAAATCTCTATTTCCCACCTCCATCCTCACCACCCATCTCAGCAGATTGACTCTCTCGCCTCCTTCCTCACAGAGTAAATGGAAGTCAGCTCTGCCGCCGGCCTACTAAAGTCACAGGTGCAATTGGAGAGGCCACTCTTCATGTGCTTGCATCCCATCCTGCCTCTCAGAGATGCTTCTCTTGACTATTTCCCTTTCTCCTGTATCTCGAACATACCCCTCTCTGATAGCTGCTTCTCATCAGTCAACACACCCTTCCCTACGCCGTCTTGGGAGACTGGGAAGAGGCAGGGAGTCCCCTTTCTGTGGCCCTGTTTCTGTTCCTCTCCAGATTTTTTAATCATCTCTCCTTTTTACAATAGCATTTATTGAAAGGGTTATCTGTGCTCTGTCTCCATTTCCTCACCTAATGATTCACTCCTCAAACCATACCAATCAAGCTTCCCCTCAATTCTACTAAGAGTGTTCTTGCCTGGGAAACAATGTCATCCTTGTTGCTAAAGCCATTGTAGGGGCGCCTGGGTGGCTCAGTTGGTTAAGCATCTGACTTCAACTCGGGTCATGATCTCACAGTTTGTGGGTTTGAGTCCCGCGTCGGGCTGCGTCGGGCTCTGTGCTGACAGCTCAGGGCTTGGAGCCTGCTTCAGATTCTGTGTCTCCTTCTCTCTCTGACCTTCCCCTGGTCACACTGTCTCTCTCTCTTTCTCAGAAATAAATAAAACATTTAAAAAAATGTTTTAAAGCCAGTGTGTACTTTCTGATTTTTATTTTATTTAACTTCTTGGAAGTATTAAGCATTGTTGACTTCCGCCTTCTAAAAAATTCTCTTTTTAAAAATTTTTTAATGTTTATTTTTGATAGGGAAGGAGATAGAGAAAGAGCCCAATGCAGGGTCTGAACTTACGAACCATGAGATCACAATCTGAGCCAAAGCCAGACACTCAACAAACTGAGCCACCCTGGTGCCCCAACATTCTCTTAATTTCAGCAAGATCTTACTCTTTCGTTTTTTTCTTTCTGGCAATTTTTTTCTTAAACTCCTTTATGGACTTCTCTTTTTCTGCCTGACCTTTATATATTGCTTTTCCTGATGATTTCTCTCTGGGGACTCATTCTGTTTTATTTGGCATTATATTTCCAGGGTCCAACACAGTATTCTCAAAATTGGGTACTTAATAAGTAACCAGTACTCAATAAATATACTTTCAAAGCTTGAGCTACTATATCTATGCTGATCATACCCAAATTTATATCTCCAGTCCGTCCCATCTCTAAACTGCCTTCTGTCACCTCAAACTCAACACTAAGATTGGAACCATTGTTTCCCTCTACCAAAAATATTCTTTATTGCTGTGTTTTCTATATCTTTTGAATGTTACCAGTTAATAAAACCTTGCTATTTTACCTCCTAAATGAAATACCTCTTGAATTTTTCTGCTGCCCTAGTTTAGGTGCCCTTCTTGGCACCCCAGTGATACCTAATCCTTGTATCATTCCGGGATGGGTCACACAGGCCCTATGAGTCTCTGACTAGGGGGAGACTACCTAGTTTCCTTTTCTAGTCCCAGAGCCAGTACATGACACATTGTGACACTCAGTAAATGTTTGATGAAGAAATTAAGGAGATGTCCGTTCCTAGAGAAAGAAAGGAAAAAGTCTTCAATATTTGACAGATTTTTGGTAAAGGTTTCTGAGAATTTCCTTAAATAAGAATATAAAAGTCCATATTCTTCTTTTATATCTATTTGGGGTTATTTGTTGTATGTTTGCTGAGTAGAAACTTCTAGTCAATAGCTTCTAGTGGAGGCTGATAAACGTGAGTAGTCATCTCAAAAGTAACTTCGTTCTCATTGCTGGAAGTGTGAGCATTCTCAGTAAGAATCTAAGGATCATGATTTAGCAAAGTATGGCCATGGCACACTTCCAGCTTTTTTACTATATCATTATCAGGTTAAAATTCACAAGCTCATGTTTCCATAGATAAATGTGGTTCGTTACACTTGATATACAAAACCAAATGTGTCCTGTGTAAGTCATACATCAGAGCTGAGGGACAGTTGAATGGCTAGTGTATCAATTGGAATAATACAGTGAGTGGTATTAATAGTCACCATTTTGGCTGAATGTTCTTCATTACTGAAATGTAAGCCAAAATGGTCTTAAGCATAAAGAAGGGCATTTTTAAAAGTCTTTGTCTCTGTCCTTGAAACTCCTAACTGCTTAAGTCCCAGGGATCTTTGGTACCCCTTCAACTGTGGCTTGAGGACCATTTGCATCAGAATGATCTGAATAGGTGGTGAAATTCAGATTTCCCAATCCCATCACAGAACTAAAGAGTCAGTATTGGCACCTATGGGATCCTGAAAATCTGCAGTTTTATAAGCACCCAGGTCCATCCTAGGCATATTCAAGTTTGAGAATCATTTGTTAACACAACTTCCTCTGTTCTCAAAGATGTGAAATTACTTGTCTGAGCATTTTGAGAATCAATTTCAGCTACCCTGAAATTGACCTGGTGCAGAGAGTTTTTTGTCACTTTGATTTTCCAGAAGACTTCACAATCGGATAGCCACTTTTTGTGGTGGGCAAGAAGAGGCTCTTTGTGAAGGAGCAGATCACTGGGGAGGAGGATGAGGGGAAAGCACCTGGCAAGCCGTCCATAACTTGTAGTGAACATTAGCGTCTGCCTCAGGCTCTTCACTGGTGAACCAGTTCTAAAATTACATGCTTGCATAATCTCTACCTGTCCTGGTAAGAAATGCCAGGGTGCAATGATTTACCAAATAAGAGTACAGGAATCATTAGTAGGTGACAACCTTAACCTGGAGATTCTTAATCTGTGCTTGTTTCCCCTCACCTGTCATTGCTTTGGTGCACTCCTTGTGGGCCCATCACATCACACTTAAGGACCTCAACTTCCTCATGTGAAAAATTGAAGGAGGGGCACCTGGGTGGCTCAGTTGATTAAGTGTCTAACTCTTGATTTCAGCTCAGGTCATGATCTCACAGTTCACAAGTTTGAGCACCGCATCGGGCTCTGCGCTGATGATGTGGAGCCTGCTTGGGATTCTTCTCTCTCTGACCCTCCCCTGTTCTCTCTCTCTCTCAAAATAAATCAATAAACTTTAAAAAGAAGGAATGGTATTGAAAGGACTTTAGGTTTCCTTTCAGCTCTGATACCCATTTTCTCTGAGAAAGAGTTTTGATTTTGTCATCTATAGTTACTGTTTATGACTTTAGCTGGGAGTTGAGAAATGTCTCATTTGGATGTACGCAACTCTTTACCAGGTAATGACAAATTACCTGGCCTTGATAAATGTGCTAATGAGTATGTGGCACTGACCTTTTCCTTCAGCTCCTCAGTAAACTGAAAAAATCGACTGAGAAGTTGGCAAAAGAAGATGAAAGTTATTACCAAAAAAACATGGCCGGCTGTGCTACCAGACTGAAATGGGAAAACACCCTAGAAAACTGCTATCAGGTGAGTTCTGCATTCACATTTTTCTCTTCTTCCATGTAGCTCTGTGAGACTTTGAATATGAAGGTCGGATCTACAGTTACAGGACCTGATGATCTCTGTCCTTGGTTAGGACCCTCACTCTAATGGTGACTTTGGACAAACCACATAACTTCTAATTGTTTCCATTTCTCCCTGGATACAATAACCAGTGAATATTTACTGAGTGTCATTGGCTAGAATCTAATTCTCAATGGACACAATAGCACTCAGCTAACCTCAAAAAGTGCTGTCAAAGTAAAGTATGAGGTACTCAGAAATGAGTTTTAGGCCTGAGGTTGATTTATACAGTAATCACTTATGGGGTTCCTTTGTATGCCAGGCTCTGTGATGGGCACTGGAGCAATTATGAAAGTACCATCTCAACTTGGGATGTGAACAGTTAAGCTGCAAAGAAGACATCTAAAGAAAGAATTGTGGCAAATCATCCAATAAAAATTAAAATGTGTGAACAAGCAAATCACAAAAGGGAAAATCAAAATCACCAACAAACGTATGAAAAGATGCTCAATCATTTGGCAAAAATTAAAAAGTAGCAATGCCACATACTGCCAAATAAGAATTTCTGGGAAACAAGAAATCTTGTCCGTCTCTAGCAAGGATTATTTGATGGTATCTAGTAAAACTAAAATGTGCATGTATTATGTATAACAATGTTCATTGCAGAACAAGTTTGTAATTGCATAGTAAGAAAAAATTGCATACAACCTTCATACCTATCAATAGAGGAATAACTCTAAAAACGTGCTCTAATTTAGAAAGTAGACTAATATAATATCTAGCAATAAATATTAATTAAAACTACATTTAAACACAAATTAACCTCAAAAAACATGATGTTGAAGGAAAGAAACATGCTATTCATACACTTTATGTAAATTAAAGCATTTAAAAAATGCACACCCCAAAGGACAGTGTTTTTATGTGTGTGTTTGTAAACTTATACATACAGACTGAATGTATGTTGGAGGAGGGAAATGGGAATTCAACAGTGCGGCCACATACAGCCACATAGCTTGTGGACAGTCTGGCAGAGATCAAAATCAAAAATAAACAAAACAAAACAAAAAAACCCCAGGCTTAAAAGTTACTCCAACTACTATATATCTGAAGAGCTTAGCTCTCTATTTTTAAAGTCAACATAAATATGACCAACTTAAATAATTTTCAGTTCTCAGTGTTAAGAACATGAATGTTTGGGTATATTTTTTCCCCACATATTAAGTTAAAAAAAAAAAACCTGTTTAAAGCGAGGTAGAGTTGCAAAGAGGCAATCACAACAGAGTTTGATAAGCTCAGTAACATGCAGATGATAATGGCCAACATGTCACAGGTGTTGCTTATGGACAGGCACTGGGCTAAGTACATCCACTGCATTATATTTTGTATTCATCGCAACATTATGAAGAGGTCATAATTTTATTCTCAATTTATAGTGAGGGAGTGGAGGCTGAGAGACATGAAGGAACTTGCCCAAGATGGCAACAAGATTCAACCTAGGCAGTCTGATGCCACGGGCTTAACCTCTACTCTCTGCCTCTGCGTTAACAAGAGCTGGGCAAGCAAAAAAGGAAGAGCTGTCTTTAATCTCATGGTATTCCACTTTCAAGGTAGGATAGATGCAGTTAGGGAAGAATGGGGAAATTAAAGGAGAGATGAAAATTAGGCCAGAGAGGAGAAAATGAGAATAAAGCTATCTTTAATTTGTACCTTCAAGCATAGCGTGCTGGTACTCTCCTTGCTTTTGTTGACTAGGTTTTACATGAAGATGTAAGGGCCAAGGATTTAATTTCCAACCTTATCCATCTGAAACCTGGCCCTCCAACCTGTCTCTGGTCTTGCCTCATCCCCTGAGACTTCTCAGTGGCCTTGTGGCTTCTCCACTGAGGCTGTTAGATTTGGGAGCCCTGCCAGATTATGGGAAAGAAATGGCTGCTCCCATTCCATCTTCCAGGTGATGAGAAAAATATGTCTCTGTGTCTCCACCCTTCTCTCCTCTCTATATCCCAGCAATGGAGGGTAATTACAGTTCTTACCTGAGATGGCTGCCAGCGTGTCTGGAGTGGCTGACATCCAGCTGGCCTTCCAAATGTCTTGGGTGCTGCTATTACTACCTTCTCAGAGGCTCTTACTAAGTCCCTTTCCTTTTTTTCTAAGTTTTCCTTCTTCCTATTAGGGTCCTCCTAAACCTCCTCTCTGGACCCATCCCCCTTTTAGCAGCCCCAACTTTTATATTGAAGCATCATGGAAAGGATCTTCTCTGTTTATAAAGTCTCTCTGATGGTAACAAGATACACACTCATTTACATTTCAAAAGATGTCTTTGCAGACAAACAAAAACACAGACTCTTAAACATAGAGAACAAATTGGTGGTTGCCAGAGCCGAGGTGATTGGGGGGTGGTAGTGAAATAGGTGAAGCTCCCTAAGAATGAAGAGTACACTTATCATGATGAGCACTGACTTGTGTATAGATTTGTTGGATCACTATATTGTACACCTGAAACTAATATATGTTCATTATACTTGAAGCCTTTTTTTTTTTTAATTCCTTTCAACTCAGATTTAAAAATATTTAAGACTCAAGGTTTTTTATTAGAATCTAAGTCAGGGCACCTGGGTGGCTCAGTCAGTTAAGTCTCTGACTCTTGATTTCAGTTCAGGTCATGATTTCACGGTTTGTGAATTCGAGTCCACGTCAGGCCCTGTACTGACAGTGCAGAGCCTGCTTGGGATTCTCTCTGTCTGCCATCCCCCACTCATGCTCTATCTCTCTCTCTCAAAATAAATGAATAAATATTTATTTTAAAAAATTTAAGAAAGAATCTAAGTCAATATCAGAATCTCCATAAAGAAAAGAAAGACTTTTTTTTTTCACCCTTCTTGTGTCCTGGCTTATTGTTACCAACATGGCAGAAGCCACCAATATTTCATCCCATCTCCCTTTTAGTTCATGTACCCCCTTTCACCACAGCTACTTTAGGGCTACCTTCTGCCTCCTGAGTCGAGTCCAGCCCTTCAGACCCATTCAAGACAACTTCTGCCAAGTCATCCTCGCCTGGCCATAACCAATATTCCCTTACTTTGTATTCCCTTGACTTGTATATACTCAGTCCACACCAACAAGTTGCTGACTCACATATCAGTGTGTTTACATTATTGTTTACAAACTCAGAAGTAGAGTGTTATATTCATAAAGACACATAACAAAAGTGAACTGAGTGGAATTAAAGGGGAATTTTATTATAAGTGGGGGGCGTGGAAATGTGACAAGTGTCGCTCAGCTTCATATTTTCCTCCATTCTCCCACCAATCTTCTGTAAAAATGGGGTATAAGAATTCATCCAAATGTCCTGTAATGTATCCTCTTACCCCTTCTTACTCTTCAAATTAGATTTGCAAACTCTTTCAGAGAACATTCATTGAACTGCATTCGAGGCAGTTTACTAGATCTCGAGATATGAGAAGTTTCAAGAGTGATTATGAAGTAATAAAACCAATTCCACAAGCCACATGTAAAATTAGTCTTATTATTTATAATCATATTATGTTCAAGTTATATTTCCTACCTTCCAGGAAAAAAAAGTTCAGCTGGCAGAAATAATCTTTAATATATTTTGAAAAATAATAGTCATGCTAGTAAGAATTACCATGAGCCAAATGTTTGGTACTAACAGAACTTACTCAAGGAATTATTTTAGAAAGTCATTTGCAGTAAGTGTCAACGGCATTAAACATGTTCACTTTTTCAACCAGTATTCTTCATCTGAACCACAGAACACAGAAAATAGTATGAATGACTGTTTTCCCAGTTCTCCCAAGGGTAGTGACTGGTACCAATCTAGATGCAGGGGGCAGATGGTCACTCATAAGGCATAAACAGTTGCCTTAGGACATTAGGGCTTAATCCCCTCCTAGAACCCATGTTGAAAAACATAAATTTTTTTCTATAAATCCATCCTGAAAAAATAGCTGAAAAACAAACCAATTTCTGTTCAAAATATATTAAAAACAAAAGAGAGGAAACAATTCAACCGGCTAACATTAAGAGGATGCCTAAATGAGTCAAACACACTCTATGCCGTCCCACAAATGGATTATATTAAATGCTGTTTTTGCAGACTAACACCATAAAAAATTGCTTTTGTATAATGTTAAGTGAAAAAACAGGATACAAATTTGACTAATTTGATAGATAACTAGAAAGATAAAATCGTACATGCACGCATACCTAGATGGACTGAAATACATCAAAATGCTAACGGGTTATCTCTGGGTGGAAGAATTATAAATAAATTTTAAATTAATTTTTTATGGCCCTTTATAGTTCTAAGACAACGTCTCAAAGCAGCTAGCATGCTTGTGAAAATTCCAATTCCTGGCAGAAGCATCCCTAAATGGGACGAATCAGAACCTCTGAATGGTTTTAGGAAGGCATCTGGGTGATTGCTACGCATACTAAAATTTGTGAGCCCTTGCTCTCGAAAGGACATGCTATTTCTTTGATCGGTTTTTGAAAGCAGTTTCGATGAAGTCCGTCCAAATTCCTTGGGTAGCACAGGCCAAATTCCTTGGGTCCTTGCCAGGACAGCAGCACTGAGAAGAATGAATGAAGAGGATGAATTTTCACTGTGCCTGCGCCCAGACAGACCCCCAGTCTGCTAACTCTGACCACACTCTCCACGTGCACGCTATTGTAAAAGCGCAGGAGGAGAGTTTCAGGTCCTCCGGAGTATTTTGCTTCTCTCCCACCCACTTTATACAAAAATAAAAAAATAATGGAAAGTAATAATTCATCAGATGAGATATGGATTTTCCCTTTGCACAGTGGAATTTATCTCTGCCTCTTTCCACGAGCAAACATAGATCATTTTAATGATTCCCTGAAATGTAATTAAAATCCCTTAACCATTACCATCACCACCAAGGGATACTGGTTGTTCTAGACTCGGATTGAAGCTAGTGGCTCAGCACTTGTCAAAATAAGGAAACAGCTGCCCCCTAGGACACAATGTGTTCCCACAGCCTGGCTTTTGTTTTTTCTCCCGTTCTTTGTTCACGTGCGAAACTGGAACAGCTGTTTTTCTGAATCTTCCTCTAAGGTGTAAAGTCTCTTTTTGAAGATGATTCCAGTTCAAATTGCTGGGCTCTGGTCAAGCAACTGAGCAGAATTTGTCTTATATATTGGTTAGGAGGCATAGATCCCTGTCCTTGGAAGAAGCAGGACATTGCATAGGCTACTCTTCTGCGTCTTTAATCCTAGGTCTGGGAGCCTGAGGGCACACAACTGCTTTCACAAGTCTGGTTCCTGGCAAGATTGAAGAAAGACTCAGGAGATCAAGAACAGAAACAAGGGCATTTAGCTCACTTACAAAAGTTGTACAGCTTCTGACTCAATAAAGAAGTGGTCATAGGAGAGCAGAGCTCTGGCTTCTTGCTTCAAATGTCAGGACACTGGGCACAGAACTGAAATTTGCATGTGATGGCATAAATTTTCATAGTTACTGCCTGAGCTATTTATTACTTGCATTTAATAGCAGTGTTAAAATGACTATATACCAATAAATAAAACGTGATATATATACAGAATAGAATATTATTCAGCCATAGAAAGGAAGGACATTCTGTCACATGCTACAACATGGGTGAACCTTGAAGACTTTATGTTAGGTGAAATAAGCCAGACACAAAAAGGACAAACACTATTATGATTCCTCTCATACGAAATATCTAGGGTAGTCAAGCTTGTAGAAGACATAAGGTAGAATGATGATTGCCAGGAGAGATGGGAAAGGGGTATGAGAAATTGGTTTGACGTCTGAAGAATTTTACTTTTGCAAGATGAAAAAATTTCTGGAGATGGATTATAATTATGGTTGCACAACAATGTGAATGTACTTAATGACACTGATGTGTACACTTAAAAGTGGTTAAGGGACACCTGGATGGCTCAGTTGGTTAAGCATCCGACTTCAGCTTAGGTCATGATCTCACAGCTCATGAGTTCGAGCCTTGTATAGAGCTCTATGCTAACAGCTCAGCACCTGGAGCCTGCTTCGCATTCTGTGTCTCCCTCTCTCTCTCTGCCCCTCCCCCGCCATCTCTCAGAAATAAACTTTGAAAACAAAAGTGGTTAAAATGGCAAGTTTTATGTTATGCAAGTTTTACCACAGTTACAAAAATGTAAATGAATTTTTAAAAAAGGTTAAAGTGACTATACACCATAGATAAAATAACAACTGAATGTGAATGCTGTCTACCACAGGGATATAAGGGACCACCATGCTGCATTAGGCCAGCAGACCCTGTAGATGTGCCTAGAGAGGCAGATGGGAAAACCCAAATATCTCTGTGACTCTCTCCCCCCACAACCCCCGCCCTACCAAAGGCCTTGAGAAGGACTTGACCTACCTGCTTCCTATGGAAATGCTACCCACCCATTTGCCCAAAGCATTCTTCATGAAAGACTATCGCTGAGTCCTCTTCATTGTGCGGCATGGAGTTGGGTGGATAGCGGGCATGAGAGCAACCAACCTGGCCTCTGGACAAAGGAGGGATGCCCAGCTGTGTCCTTACAAAAATGAGACAAAGAGCATGTGGTCCTGGGCACCTGCCACCTCTGTCAAAGCCCAAAGTCCTCTGAGCACGTACTCAGCAGCCCCCCACCTCCCCGATGTGGCCAAGAAACCCATCTGGCCCAGCTTTCTCACACGATGCCTAGCTGCTGAACTTCCCTGCACTCCCTCAAAACAAGCAGTCAGCAGCTCAGCTAGCAGGGAGTGGCCAAAGTCTAATAACTAACTTTTTCTAAAA
This sequence comes from Crocuta crocuta, assembly GCF_008692635.1. Taxonomy (NCBI): domain Eukaryota; kingdom Metazoa; phylum Chordata; class Mammalia; order Carnivora; family Hyaenidae; genus Crocuta; species Crocuta crocuta. The sequence goes on from NW_027551572.1 coordinate 3,319,950, forward strand.
TCTTAATGACTAGCAAGGGAAATACAACATCCCTTTGTTTACCCTTCCTAGGTAAAAGTTATGAAACTCTAAGAGTAGAATTTTTATCGTTCTGCACAAAGTGGAGAGGTTATAGATCTACATTCCCACAGTGGTTTTTGACACCCCCCGCCCCCGGCCTAATTTTAGGCAGGATTATAAATTGATCAGACTTTGGGGTTCCACTCTTGTCAAATAGTTTCCCTAAGCTCACCTGCCCCTGCAGAGACTAGCAGAATGCCTTGTATGTAGTATAAACAGTTTTAAAAATATTTAGTGTCTAAATGTACTTCCAAGATATGGCGATGGGTTTTACTTGGTTTCACTCTCCTTCTCTAGAATGAACCCACAGATGCTTTTCAAATGATTCCTTTTCTCCCCTTTCATTGTGAGTGTCAGGTAACCCAAAACATCAGCCAATATGCCTTTCTGGCCAAAACAGCCTGGGGAATGTATGTGAGTTAAACCAACCCTAAATGAGGATAAACAGGAAATACACCAATCTCCCCCCACTGCAGCTTGGATGTGACATAAACAAGACGCATCAACATGACAGTTTACTCAGACTTTCTTCAGGTGTCTCAATGCTTGGTGGGTAATGTTAGTTTTGCACAACTGGCCAGCCTTACATCATTTTCCATCCTTTTCAGAGCATCCTGGAGCTGGAGAAGGAAAGAATTAAACTTTTATACAATAACTTAAACCAGTACACCCAACATATTTCTGTTTTTGGCCAAACCCTGACTACAGTGAGTAGTAAAAATCTATTTCTGATATGCATGGTAAGAACCGGCAGGAAGCATTCTCTGGTAACCTTGTTCTGCTTCCTTGGCTTTGCAGTGCCACACGCAGATTCACTGTGCCGTCAGCAAGATAGATGTTGAAAAAGACATCCAGGCTCTCATGGAAGAAACCGCAGTTTCATCCACAGAAAATAAATCTGAGCTCCTGTTAACCGATTACTTTGTAAGTATGGAATGGAAAGAAGTTCCATTAATGGGGAACCTTAGTCATATACTGAGGGATTCATTTTGAAAAAAAAAATTGAGAACAATTGTAAATGAAAGTATTGATTTTTTCATAGTCTATATAAAAAACAGTATGTGGTTTACAAACTGGGCAATAGAACTATGTCTTTGGTGTTCTCTGGAAGAGAAGAAAGTCAAGTGAGAGTCTAGACTGGATCTTTATACTCAGTCTTCTATACAAGAGTAATGCCAGGCAGATGTGTTTCATGACCTGTAAATAATTACTGTATATCATATTAGATGTCTACTGCTGCACAACAATTACTCCCAAATATAACTGGCTAAAACAAGCACTTATTATCTCACAGTTTCTGTGGGTCAGGAATGTAGGTATGGCTTTACCCACAGGGTGTCAGCCAGGAGTGCAGGTATGTCAAGGCTCTCCTGAGAAATGACCTGCTTCTGAGCTCATGTGGCTGATGGCAAACCTCCAGTCCCCACTGACTGGTGGCTGGAGATGCCAGCTCCTTGCCATGTAGGTCTCTCCCCTGTGGGGAGTTCACAGTATATCACAGTATGTCTCTTTGCCCAGAACTGGTGATCCAAAGAGAACGAGCTAGAGTGTCCAAGATGGAAGTGTCATCTTCTTAAGCTAATCTCAGAAGTGACATCTCTTAGTATTCTATTTGTTAGAACTAAGTCAATAAGTATGGCCCACATTTAAGTGGAAGAGATTATACAAAGGCATGATTCCTTGAATGTGGGAATCATTATCAACATTCTTCATGGTCTTTGCCTTTGAAAATCTTGAACCATATTACAGAAGCTTATTTTGAGGGCACTTGGGTAATTCTACTATTATATAAAACTCGCTAAAAACTGATCAATCATCTAACCCCTTTGTTTTCTTGGGGTAAATTCTTTGTCTTCTTGGATCATGTCTCAAAGATTTTGTCTTCTGCTCCCCTCTTGTTAGCCTTAATTGCAGTGTTCTAGAAGCTGATCATTAGGTACCAAAATCATCAGGAAGACTTCCTGACAGCTCCTCCCTGGGCCCTCTGCTATATTTCATCCAGACTTTCAAGGTCCCGAATGGGAGGGTTCATTTCTCCCTGTATAGAGAACTAGCCTACTGGCCATGTCCTCCTATGGGATTAAAAGTATAGCTGAAGTCAACATCCCAGGAGTCCTGTGCAGGGAACAAGAGATGAGGCAGGGGAAAGCCAGTCAGATTAGGCACAGTGATGACTCCTGACCAGTTTTATCCCTTCTCACCCTCCAAACAGCTGCAAGTGGCCACCTATTTCTTTCATCAAATCTTTTCTTCCTACCCTGACAAAGGTGAAGTGAATTAGCAGTAGCAACGTCCACTCAGAGCAGTAACAAAGGAAGCAATGGGAGCGGAAAGGAAGATTTGATGGGGGAAAGTGCTCTTCTATTTTTTTTTCTCTCTCTCTCCTTCTAAATAGTGTAGGTGACCTCTTAGATGGGAAAATGTTAATAAAATATATTTGTTATGCTCTTATTTTTTTTTTAATAGTTTATTGTCAAATTAGTTTCCACATAACACTCAGTGCTCATCCCCACAAGTGTCCTCCTCCATGCCCCTCCCCCCCTCCCCCCACATCCATCAGTCCTCAGTTTTTGTCAGCATTCAAGAGTCTCTCATGGTTTGCTTCTCTCCCTTTCCCCCACCATTTCCGCCCTTCTTCTCCCCCTTGTTCCTCCGTCAAGTTCCTCCGTTATGCTGAGCGAAATAAGTCAGGCAGAGAAGGACAAATATCATTTGTTATGCTCTTATAAAAGTGCCCCTATTGACTAACCTGTCAATAAAATAAGGGTCATTCTCCTTGAAATTTTGATTAGACTTCTAGAGAAATGTAAGGAGGCAGCCATGACAGTTTATCTTTAATTGCTCTGCCCATGGAAATTTTGGGTTTCTATGGAACTTCAGTGTACCAAAGCTAATGATTATGTATCTGTTGTTTACATGAATGGATTGTATCTTCAAATGTCTAAATGGGATTTTCTTAATATCCTCAAAGCAAAACACTCCCAAATTCTGACTTTACAGACATTAACAATAAGTGTAGACTGGTTTATATCTAGTGCCAAGAAATGTATATGGACTAGGGTAAGACAGAACACTAGGAGTGCAGATATTGAGGGGTTGGTGACCAGCGTGAAAATATTTGTAAGGTCACCATAAGGCCATGCTCAGAAGACTGTATCTAAAGTTTCAAATGCCACCTTCAATATTGACCTTCTTTCCAAAATCTTTGGAAGAGAAGGACAAACTTAAGAAAGTTAACAGACAGCAGTATATCCTAGCCTCAAGTTGATCCAGTAGTGATCCATCTCTGGAAACATTTGTAAACAGGAGTCCCCAAATGACCCAAATGAAGTCTAGACTGGCATGGGAGCCAGAGTATGATGTGCATTTCTCCAGCAAGGAAGGCCTGGGGGTTGGAGGCGGGCAGCCATTCATTTCAACTGAGGCTCATGTGGGGGCGTGACAGCCACTGTGGACAGGCATGTACAGGAGCAGAACTGGGACTCAGAGGAGTGGGGTTTCAAGCTGTTTCTTTTGGGCCTTCATTTATGTCTCTGAGTGTCACAGGTAAAATGGGGGAGATAAAGCCAATCTCATAGAATTGTTGTAAGAATCACATGTAATAAAGATATAGGCTTTTATAATATGTAATTCACAATAATAAACATTTTTATCTAGACCTCATTATTTCTATAAAGGCTGCTTGCTTTGCTCTAAATTCTCATGCCTCCTTTTCTTCATGATGATCTATCTAAACCTGATCTTTCCACCAACTTGTAGGATCCCGGGTTTTCTCCTTCCATATTAGAGAAGTCCTGACTCCTCAACTGCCATCTTCAGTCATTGGTGTCCTCTCTTTCTCCACGGGTCCCTGTCCTTCTGCTACACTCACATTCAGCCACCTCCCCACCTGACCCTAACATTCTCTTTTTTTCCCCATTCAACCCTTGAAATAATGTATGTGAAAGCTCAGGTATTATTATTAGTTTCTCACATTTTATAGGATAAAATCTGTACTTCAGCCCAAAACTCTGGCCTAAACTACAAAGACAACTTTTCCTTCCACTACGTTTGCTCCAGCAACTGTCTGCTCTGTTGATTATTCCTGATACGGTTTTTTTTTGTTTTGTTTTGTTTTTTTTGCACTTCTCCCTCTGTTCTTTTGCTTGAGCCATTTCTCCTGCCCGGGGTACCCTTTGCCTTCCTTCCCCTTGACTGAAAAATCCTGGTGATGTCTTCTGGCCTCCTTGAAACTCTCCTGTCTTGGCACTCGCTGAATCACAATTCCTGTCTACACCATTCATGAATGACTGTGGCCTTGGATTGCTAGGTCTGTTCACGCTATGCTTCAAGGCCTGACTAAATTATAGACCCATTCTGGGAAGGGCTCACGTGCTGCCAGCAGCCAGCCGATGCAGAGCAGGACAGCAAATAAGTGTTCCACTCCGGAAGCAGTCCTGGCTCGAGGCGAACACATGATGCCACGTTGGACATTGAAAGAACTCTAACTGGATCCAAGACAAATGGGGAGCAGTTCGTATCCAGCAAACCAATTGACTTATCAAGGAACTATGAAATAACGATAGTAAGGCTCTTCCTCCAACAATAATGTGTTCTGTTGAGGAGAGTGCTCAGCTCTGTACTGACAAGTGGACAAGATATTTTCATAGTAAGTAGTACTGACAAGTGGACAAGATATTTTCATAGTAAGTAGGCCTAGAACAAGCAGAGCAATCTGTATAAAACCATGGGTTATCCTGCTTTTATTTCATTTCTTTACTCTCTTTCTCCTGTCCAGTTAATATTAAATACAGTTGTCAGTGAAAGTCTCAGTAGAACGAGGAGGAGCAACCCTTTTTGCTCTTTAACATGTTAAGCATCCTTTTTATTTTTCCTAAAGGAAGAAGATCTTAACAATGCAATGAATAAAGAACGACAAGAGTCTTCAATAAAATCAAAACTCCTGAGATTGCAAAAAGAGATTGACAAAGCCTCAAGAGACCGGGCAGGTGTGTCATTGTGTCTGTGAATGGCCAGATAAGCGCTCTACTCGGAGGATTCACTGAGAGTTAGGGTGATTCCACTTTTGCCAACTGGGGCAGGGACCGTCTCACTTAAAGAATCCCATGTCAAACCTAATTTGTGTGAATAAAGAAAAATGGGAAAGAAGAAAGGGGAGCACAAACAGACTGAAAATGACATTTTGGTCTATTTGAGAGAGCTACAGAAGCACTATGTCCCCATTTCCAAAAACGCAGCGTATTGCCGTGTTTCTGAAATTGGCTGGAATGAGGGACAGTTCGTTTGGTTTAAAACACGGTAAACCCGCTGTGCACACAGCTTTTGGTTTTCTTGTTTGTTACTTTTTAAACCATCCTTCCACATGAATAGTTTATCACAGCGGCCTTAATGGACGAGGTAAATATTTGCAGAGCTCACCTTCCTAGATGTAATGAGGAAAGAAGTTAGGTATGTCAGAACGTGACGCTGCTCTAAAGCAATACATATAATAAAAACGACCCCACGGTTATGATTCTGGAACTTGGAACGTATCTTCTGTGGACCAGAGCAACCCATTGAAATGTAATCCCTGTCAAGAAATCCAAGAGAGTGAAACGTTTAGAACCCTAAATACCATAGTGAGGGAGAGCCCAACACCGTGGGAAGTGTTGGGAATGGACCACGGACTGGGTTCGCAAGGAGGATTCGAAAGCTCATCTTGCCAAATGATAATCAAGATCCTTTTAAACTCCAGCATTTCTCAAATTTCATTCAATGAAGGTACAGGCCACTGCTCTAGTAAAATTTAGTAACAACGACTGCAGAAAGGCCTCCAGCGCTGGGAAGTCCTCCCAGTTCCGCCTCTGGGCGCAAGCTCCCCGGCTGCCCCCCTCAGCTGTGTACCGCGAGGGCAGGGGGACAGCAGTGACTGAGAGAATCATTTCATTTCCAGGTTTGGAACAAATGCTGAAATCCTACTCGAGCGACTCCACCTTCTCGGATGCAGAGAGCCAAAGAATCACAGTGGCCTTAATGGACGAGGTAAATATTTGCAGAGCTCACCTTCCTAGGTTTAATGATGAAAGAGTTATTTTTAGACTACTTGTTTTCGGGGCCGGTTTGACCTCTCTTTGCCTCCCTTTTCTCATGACATAGAATAATCTGGTAAGAGAGCTTCTACCTCACCTATTTGACAGCAGTTGAGGGACCTGGAAAAATTCAACTACTTAGAAATGTTTGCTTTAGTGTCCTTCCCGGAAAAGAATTGTGCCTAAAATAGAATTCCCCCAAAATAGAATAATTCCATCAAGGCCTGGAAACCATGTGTACTTTAACTCAGTTAAGGAAAGTAATTTAAAAAAAAAAAATCAGGGCCTGCTTTCAGAAAGACCTATATCTGGATCTAATCCTGCCATTTACAGGGACTTAGGACTTTAGTGTTCTCGTCTGTAGAATGGGGATATTGGTCCCTCCTTCAAAGGGTTATTGTGAGGATACAGTATTAGTTAGAAAATGCCAGCACGGTGCCCAGAGGAGAGCTGAAAACCTGGTAACTATGAAGATTCCGTTTTCCACCGATCCCCTAGCTAACACCAGGTCTTCTGAAAACAACAGGAGAGAGGAAAGATGTGAGGCACAGAAGTAAGAGGGTTGTCTGGGATGTGTGGTCAAAGCTCCTGAGAAAAAGGGACAAAACTTGAGAGGCTGAGGTTTTTTTTGAGGGGAGGAGAGGTACTGTCAGGAGAGGGCGGGGAGAGACATCTCTAGGCCTTTTTGCTGAGAGCCTGGACCACAATGGGCCCCAGGCACTTGTGGGGAGTGATGGACAATGCAGCCGATTCAGAGGAGCCGGCAGGCAGTGAAAGAGAAGTTAGCAGAGGGCTGTGAATTCTACATAGAAATAAAGACAAACAGATACTATGCACTATGTGTGCTAGATACGGGTTTTCTGCTATGATTAGTGAGATAGGAAGTTGACTGGAGCTAATCTGGGAAGAATTCAGGAAGAGAGAAAATCTTTAGCAATGTTTTGAAGGATGTGGGGAGCTGGGCCAGCTGTCCTTACCTTGTACTTAGCCCAGTAACTCTCTTGTGAAAGCAGGTACCTAATAATTCTGTCCAAACAGGCAATTTCAATTGTTCTTTCGTGAAAGGAGATAGTTAGAGCCAGGTACAGTTTAATCTACTGTTTAGCAGAGGCTTCCTTAAGAGCGGGTGCTGCTGTAAAAACAAACCTAACACTCTTAGTGAAAAGGCCTGAATTCTGTTCACTTGGGAACAGAGCTCTAACATATTTGCAGTGACGCATGGCTATAGTTTTTGTGAAAATATAAAGCAGTCTGTAGAACATTTTCTGTGATAGTGCAAAATGTTTGGTTTTCTAATTCTATGCAAATAATATTTACCAAAATAAAGTCTTATGGTACATTTCACGATGGTGTTAAGTTATAAGTTTATTTCTTTGGTTGTTCTTGCATAGAATTTTGTCAGAGTCATTACCAGCATAGAACATGTATTGGGATCATCTGGGTACATGCTGGCCTGATCCAAGTAGTGGAGGGTGCAAGATCTGAGAGGCTCTGATTCCTGAAGTCATGGTGTTTATGAGGGAGCAAATATGAACCGTCGAGCAGTAGATGGCAAATACCCGTGTAACTTGGTTGCACGCCCCTGCATCCGGTGGAGGGATATGGGTAGACTTTGTGTTACCCGGGGAAGGTTTCTTGCGGGAGGAAATTCTGTTTCATTTAAATTCTTCCTAATTCATTGCCTCTTGGTCCTTCAAGTGCCATATTTGAAACAAGGATGTTGATAACGCATGTTCTAGCAGAAAGTGTTGTGGAAACTGAATATATTTAGAGTAGATACTGTCTTCAGATACCGGAAGAAGTACCACATAGAAGAGGAAAGACACTTGCCCTATGATGCTCTCAGATGCAGACTAGGTCTAATGGTAGAAGATAAGCAGTAAGTTTTGGCTTCATCTTAGGTAGGCCTGTCCCACAGTGCAGTCGATCAGAGGTGTTCATTCAGTTCCTTCCAACCTGAGGTGCTGTGGTCCCTTGGCCAGGGATGTTAGGGTTAGGAATTCCCATGCTGGAGATGTGGAAAAGGGAGAAATAATGGTCAGGAAGAGATTGGATAAGCAGGCCCCTTCCAATGTTTACATTCTGTTATTTGATTTACTCTAAGTGAACACGGCTTAACAAAGAAGTTATTATAAAGTTTCTAGTTCAAGTTCAAATGGAGAACAGGAGGTCAAATTAAGAATTAGTAGTGTATCTTTAGCTTCATTTGTTGTTTAGATGTTTCTTTCTTTTCTGTGTGTGGGGTGTGTATGTGTGTGTGTGTGTGTGTGAGAGAGAGAGAGAGAGAGAGAGAGCACAAGAGAGAGAGAAAGCATAGGAGGGGCAGAGAGAGGAGACAGAGAGTCCCAGGCAGGCTGTGCACTGTTGGCACAGAGCCTGATGCAAGGCTCCAACTCACAAACTGTGAGATCATGACCTGAGTCGAAATCCAAAGTCAGGACGCTTAACTGACTGAGCCACCCAGGTGCCCCTAGCTTCACTTATTTTTATACTCAAATACCCCAGAACATTCAGTTTCCAGAAATGTTACTGCAAACTTTTGGGGTGATATAAGACCTCATCTCTTTAAGAAAAACAATAACAGCAGCAACAGCAGCAACAAAACCCATCTCACACCATTTCAGTTTAATTCTATTGATACAAGTTCAGTTGTGTTCACACTGCCGAGCACAATGTTCAACCGCCTTTCTTCAAGGCTCTCTGAAAGTCTACCTTCTGCAATCAACGCTTATTGTTCCATTTCTCACTGCTCAGCAGAAAATAGCTCAGAGTAAAGCTATTTGCTGCCACAAAATACTGAGTAATATATCTATCAAGCTTTCTGGCTTACCCTGTAGAGAAGAGTCCAGAATGAGGAGCACTTAACAACTAAGCCTTTCCTTTAAACTACTTAAAGGGTCCATTTTTTGCTCTCTTTAGCAATTTGTGTGCATATCTGCATGAAGCTGAATGTGTACCTTTCTAGACCTCTTTGTCATCTTGGAAGTTATCCTGATATCCCTTTACCCATCCAGTTGTACCTCATTTTCTGGAAATTTACTCACACGGCCAAATGATGTATCCACAGACCAATTTGAAACTAGACCTTTTGCAAGCAAACTCCTACAAACTGTCATCAGTGTTAGCAGAACTTGAGCAAAGACCTCAACCCACCCATCCCTGCAGTAACTCCATCTTCAGGTGGAAAGAAAAGGTAAAACTTTAAGAGAATTGGTTGTAATTTCTCGACTGGGTTTGCTATTTGTAGTGGCTTCAAGTAGTATGGGGGCAAAAAGGCTATTGTGAATTATATGTGCCATATGTCCCAAATCCCAATTGTGGAATTTTATGATAAATTTATTTTTTATTCCTTTTGGGTGCAGTAATAAGAATCAGTCACAAATGAATACATTTTTTGGTGGACTAAATATGAGCTAGTAATTCTTTGGATTCCTTCTTCTTCCTCCTCATATCTTAAATTTGTTCTTTGAACATGCTTTCCGAATAAAATTTCTATGTGCCTAAATTGTAAGATTTTGTGATATGCTCTAGTCCCATCCATTTCACATAGTACATGCTGTAGATAAAGTGTGAGTATAATTTTTAAAATTCACACCTATGTATTTTCCCAGTGATACACTCTAAGAATTGATGATGAGCACCTGAATATACATAGGTCACTACACCTTGCAGCTGTTTTCCATTTTCTGTCAGAAGGAGGAGCTGTAACCATCTTGTGATAAGGGGACCTTTCTCTTTCCTTGAAACTCAGAGCTCTAAAATGGTCTCAATCATGGCCGATTGAGTTATGGCAATTTCACTTGCATTAAAGCCAATTAAAGTTGAATTTATAGAAGTAATGCTGTGAACGTTATTATTCGACCTTGAGGTGCACGTCAAAATTGCAAACACAGTGTATAAAATACAGTAATTGTCTAATCTGAAAATATTAAGGCTTTAGAAACAAGAAAACTTTACAGTAGAGATTCTTTTTTAAGTATTGAATAATTCATTTATACTCTCCCCCCAAAAGTTAAGAAAACCAAGTTCCTGAGGAAAACAGCTGTGGAAGAGTTACTTCTCATAAATATATTTTTTTAAGTTTTTAAAATTTTTTTTTATTTTTGAGAGCGAGATAGAGACAGCATGAGCAGGATTGGGTCAGAGAGAGAGAGGGAGACACAGAATCCAAAGACAGATTCCAGGCTCTGAGCTAGCTGTCAGCACAGAGCCCAACGCGGGGCTCGAACCCATGAACTGTGAGATCATGTCTTGAGCTGAGGTCGGACGCTTAGCCGACGGAGTCACCCAGGTGCCCCAGTTCTCATAAATACTTCTGATGACAGTGTTATTAAAAATGATTTTTTAAAACTATTTAAACAGCAACAGATACATAGTTATGTGAAAATATCTCGGCCTTTTCGGATGAAGGTGAGCAGGGCATCTTCTGCTGGGCAGAGACTCCCGAGTGCTTCATCTGCAGGTAATCCCATGCCCATGATAATTTGGGGGCGGGCTCTGTTGGTAAGGCGCATTGCTACATTTACATTTTATTTTCAGAATCCTTTGGGCCTATATCAGCGCAAAGAAATTTGCATTTCAGTTAGGACTGCTTCATTTGTTGGTCTTTGTAGCTTTCTGTGCAGATGTTATCCAAAATGTGGGAAGGACTCAAAAAGTGGAGGGTTGAGGGAAAAACGTATGACCTGAGAAGGTACAGTATAGTTCAGCTCAGCGCCACACTATGCATCTTGCCTACTGACACAGCGTTATTAATTATTACTGGATCCAACTTTCAGCCTCCGGTGTGGCCCAGCTCGGCAGTGGTCTTTGCAAGGCTTTATATTCTTTTCAAGCCAGACAAGATGATGAATTAAATTTGGAAAAAGGTAAGAATCATTCTCAAATAGTTTGATTGCCTTCCAATTTAACTTGACTAAAACTCCTGTCTTTGTTACAACAGCCTGAAAAGTTACTTCAACGTCAAATCATTTCGGGTTTACAATGACCCTTCTTAGAAAATAAAGATAAATCACATCAAAAATCAAAGTCACATAATAAAAACAGCTAACATTTATTCAGTATTTACTAAGTTCTAGGCATTGCTACAAGCACATTGTCCCATTTAATATTCATAAAAGCCCTGTGAGGTAGATCTTGTTATTTATTCCCATTTTATTGTCAAGGAGACTGAGGCAGAGAAAGGTTAAGCACTTTGGCTAAAGTTACAGGAAATGGTAGAGCATGCTTTGATCTCAGAAAGCCAGAATCATGCTTTTTATCACAGTGCTTACCTAGGATAGAATGTCAGTAATGGAAAGTTACTAGAAAGGTAGCCTCACCTTTTTCTTTTTCAGAAAACTAAACATACAGGAATGTGAAATGACTTCCTCTCATGGCTTAGGGTAAGCTTGAATTCTAGAAGGCAGGTCAGAGGACTTCCAGCTTTATGTTTCTCCCACGTATCCCTTAGAAAAGTGTTTTTACGGCCAATCTAAGGAAACGACCCCTTTCTTTGTGTCACAGAGTTTTGATGAACATGGAAAGGTATGATGTCATGGGTTATCTAGACCTCAGCATTAAATAAGAAATAGCCACTAGCCTCAATTTTCTCTGTGTGTCCAATTAGCAGCCAAATTTGGATGTTAAAGCTGCTGTAGTGATCTGGAAATGAAATGGTTAGTGAGAAAGAGTTGTGTCAGAGGAGAGAGCTGTTTATCTGCAGGCAGGACATGGTGCCCAGAGCCAACAGGAAGTCATGATGGATTTTGCAGCCATACCACAGGGACACCATGTATTTGCTATTGGTTAATGGGTGCTTCCTTTTCAGATTGTCAGTCAGATTTCTTCCAGCGACTACTTTCCCTTCCAGTTCAGAAAGAAATAAAGATAAGAAAAAAGGAAATATAGTAGACCCCCTCCTCTGTTCATCTTAAATCAATGTTGCCTTTACCTAAAAGTTGGAAGTGTTAGAGAAGTCACTTTGTTCTTCATCACGTCGTCTCAAGGTTACCTACAGCAATAAGTAAATGAAACGCTGTATTCCCCCTTTCCTTGTGAATAAAAAACACATTTCTCTCAGATGCCACCTAGACCCCAAGGCTTGAGTTTGAGTTACATAGTTACACAATAAACTTATTATCTTCTTTGTCTTCAGTTTCTGTTGGCAGCAAAGTCTATTTATACTTTATCTCATAAGTGGGTTATTTATTTATTAAAATATTTTTAAATGTTTAATTATTTTTGAGAGAGAGAGAGAGAGACAGAGTGTGAGCAGGGGAAGGGTAGAGAGAAAGTGAGACACAGAATCCAAAGCAGGCTCCAGGCTCTGAGCTGTCAGCATGGAGCCCAACATAGAGCTCAAACTCACAACAGTGAGATCATGACCTGAATGGCAGATGGACACTCAACTGACTGAGTCACCCAGGTGCCCCTATAAGTGGGTTCTTTAAATAAAAGGAGCCATTGGAGGCTCAGGGAAGCTGGCAATAAGATTTTAAAGTATTTGTTTAAATTCCTATTAGTGAACTGTGTCAATCTGCTGACTTGAGAGAACTCATTGGAGGTGGAAATTAGGCTGCGAATGATCTCCTGCAAGAATAAAAAAAGTGATTTATGAGTGACATGAGATAGTAGGGGTAGATGTGGACAGTCTCTTTTGCCTAAGAAAGTAAAGCACTGGGGAAGAAAATGAATGAAAGAAAGACTAAACAATGACCTCAGAAGGATGCTCAAAGTTAAGGAGCTCTCTTGGATCCTGAAGGAAGTGGATGTGTCTGCTCTGATGTGCAGAAAGCAGCCAGAGAGGAAGGACTCTTTCTCATAAGGGAAGGATTTAGCCAGAGTATTTGGGGCATCTATGGTTAAGTTTAGGGTTACTAATATCAGAATAGTATGTGTTAACAGAGAGAGAACTAGAGATGGGCCATGTGTTTCTTGGGAGTTCTATTTATTTGAATCATTGCTTTAAAAAGTATTGTCTTCAAATTGATATTTTATTAAAGTTATCAAAAATGTTGAATGGGGAGTTATATTTCTGTGCAGAGTTTTGAGTTGGAACTTTGGACTGTGAAATTGGCACATGTAATGGAGGGAAGCTATCTTGATCTAAGGAAAAGTCTGGTAGCTGAGATATAATAGTCACCATAGCAGACTGTCTCGGCCACCAACATGAGAAATCCTTAACACACAGACACCAAAAAAAGAGTTTGATGACAAGCTGTATCTGAAATGAGCCATCCACCATGAGAAGGATATATGATCCAACCTGGTTTCTTTTTTTTTTTTAATTAATGTTTATTTATTTTTGACAGAGAGAGAGAGCAAGCAGGAGAGGGGCGGAAAGAGGGGGAGACACAGAATCCAAAGCAGGCCCCAGGCTCTGAGTTGTCAGCACAGAGCCTGATGTGGGGTTCAAACCCAGGAACCGCAAGGTCATGGCCTAAGCTGAAATCGGACGCTTAAGCAACTGAGCCACCCTAGCGCCCCAGTGCCATTTTGCTTTTAACGAAACTATTTTATGACATAACTTGGTTGCTCATTATCTTATTCTTTTTAATATTCTCTGCATTATGCCTGTTTCACACAGAGGTGTTCAATAAGTTTGGCTTTATCTCAATCATGTGCAGAGACTGATGCTAACAAGTGACTCCTTGAAAGCAGAATCTCCTTAAAATTGTTTTACCAACTGGGCTCAGGTTTGTGCTTAAATGGCAGAGACCCATTTGTCTAACTGAATGTGCATTTTTCCAGGTGACATTGTGACTATATACAAGAAAGAGGAAGAAGGATGGTGGTTTGGTTCTTTGAATGGAAAAAAAGGCCATTTTCCTGCTGCTTATGTGGAGGAGCTCCCTTCAAATGCCGGGAACCCAGCTACACAGGCATAAAACAAGATTCTGAACATACTACCTTACTCTGTGAACTACACAATGTAGTGCAAATAAAGATAAATGCTGTCATCTTTACAAATAGCTAATGGAGTCCTACCTGTGTGTCACGGCACTTTGCACTCTTGCTCATTTGCTTGAAACAGAGTTAGAAGATGGAGAGCAAAGGGAGAAAAGAAAGAGACCCCGCAGTTCCTAGGGTTTTCAAATCCTAGCAGACCCTAGAGATGCCCCAATGCAGCCCCTGGTGTCACCCAGAGGGAGACAGAGTTCAGATCATTCAGCCACTTGCCTGAAGTCACATAGTTTTCTGGTAGCACAACGGAGATTATGCCTTGGATGTTTTTTTCACCTGGACTGTGTGCCCACAGACCAGAGCAGGCCTATGAGGGGTCAGGCAGTGTCTGGGAGACGAGGAAGAACAGATTAAGTTCAGCAGAGTCTTGGCAGATAAGACCCCAGGGAGATAGACCCAGGTTAGGAGAGGGTAGAATAAAGGATCAGTTGAGGCCAAGCATCCCTACGATCAGGAGAGGGGATGGTGGACAAGAGGTCTGATACGAGGTAGAGGAGCTCAGTGTAGAATGGAGCTCCATCCTGAGCTAACAACCTTCTGAGGTAAGGGCTTCTTCTAAGCCCTCTCCGCACAACCAGAACTGCTCTTAGCAGGGAAGTCGGGTGTGAGCCAGAGAAGGCTTGGGATCTGAAAGCAAGAGCAAGGTGGATAGGAAAGCGTTGAGAAAGAGACAGTGTCTGAAATCTCTTGCCTCCTTCTACATTTGGAAATTTCATATGCCAATTTAGAGGTATGATACTTGCACTTCCCACTTAGTATGAAAAGAATACCCTCGGCAGCTTCCTCATGAAAGGAACCTTAAACGTTAATGAATCTCTCTGGATGGAAAGTTCTGGAAACCAACATTTACTGTTAAAATGGAACTTTTAGAGAGAAGCAGCTTTATGCTCCTTCCCCAAATGCCCTTTAATGGGTAAATTCTTCCCAAGAGGAACATTTTAGAATGGAGAGAAGTGGTATAGCAGCATCTTCCAGAAAATGGCCTGGAGATTACACTTTATTAAATGGAAGGTCATAGTGTTGATAGAAACATCTGGGCATGTTTACTTTGTGCCTAATAGTACATTAGAGTAATTAAAATCCATTCCATTACTGTCCTGCCACCTACATCTTTTTATTTATTAAATTTTATACTTTTGAAAAGGAATTTTTCAAACCAAGGTACATGCATTTTTTTATACTCTGCACCACTGCAAGCCTATGGCAGGATATAACGAACACATAGAGATATTTATAGATAGAGATACCAGACCTGAAGGAGCTCATGTAAAATTTGTTATGTGAGACATAACTTCCAGCCTAGAAGAGCAGATCAGAAGTTTTAATGTCATCCTTAATGGTGTACTAATGAAGGCTTTCTACATGTAGAAAGTTGGCTGAATAATAGGCCATTAGACCATGAAGAGAAAATTTGAATTTATATTTCCTCTTCATCTTACTTCTTTCCATTAAGCCTTGATGTATAAAAAATTGTGTAGCAATTGACTGCAGCCTACAATGGATCATTTGTGTAGAGAAAGTGATGATAATGGTGGTTGGGCCCTGAAACTCACTGGAAGTAATTTTCAAAGAAAGACGCCCCTCTTTCTTCATAAATCAGCTTCACTTTGTGAAACCATAAATGATTTTCCTGTTTTGCAATGTTGCTGAAAATTCTTTTTGCATCTGTGACATATAATTTTTAAACCTCAAAGAAATACCATAGGCAAACTGCGTATACAAATAGAGTTGGGCAGGATAGACTTGCTCAATATCTTTTTAGTAGGGCAAGAATTTTCTGATTGGACAGGTAGGAATGGTAGCCCTTATGTCTAGATAAAAATTAAGTGTATATTGTGAAGGTTAATGATGTGCACAAGTCTTCCATACAGAATAAAATAACTTTTAATATTAATGCTTTTAAACTCTTTATTGGGCTTTCATTATTACACTCCACTATGCAGTCCCATGTCTCAGGAAGTTCTTAGCAACATTAACATCCTGAAATATAGGCAGTAGAGGCCTGAGTCAGATTTTCACTGAAAACATCAGAAGGCATTTTTCTACTTTATCTTCTTTCTAGTCGTATGCAAATTGATACATCCATCATGCTATCAACCAGAAAGATATATTAATTTCATTTTTTTGCATTTTCGATTACCCGTAATAATTAATATTTATAATGACAAAAAGCACTTTAATCACTTAAAGTGCCTTCCAATCTATCAAAAAGTAATATCCAGTTTAGGGTAAAGTAAATTTTATTGCACAGTATTATAAGGCTTTAACTGATCAGTAATTGGAGCAGAGTGTAACTCTGTTCTCCTCTGCCCGCCCCACCCCTCAAAAAAAACCCTCCTAAAGNTAAAGTCTTAATGGCCTTAGGGTGTAATCAGCCTGACCTAGAGGAAGAAAAGTGCATTAGGTTCAAATAACACGTCCTGCTGTTCTCTGCAGCATTACACAGGAAGAGTGTATAATCAGTCCCAGGGAAGATACACCTGGAGGTGGGGGCAGGGGGCTAGGAGCCGGTGGGGCTCCGGGCTTGGACCAGAGTTGGGGACACAGCAGAGAAGAGCAGGAATCTTGCAGAGGCAGTGCAGCTACTCGGATAGAGCTTCGAGGATAGCGTCAGCGATTCCGGGAAGCTGTGATCCAGCGTGCAGGGCCCTGCCGAGCCGGGGATCCCGGGCCTCCCGCTCCCAGTCACAAACCCCACGCACGATAAATCGCCAAGGCAGAGAATCCAGGTTGTAGAGCCCGGAGCTCAGTTTAGAGAAACCAGGCGGACGTGTGGGTGCCTGCAGCTGAGGAAACGTGCCTAAGCGGGAGAGCCTGGTGGCCATCCCCTGGGGGGTGGGTCACGGCAAAGGGGGGACTGAAGCAGCATCTGCCAGCCCGGCGGAGTTTGAAGTAAACAGACTTGCGCAGAATTCGAGTGAACCGCTTTCTCGGAGGAACTACGGGGTAAGGCGAGGCCGACCTGGGAGTGGAAGCACACCGAACCGGCCAGAGAAGGACCTTGGCTCCACAGCTCAGGACTAAGGATAGAGATCTGGGGACAACAAAGGGAGTCACACCAGGGAGTGCCTGGAAAGGACTGGAACCTGCCTCGCCGGGTATATGAGGTGGCAAATGGGTTACTGATCTCAGACTCAGCTGACTTGTAATTTGGGGTTTTCTGACACTGGGGCAAAAGGCTCAGTGCTTGCTCCAGCGATTTCCCAGTGTGGTGCTGGGACCGGCTGCACCGATATAACCTTGGACTAAGTTAGAAATGCAGAATGTGGGGCACCTGGATGGCCCAGTCGGCTGAGCGTCCGACTTCCGCTCAGGTCATGATCTCGCAGTTCGTGAGTTCCAGCCCCGCATCAGGCTCTGTCCTGCAGCTCAGAGCCTGGAGCCTGCTTTGGTTTCTGTGTCTCTCCCTCTCTCTGCCCCTCCCCTGCTAGCGCTCTGTCTCTCTCCGTCTCTCCAAAATAAATAAACTTTAAAAAAAAAGAATCCAAAATGTCAACTCCTACCTTACACTCCGTCAGAAACCCAGCCATCTGTGGTTTAGCGAGCACTCCAGGTGCTTCTAATGCAAGATGAAGCTTGAGAACCACTGATTTGAATGATTGCTGAGAATCGTGTCTGAACTATATCACACACCGCGGAAGGAGTACTGTTGAAGGAGAAAGTGGAGAAATACCACGTACCCAGGGAGTCAGCTCTAAAAAAAGAAATATCCCCTCCTTTTGATCCAGTAAGTTATTTTCATTTTTTTATAAAGGATCTTTTTTAAAAAATTTAATGTTTTATTTATTTTTGAGAAAGAGATAGAGACAGCATGAGCAGGGGAGGGTCAAAGAGAGAGGGAGACACAGAATCCAAAGACAGGCTCCAGGCTCTGAGCTAGCTGTCAGCAGAGGGGCTCAAACCCACAAGCCGTGAGATCATGATCTGAGCTGAAGTCATACGCTTAACCCACTGAGCCACCCAGGCGTCCCTGATCCAGTAAGTTTTTAAAGACAAATGGTGTTAGGGACTTTGTCAAGAGGTCTTTCTCCATTGTGGGGGCTGCCCCTTTTCCTCTTCTTTCTCATGCTCACTCTTGGCTAATGGAAGAAGGAACACTTTGGACTACATGACACTTTCTCAAAAGAGACTCTTCTTCCTCTTTCTCTGTCACTTACTTGATATTCTTGTTGGCAGAAGAAAGCCTGGTATGGCCCCATCTTGATACCAGAGAATGCGAAGCAAACAGCTCTCCCCTCACAGTCCATTCGCCTCTACTCCCCACCCCACCACCCAGGCTCGAAGAGTAGATAATCCTCCTTCTGACTTAGGATCGAAAGTCAATAGTAGCCTAACACTATGCCACCAATGCCTACGTCATTCATCTCACTGTCTCACCATGTAGGCATTTTATCATCTCACATCACAAGACGGGTAAGTACAGTACAATAAATACAGTACAATTGATAATGCACTAGGCCATAGAACAGTCTGACCACAATATAAGTTAGGAATTACTAAGAAAAGAATAATTTAAAAACCACATGCACTTGGAGAACACATACATATGTGCACCTGCATGCACATAAGCACATGTATGCATGCACACACACAAACTTCTAAATAACCCGTGGTCAAGAAGAAACCTTAATAGAAATTAGAAAATATTAGAAATAAAAAATAGGAAAGCTACTAAATATTAAAACCTGCAGGTCTGGGAAAGCAGCTAAAAAACATGTTATAGGGAAAAGTAGAAAGGCTAAAATTAATGAACTAAGTATCGTAAGTATGGATTTATATAAACAACAGCAGAAACAACCCAAATAAAGCAAAGGAAATAAAAAGAAAAGAAAGAGCAAAAGTTAATGAAATATAAAACAAAATAGAATATCGAATAAAGCTGTTGATTGGTTCTTTGAAGGGATTAATAAATTGAGCAAATCTTTGGCAAAATTCAGAGAAAAGAGCATAAAAATATTATTTATAAGGCAAAAGTGGACATACTACAGCTGTGGCAGATATATAAAAGCTAAAATCATATACTACCAACAACTTTACACCAATTAATTTGCAAGAAAAGCAAGCCCAAAAGACAAAATTCTCAAAAAATATGCATTATCAAAACCCATTCAAGAAATAGAATAGCTGGATAATTTAATTACTATTAAAGAAATGTAATGAGTAGTTACAAAATAAATCTTCATTACAGAGAAAACACAGGCCCAGATAGTTCCATAGGTGAGTTCATTCAGACTTTTTCAGGAAGTAGAAAAAAACGAACATACCTGAGCTACTTTCAAGGGTCGAG
The DNA here is from genome assembly GCF_008692635.1 of Crocuta crocuta. Lineage (NCBI taxonomy): Eukaryota > Metazoa > Chordata > Mammalia > Carnivora > Hyaenidae > Crocuta > Crocuta crocuta. The sequence goes on from NW_027551572.1 coordinate 3,339,309, forward strand.
GATCTAGTATAACCTTGATGCCAAAACCAAGTTAATAGACAAAGAAAAATTATAAGCCAATCTCATTTATAGCTATAGATATAAAAATTTAAACAGAATATTCACAAACTGAATCCAACACTATTTTGAAAAAATGTTGCATATCATAGCTAATTGTGTTTATTCCAGGAAGGCAGGGTTGATGCAATATTTCTTTAAAAATCTATTGGTATAAATCGGCATCTTGACAGATTAAAGATGATAATCTATATAGATGCGGAAGAAACGTGATAACATTAACAAACATTCATGATAATTACTTTTAGTTAACTGAGACTAGAAGCAAACCTCCATGACCTGATCAACAGAAAAGAACATGGTAAGTTTGGGAAACTACCATAGCAGAGTAGAGCTGAAACTCTAGAAGGTTAAATGACTTGCTTAAGATCATGTACCATAGTCTAGACGACATCTTAATTCTCAGATTTTTTTCACAGTACTGTTTTGATGATGGCAAACAGAACTTTTCACAAAAAAAGTTAGAGTATTCAAGATTTACCATTATACAGGTCACATTTATTTGAATCTCATATATAAATCTCCTATAAATATATTTATTTGCCTCCTTCTAATTAAAGACCTTAATCTCAACTGCTTCCAGCTAGTTGCTAACAAAACAGGATAACATGTGTAGACTCTAAACATTCTTCACATCATACCACGTCATAGATTGCTCATACTTCTCACCATGATGTATTTAATTATTCCAAGAAAGGGGCTGATTTTAAATAGCTTATATTTCTTCCAGTTTACTTAACAACTGGACTCTATTTCTACTTAGGTGAAATCCTCTATTCAGAAAGAATCTTCCTCTCTATTAGCTCATCATTAAGTCAAGAGTTGCCTGTAGGGCTATCTTTTACCACCTAAAAATGACAAAGATAGCAGCATCACTGAACAAGTTAGCTCCTTTTCAAAGGTTTAATTTTGATTTCCTATTAAATAATTTTCTATTAAGTCTGGATGGTATGTTCAACATTAACAGATATTTACTAACTATCTACTTTGTGCCAGGCACTATGCAAGGTAATAGCAAACTAGGCAATTTGTTGTCATGGAACACAAATCAAGACAGAACTAATTGTCTCTGTACAGCAATTTTCTGAGTTGGAAAAGAAGTAACACTTGGTAATCCTCATCAGCTGGGAAATTGAAATTTTTAACCCATTAAAACACTTTAGCAGATTTTGTGCCAATTCTTTTTTGTTTAACTGAAACAATTTAGTGATTGAGTTTAATTTTTTAATGTTTAATTTTTTCTTTCTTTCTTTTTTTTTTTTTTAGAGAGAGAGAGCATGAGCAAAGAGAGGGCAGAGAAAGAGAGAGAGAGAGAATCCCAAACGGGCTCCATGCTCAATACGGAGCCCAACACTGGGCTTGATCCCACAACCCTGGGATCATGACTTGAGCCAAAATCAAGAGTCAGACGTTTAAACAACTGAGCCACCCAGATGCCCCTTTAAATTTTTTTTAGTTTAATTTTTAAAGATCTCATTGTTCATTTTATTATAAAATGTGGACTAGATTAGTCTACCCCATTTGGATTCCATTTTATTTATTATTTGTTTTTAAGTTTATTTATGTATTTTGAGAGAGAGAATGAGTAGGGGAGGGACAGAGTGAGGGAGACAGAGGGTCTGAGGCAGGTTCCGGGCTGACAGCAGAGAGCCCCAAGGGGCTTGCCATTTGTAAGATCATGTCCTGATCTTACAGTTAAACTTACAGTTTGTAAGATCATGACCTGGGCCAAAATTCAGGGTGGGGTGTTTAACCGACTGACCCACCCAGGCACCCCTAAAATTTATTTTAGTTTTGCAATATACCATCCTAAATACAATGTATAAAAAAGAGCAAACTTAAGGAGACAGTTTGGTTTGCTTTTCATGTGTATTCTTACTCAAAGTGACATTTTCACAATGTAGCAACTTTATAATTTAAGATAATATATTAGTAATATTAGCTCCAGAATATTCCTGGGTTAGTACATAGTGACCCTCAACAATTAAGGTCTTTATATTTGACTGAACAGGTAAAGACTTATACATAAATCAATTGCCCTCCATCCAACATTTCCATAAAGTTGATGACTGCAGTCATCGAGACTTAGAGACTGTTCTCAGTGAGCCATTCAGGTCCTAAAGGCCAAGTACTCTGCTCATTGACTCCCTGAGATGTGAAGCTGTTTTGTTGTCTTAGTGAAGCTATTTCCTAATGATCCAGACAAAGTATATTCCTCTACTTTCAAGAGAGTTTACCTTTCTTTCTCTTACTCATTATACCTCTGTGGAAACATAAACACTAAGTTATATTATTGAAGTTCAAGTTTGTCTAGACTCTTTTTTAAGAGCTTTGTCTTCATATACTTTTCCTGCAATACAACACAGAAATGTATAAGGCGTAGTCCAGGTGAAGCCCATGGATTAAATACCTGACTCCCACCTAGGCTTGAATTCCAACTCTAATGCCTACCAGCTATGTGAATCAAAGTTACTTGAACTCTCAGCACGTTGGGTTTCTTATCTGTAAAACAAGGTTATGGATAGTATCTCGTCACAGGTTGTTGAGGAAATATAAATGAGTAGACATATGTGAAGAGCTTAGAACAGTGGTGAGCACATATACTCCCAATGTAGCGATGCCTTTCTGGCCTGCTGGAGAATCAGTAAGTGAGCTAAATTACAGCGTGTATGATTTTTCAGGAGAGGATAATAATTCTTAAGTTGATTTTTGGGAAAATAAATTACATTTGATGACTTAGCATTTGCTTTTAAAATCACTTACTCAAATACATTATAATATTCACATTTATATAGTCTTATCTTTATAGCCTAATGTTCTCTAAAGGAATAATTCATACTTGCGTATGAAATGCAGTGATCTGTGGTCTTTTAGTCTTTTCTACCCCTGTGGCACTGTGCCACCCTGAGGAGAAGTTACATATTAAGGCCCCTAGATAAGAACTATAAATCAAAACTACATTCATAGCCTTTAGAAGACCCTATCCTGTGAAGCAAGAGTGGCAAAGAAAGGAACACCTGTGGGAATATTACTTTCCTCCATATTACTTTTTTTTAAGTTTATTTATTTATTTTGAGAGAGATGAAGGAAGGGAGGGGCATAGACAGGGGGGCAGGGAAAGGGCAGAGACAGAGAGAGAGAGAGAGAGAGAGAGAGAGAGAGAGAAAGAATCCCAAGCAGCCTCCTCAGGATCAACACAGAGCCCAAAGAGGGGCTCAAACTCACCAACTGTGAGATCATGGCCTGAACTGAAATTAAGAGTCAGACCCTTAACCGACTGAGCCACCCAGGTGCCCCTCCTTGCATTTTACTCTATATGCTGATTCAGATAACATTTTGGTTGCCAGTAGACTTAACTCAGCGACTCCATGAAATGTAATCACACTTTTATTATAGGAGTCCAGGAAGAAGAGAAAATGAAGCAGAAATTTATGTCAAGAAATAACAGCAGAGGGGTGCCTGGGTGGCTCAGTTAATTCAGTGTCCAACTCTTGATTTTAGCTTGGGTCATGATCCCAGGTTCATGGGATTGAGCTTGGTGTTGGGCTCTGCACTGAGTGATACAGTTTTATCTTCCAGTTCTTTTTGGTTTGAGTCTTTTTTTCTTAGTTGAAGCAGTGCCAATTTTTTTTTTTTTTTTTAGAAAAACTGGTCATTACTTTCAATGTTACATTGTTTATTCTGGTCTCTAGTTTATTTCTGATTTTTTGTTATTTGCTTCCTCTACTAAATTACAGCTAAGCTTCTTTTTTTAGTTCCTTGGGGGGCAATGTTATTTGAACTGTTTTTCTTAATACAAACATTTATAACATAAATTTCACTCTAACATCTGCTTTTGCTACATTCCATAGGTTTTAGAATATTGTGTTTTCTTTTTCTTTTGTTTTGACATATTTTGATTTGCCATTTGATTCCTTATTTGGCCCATCGCTTGTGCATTAGAATGTTGTTTAATGGTTACATATTATTTGATATGAAAAAAATAAAATGTTTAAAGAAAGACTTTGTTAGTACCCAATCCCTAGGGTAGTTTATTAATTAGCCTTTTATCTCTGCAGAAAGGATCCCAATCAATGGCTCCTAAAATCTGGGCTGCACACTGGGATGCGTCAGTGATAACATTCCCAGCAACCCCTAGTATTCTTGTCAAATAAATTCTACTGCTATATGATGGTAAGCAGGGCTCTGAGCCAAGTCCTAGGTATAAGAGGCAACTGAGGGGAAGTGCTCTGAAACTTTCTTCCTACTTCCTACTAGTTAACTGGATGGAAAATTCTTCCAGACTTCAGGGAGTAGCTGTAGGAACTAAAGGCATGGAGGCCATTGTTTCATGACTTTTAGGTGTGCACAAGATACCCTGAGACAGTATCATGTGGCTTCCTTTATAGAAAGCTTACTTAAACACAACCAGATTCTTAAGGAAAGGATGCTGACAAAAAGACTCCTCGAACAAGTTGACATTTGAACTGTGGTCTGTGTTGAAGCAGCTTCCAAGATGGCAAACTTAGACAACAAATAGTATAAATGTTACAAAACCGAAATTGGTTGTAAATGTTCCACATTTCGGTTTTCAAAAATGTATCCTTTTTTGAATATATCAGTAGAATCCTGCCAACCTTCTTCTGATGTGAAGGTTTGTCCTTTATTTTAGCTACAGAATCCTTTTGGTACAAGAAAAAAATATTCTCTCCTTTATATTAGAATGATCATAGACAGTAATATTTAGAAGTATTTATTTTGTAGCTAAAACATGGAAAGAGCCTAAGTGTCCATCAACAGATGANATATATATGCACACACACACACGTATCATAGCATACTATCTTTCATTTTAAAAAGAACACATTTACTCTATAAATTTTATTTCTTAAGATTTTAATTAAAATAATTTAAAGAAATAAACCACACAGAAATGTTACAAAAATACAAAAGAATTACAGGCAAACAGTGGATAATGAGAATTCTTTTAAAAGAGATACACAATAAGGAAGAAAAATAAACAGTTTTTATATACTATTCAGTCATTAATTATAAACCATAGCAGTAAAAGCTTTCCGGACATTGGCAAGAAAAGCCGAGAAATTGTTGGTCTTCCGTACGTTCTCTTGAAATTCTGCTAGGCACTCAAGATGAGGAGCACTATCTGACACTAGAAGGAAAAAAAAAAGGCAGATAATTTGAATGAGATTTTTATGGAAGAGAAATGTTTCTAATTTAGATGCTTTCATCTGAGTCAAACCATTTCAATTCCATTTTACTGAAATGCTTAGCAAAGAATAACAGATACATTTGATTTTCATATCCTAACTATCTTTTGGACTTTTTCTTTGTCTAATCTCGAAATATTAAAATCTTAAGTACTACAATCGTACTTTAAATTTAAACAGATGGTAGTCAACGGATTGAAGAACTCAATGATGAAGAACAGAATACCATTTCCCATCATCTTTCTTTACATTAACTAAATTATTTTAATAGGGGTGTGTGTGTGGGGGGGGTGTTTTGTTTTGCTTTTTAACTGTTAGTCAGGTTTCTCTGTAACCCTCTGGCTTGAATCCTAGCTCCTGGCCACTGGATCAAAAAAAGAATAGCTTTCAATGCCAACTTTTAAAACTTTACAATTATGGGAAAAAATCTAAGCTTTCACAAGCTTTCGTAGAAAATGTGGTTCCTATTCCTTTTTTTTTTAATGTTTTATTTATTTCTAGGAGAGAGAGAGAGAGACAACGTGAGCAGGGGAGGGCCAGAGAGAGAGGGAGTCACAGACTGAAACAGGCTCCAGGCTCTGAGCTGGCAGTCAGCACAGAGCCCGACGCGGGGCTCGAACCCACAAACTGTGAGATCATGACCTAAGTGAAAGTCGGACGCTTAACCAACTAAGCCACCCAGGCGCCCCTGTGGTTGCTATTCTCAAAGTGGTATTTAGGACCTACTAATCAAGTGAGACAGAGTCACAAGTAACAGTGCACCTGTCAACATGTAGTTGTACAAAATGGTACCCATCAGGAACAAGTTTCCAGTGAGGGTGGCCAAAGGAAAAGCATGATTCAGCTTTCTCTCCCAACAATTTGGTCCCTTGTCCAAGGGGAAGAAAGTCAACCACATCAGATTTCCGGTTCTTTGGTAGAGACTGCTTAGGAAACAAGGACAAGAACCAGGACCACAGCAGAGAAAGAACAAATTTAAGCACTTGGTGCAAAATCACACTGTAGATTCTATTTTAACACACTATCAAACTCTGTGACCCCATGTAGCGAGAGAGGATATGCAAGTTGGAAAACACTAGGCATGTGGCTTTTGGGGTTTGCTTTGGAAAATTTAGCACTCATTAGAAGATATTTACAGAGAGAGAGAGAGAATTTGTACATGAATTAGATTCCTAAAATATAAATTTTCCTAAAATAAAAATTCCATGCGAATGAGAACGCAGTCACCAGGGCACATTAGGAAGCCAACTCAGCAGTCCTCCTGAGCATGTGTCTATAAATGCTTTTAAGATGAGAACACAGGTCTAATGAGCTGAGAACCATTTTTCTGAATTCCAATAAATTAAAAATTACTTTAAAGGGGCATAAGAAGAATAAAAGAGAGATAAATATATTTCCATTCTCTTCTAGTTCCAACTATTACCAATCACACATATGCTCCATAAATCGATGCCTTTCTGGCCTGCTGGAGAATCAGTAAGTGAGCTAAATTACCAATGTGTGCGATTTTTCAGGAGAGGACAGTATTTCTTAAATTGATTTTTGGGAAAATAAATTACCACATTCTGATGACTTAGCATTTGCTTTTAAAATCACCTATTCATGCACATGTACCCCAATGTTCATAGCAGCACTCTCCACAATAGCTAAAACATGGAAAGAGCCTAAGTGTCCATCAGCAGATGAATGGATCAAGAAGATGTGGTTTATCTATACCATGGAATACTACATGGCAATGAGAAACAATGAAATCTGGCCATGTGTAGCAACATGGATGGACCTTGAGGGTGTTATGCTGAGCGAAATAAGTCAGGCAGAGAAGGACAAATATCATATGTTTGCACGTATAGGAGGATTAGGAGGAACTTGACGGAGGAACAAGGGGGAGAAGAAGGGCGGAAATGGTGGGGGAAAGGGAGAGAGGCAAACCATGAGAGACTCTTGAATGCTGACAAAAACTGAGGACTGATGGATGTGGGGGGAGGGGGGATGGGCATGGAGGAGGACACTTGTGGGGATGAGCACTGGGTGTTATGTGGAAACTAATTTGACAATAAACTATTTGTAAAAAAAAAATAAAACAAAAAAAAAATAAAAAATAAAATCACCTATTCAAATACATTATAATATTCACATTTATATAGTCATATCCTTTATAACCTAATGTTCTCTAAAGGGATAATTCATACTTGCGTATGAAATGCAGTGATCTGTGGTCTTTTAGTCTTTTCTACCCCTGTGGCACTGTGCCACCCTGAAGAGAAGTTACGTATTAAGGCCCCTAGATAAGAACTATAAATCAAAATTACATTCACAGCCTTTAGAAGACCCTATCCTGTGAAGCAAGAGTGGCAAAGAAAGGAACACCTGTGGGAATATTACTTTCCTCCATATTACTTTTTTTTAAGTTTATTTATTTATTTTGAGAAAGACGAAGGAGGGGAGGGGCAGAGACAGAGAGAGAGAGAGAGAGAGGGAATCCCAAGCAGGCTCCTTAGGGTCAGCACAGGTCCCAATGAGAGGCTTAAACTCACGAAACTGTGAGATCAGGACCTGAGCTGAAATCAAGAGTTGGACACTTAACCGACTGAGCCACCCAGGCACCCCTCCTTCATATTACTCTGTATGCTGATTCAGATAACATTTTGGATGCCAATCTTAAATTCCAGTAAAGAGAGAGGAATACATACCCTCATATTCCCTTGCTTCATTTAGGTGGAGGGAAAACATAAACGGGTTTTCAGGATGCTTAGGGTCAATATTAGTGAATATAAACTGCAACTTATCACCTGAAAAAAGATTAAATTACTTGGTATGAGAATATTTTATTGTGCCAGGGCTTTCAATGGAGATGAGCTTTCTCAGCTCTGTCCTTAATCAGTATCTAGACTGCTAAACATACATACACACACACACACACACACACACAGTATCTAGACTGCTAAACATACATACACACACACACACACACACACACACACACACACACAATATTANAAAAAGATTAAATTACTTGGTATGAGAATATTTTATTGTGCCAGGGCTTTCAATGGAGATGAGCTTTCTCAGCTCTGTCCTTAATCAGTATCTAGACTGCTAAACATACATACACACACACACACACACACACACAGTATCTAGACTGCTAAACATACATACACACACACACACACACACACACACACACACACACACAATTTAACCAAGCCTCCAAATGTACAAGCTACAAATTAGTTTTAAATGAATTATAATTTAAACATGATACAAAAAAACACAAGTAACAAAAGAAAAGAATTACTAAAATTGGACTTCATCAAAATTAAAAACTGTTGTCCTTCAAAGGACATTATCAAGGCAGTGAAAAGATAACCCACATAGAATGAGAGAAAATATTTGCAAATCATATATCAGATATGGATTTAACATATACAATATATTTTTTAAAACTCCTACAACTAAACAACTAAAAGAAAAGCAATCCAATTAAAAAATGGACTAAAGACTTGAATAGGTATTTCTCCAAAGAGTAGATACAAATGGCCAATAATAAGCACATGGAAAGATGCTCAACACCACTAATCACTGGAGAAATGCAACCCTAAACTACAGTGAGATATTATTTCACATCTACCAGGACACTGTAACAAAACAAAACAACACTGTGCACGAAGACATGGAGAAATCAAAACATTGCTTGCAGGAATGTGAAATGGTGCTGCGGCTGTGGAAAACAGCTTAGCAATTCCTCAAAAAGTTTAAATATAGAATTACAATGACCCAGTAACTCCATTCCTCGGTACACACTGGGAAAAAAAAAGAATTGAGAATCAGGACTCAGATAACTATGCCAATGTTTATAGCAGCATTACTCACAACAGCCAAAAGGTGGTACTGTGTGTTCACTGAGAGATAAGCAAAATATGGCATATACATACAAGAAAATATTATTTGGTCATAAAAAGGAAAGAACTTATGATACATGCTACAACATGAATGAACCTTGAAAACATTATGCTAAGTAAAATAATCCAGATGCAAAAGGACAAATACTGTATGATTCCACCTACATGAAATCCTTAGAATAGGTAAATTTATAAACATAGAAAGTGGATTCGAAGTTATCAGGGGCTAGGGTCAGAGAAATAAGCTATTGTTTAATAAAAGAGTTTCTATTTATGGTGATAAAGAATTCTGGAAATAGTGGTGATGGTTGCATAGCATTGTGAGTGTCATGTCACAGAACTGTGCAATAAAAAATAGTTAAAATGGCAAATTCTATGTCATGTAGGTTTACCACAATAAAAAATACTATTGAACAGGTTTGGCTTTTTCTACATAGTTATCTGGACTTCGTGCCTATTTTCCAAAAGACCTCTAACGTTCCCAAAGGAGTAAATGCCCAGTAGAAATTAAAAACGGCAGCCATAGGGGTACCTGGGTGGCTCAGTTGGTTAAGCATCTGACTTCAGCTCAGGTCACAATCTCACAGCTCATGCATTTGAGCCTCTGAGCGTCAGCAGAGCCTGGAGCCTGCTTCTGATTCTGTGTCTCCTTCTCTCTCTTCTCCTCCCCCACTCCTCCCCACACTCTCTCAATAAACATTAAAAAAAATTTATTAAAAAATGGCAGCCATGAAGTAGAAACTCACATGCATTTTAGTTTTTCTCTACAGAATTAAAAATTAGGAAATCTCATTTAAAAACTGCTTTTAACTATAAAAAAGGAATGTTCAGAAACTTTGAAAAACATTTGTCTTGAATTTTTATTCAAAATGAAATAATTATGTCAGTACACCAGATTTTTAAAAGTGTTAATAGTTGTTGGCAAAGATGTGGAGAAAGGGGAACCCTCTTGCACTGTTGGTGGGAATGCAAACTGATGCAGCCACTGTGGAGAACAGTTTCTTAAAAAGTTAAAAATAGAACTGCTCTATGATCCTGCATAGAGTAGGATAAAAAAACTGCACGACTAGGTTTTTATCCAAAGGATACAAAAATATTGATTCGAAGGGACACATTCACCCCAATACTTTTAGCAACATTATCAACAATAGCCGAATTATGGAAAGAACCCAAACGTCCATTGTCTTTTGAATGGTGCACGCGTGCACGCACACACAAACGCACGCGCACACACACAGGAATATTACTCAGCCATCAAAAAGAATGAAATTTGGCCATTTGCAATGACATGGATGGAGTTAAAGTGTATTCTACTAAATGCAATAAATCAGAGAAAGACAAATACCATATGCTTTCATTCATATCTGAATCTTAAGAGACAAAATAGATGAATATATGGGAAGAGGGGGAATAAAGAGAGGGAAATACACCGTAAGAGACTCTTCACCTAAAGAACAAACTGAAGGTTGCTGGAGAGGAGGTGGTCGGGGGATGGGCTAGATGGGTGATGAGTGTTAAGGAGAGCACTTGATGTGATAAGCACTGGGTGTTATACATAAGTGATGAATCCCTGGGTTCTACTCCTGAAAGCAGTATTGCACAGTATGTTAACTAACTAGAATTTAAATAAAAACTTGAAAAGAAAATAAAAGTGTTAATGGTAATGGAAGGGACGTATGCCAAGGAAAAAAGACATCATAAGATAACAAATGGTTTAATTTGGGTTGTCTCTTCTTTAAAAACAAAAATTATTTCTTGACTTTGAGGGCTATGAGAAAGTTCTAATTCTTTTGTAAATGTTTCTTTATTTATTTTGAGAGAGAGAGGGATAGAGAATGAGCCAGGGAGGGGCAGAGAGGGAAAAAGAGAATCCCAATCAGGCTCCACACTGTCAGCATGGACCTCAACACGGGGCTGGAACCCATGAACTGTGAAATCATCACCTGAGATGAAACCAAGAGTCGATGTTTAACTGACTGAGCCATCCAGGCGCCCTGAGAAAGTTCTAATTTTAAATCTAAAAATAATTTTAAAGCTTTCTGACCCAAAACATCCCAGGATGACAGCAAGTCCAACAGATCAAAAATTCATAGCTGGACCTTGTTATTTCCCTCTAATCAAAAGGTTAATATTTTGGGGGGGTGCCTGAATAGCTCAGTCGGTTAAGTGTCTGACATCGGTTCAGGTCATGATCTCACGGTTCGTGAGTTCAAGCCCTGCATCAGGCTCTCCGCTATCAGTGCAGAGCCTGCTTCAGATCCTCTGACTCCTTCTCTGTGCTCCTCCCCCACTCATGCTTTTTTTCTCTTTCAAAAATAAATAAGCATTAAAAAAAGGTTAATATTTTTTATTAAAAGCTTACTCCAACAGATGGGGGGCCCACAAACAAGACTAACAGATATATCAATGAAGAAACCAAACAATCTAAGAAATATAATATATATTCAGGATGAAAGTTTACCTGTTCATTAATCATCAAAGAAATGCACTTTAAAAAATGTGCCAATTATATCTAGTTTGCTGCCAAAACAGCAACAACAAACAAACAAAATACAATTCTGGCAAGAATATAATGAAGTGGGTACGCTTTACATCGTAGAGAGGTACGCACAAAAGAATTCACGATGCTATCCTTAGAATCTTAGAAAGGCCTCCTTGCAAGCTGGTCCTTGGCTGGTGCGTTGGGAGTCCCCCAAACCACCCTAGGTTTGAAGATTCACTAAGAGAACTTGTAAGACTCACTAGAGGGTCTTACTCAGGGCTATAATTCATCACAGTGAAAGACTATGGCAAAATCAGCCAAGGGAAGAACACATGGGGTGAAGTCCAGGCAAAACCAGCACAAGCTTCAAGAGTCTCTGATGAGCTTGCCTGGTAGACAACTCTTCCCGTGTATTGTCACATTCGATGCAAAAGGAACTGAGATCCCCAGTGTGACTATGCTGGGTTAGGGCTCTTAAAAGTTTACGCCTGAAAAAAGTGTTTCTTTGAGACTTTGCCCCAGTGCCTTTTTGGGGCGGTCTTGGAATTTATTGTAGACTCTGCCATAAATCTGAGCTGTCAATATGACTGACCCTATGCTGAATCTTGTAAGTCTTTCTAGCGAATCACCGATCCTGACGGTGATCTTGGGGACTGCTAACACAGTGAGCAGTGCTGTAAACTGGCACATACACCACACATTACAGTCATTAAAATATTTACATGCTTTAACCCAGTAATGCCTCCCTGGGAATTCCCCGGGAATTATATAAAAGAAATGGAGAAGTCTATATTTACTGTAGTACTTCCGAAACTGAAACATAGGCAGACTCTGAATGTTAAGTTAGAAACAATACCTGTACTAGGTAGATAAAAGATTGGATAAATTAAGATACATTAATGGAATGAATTATTACATCGCTATTTTAGAATTACCATGGGAAGACTACAGCAACTGGAAAAATACCGATCATACAATACCAGTAAGAACAAGGAACAAAAATTAATTTCATGTTGGCAATCATGCCAAACATACGTTTATTAAAATACTGGATAATAAATAACCAAGGCATTAGTAATTACGTTATGGTGATAAAAATTTTAGATTCTTCCCTATTTTCTAAAAAGCTAATAATGTGGTCATTATTTTATTTGAAAATATTTTTAAAATTCTCCTCTACTTAAGACAAGCCTTTCTAATCTCGTATGTTTTACTTACATTAATATACTCACCATAAATTTTTCGAATTTCTAGTCCAAGTCGATCTTTATACAAGTCTGCGGATTTCTGTAGCCTTTTCAGTCTCTCTTCATTAGCTTTGTTAGCCGCAGAAATAGCTATGATTAAAAAAAAGAATACACATATTTGAATGTAAGAGATTTTTAGACAGACGCTTCGCAGCATAAAGAGTGTGCTTAATAGTTCCTGGCAAAGAATGTGTGATCAAGAACTTTGTTGCGTAAATTATATTATGGCTTCTCCAATGAAATTGTCTCTCACTTTGTTGAGTTAAGCTCCCATATCAATTGCATGATGACTCAGGTTACATTAAAAATCAAAAGGACCCTTAAGTAAAACAAAAGAAAATAAAACCCACTTATTTAACTTCAGACAGTTTTCTCACAGAAATGAATGGCTGGCTATGCCCCTAAGGTATGTTATCCACTTTTAGCAATGAACAGGAGAGAAGGCAAGAGAAAGATAATTGTGAACTATCACCACTTTGAAATTTAGATTAATGTTTTAAACATGCATACAACTGGAAACTTACTTTCCTTCTTCTTCGCATATTCTTCCTTAAGCTCCTGAATATTTGCAGTCAATACTTCTAGTTTCTCATTTTTGTCTTTTATTTCAGCAATCAACTTTAACAAGTTGTCTTTTTTTTCTTGAATTAGCTTATTACGCCTACAGATCTCTGTAAGAAGCACAAAGTATTAGCTAGGATATATATATATACACTTTGCTCTCCAATATCTATTGCTGATAAGAAAAGACTAAAACATTGACTTTCATTAGGATTAATAATGTTTTATTTACTTATGCATTTATTTATTTTTGAGAGAGACAGAGAGTGAGTGGGGGAGGAGCAGAGAGAAAGGGAAACACAGAATCTGAAGCAGGCTCCAGGCTCTGAGCTGTCAGCACAGAGCCTGATGCAGGGCTCGAACTCAGGAACTGTGAGATCATAACTTGAGCCGAAGTTGGATGCTTAACCGACTGAGCCACCCAGTTGCCGCAAGAAAGCTTTAATTGATAAGTGCTTTCTAATGGTTCAAAAATTATAAAGAAAAGAAAAAAAAATCCTATTCTTTCCTATTTACCTTTGAAAATAAAAATGAGGAGATAAAAATACTTTTTAAAATGAGAATACCAAATTAAACCACAAAAAGAAAATCAGGTCACGATGCTTGCAGCTCTGCCCTTCAAATAAGTACATAAATAAAGCCCACCATCAAAGACAACCAAAATGTGGACAATGTTTTTGCACAGTACTTTAAAGAAACAAATCATTATAATGCAGTATAAATGATTCTGGAAAATACCATAAAGACAGAAAGAAGGGAAGGAAGAGAGGGAAAGAGACAGAGAGGTAGGAAGGGTAAAACCTCATTTACATTAATAACAAACAAAACATCCAGGAATATATAGGCCCTGCGTGAAGAAAAAAATTGTAAAACTTGTCTGAGACAAATAACCTACATATATGGAGAGACAGTTTATGCTTCTAAATATTACAAAAATGTCAGTACTTCCCAAATTCATTTCTATATTTAATGCAGTCCCAATGGACTCTGGAGGGAAGACAAAGGGAGGATCTAACAAAAGTAATTATAAAATATATCTGATGAGTACACAGGTGAGCATAGTTAAGGAAATGTGGTAAGAAAAATAACAAGGAAAGGTACTTGTCCTATCAGATTTAACATGTGTGATTGTGACAATTTTAATACAAAAATGGGGTTACTAGCTGAAGAAATGACACACAGCTCAGTTAAACAAAAAAGCATTCCCAAACACTGGTATATTTAGGAAATTAATATGAAAAATGAAATATAATAAATCAAGTGGTAGATGGTTCCCCAAACTGTGCTGAAATCCAAAATAAATTCCATATATATTAAATATTTAAATATAAAATGAAATCTTGCAAAACCTAAAAGGCAGTATCTGAAAATAAAATTAGTCCTATGCAGAAAGATCTTTTTATTCAAAGGCAAAAAGAAACCAAAGAGAAAGTCATATATATATATATATACACACACACACACACACACATATATACCAGCTACATAATAGTTAATAAGTGGGCAAAAAACCTCATATTTGATTCAAATAAACATAAAAGCCAAGTATACACCAGGAACTTTGTTTAACACCTTATATTTCCATAAATTTACTTAAATTTCATCATAATACATATGTAGTTCTAATTTAAAAAAGGAAAAGGCTCAGCAGTTGAGTAACTTGCCCAAAAGCTTTATATGCTAGGACGCAAAAAATAAGACCTGGATTCAAACTCAGGACTTGACTTTAAAGGTCATGCTAGAGGCCATTAAACATCCTCCCTGAACAGTTCTTAATCTAAAGAAGACACAAATATAAAGTCCTAAGACAAAAACAAAGGAATAAACAAAGAAAATGTAGAATGCAGATGGCTAATAAATATGAAAGACAATTTAACCTGAGAAGTAATCACAGAAATGCAAATAAAGCAGTAACATACCAACTTTCGTTTATTACAACGTTTATTACAACGTTTACAAAAATGACAGCTAGTGTTGAGAAGAATGGAAAATACTAGAGTCCTTGTGGAATATTTTTGACATTCAAAAATAGAAGTTTTAAGGATATACATGTCCTTTAATCCAGTTATTTCGTTTTTACAAGGTAACCTAAGAAAATAAGATGTGTTCAAGTATTCATATACAAAAGATTGTTTTCAGTATTATTTATAATGATGAAAAACTGAAAACATACTAGATGGCTAATGAGTAAATTATTAAATAAATATGGTGTAGCAATAAGGTAGAATATATTCTCAGGGGCACCTGGATGGCTCAGTTAGATGAGCATCCAACTCTTGATTGCGGCTCAGATCATGATCCCAGGATTGTGGGACTGAGCCCAGGATCAAGCCCCACATCAGGCTCTGCGCTGACTGTGGAGCCTGCTTAAGGGTCTCTCTTCCTCTGCTCCTCTCCCACTCTCTCTCTCTCAACAGACATGGGTGTGCAGATACCTTTTTGAGTTAGTGTTTTTGGTTTCCTCTGATAAACACCCAGAAGTAGAATTACTGGATCATACGGTAGTTTTAATTTTCTGAGGAACCTCCATACAATTTTCCAGAGTAGCTGCTATGGAAAAATGCACTTAAAATAAAAATTAAGGAGGCATGTACGGCAAAAGAGGTGCATATTAAAAGTCCAGAAGTCTCAGTGCCATCTGTCTGGCTCTTCAGTTGTTATCCAAGGACCTTGGTCAAATTAGAACTTTGGGGGCTCTCTATAAAAGGAGGTTAGTAATGGCCACCCCATTTCTTTAACGCCCAGGGTCACAGTATCCAATAATAATATGGAAACTTCTAAAGTATTAAGTAATACATAAATACCATATATGTCAGCGTTTTTATTATAACATTTAAAGAACTATATGGATTTGTGCCAAATGTAAGGGCCCTTGATACAGTGTAACTATTATGTGTACATATCAGCTGTTTCTTCTATTCTCTAGGGCAGGTATTTCAAACTTTCACCATACTCACCACACAAATCCTCCCTTGAGATTTCACTTCCATAAAACCGTGTTTTATGGTACACTAGAAAGAGCAGACATTTGGCTGCACTCCTAGGTCTTGTATCTATCGAATGTATGACCTTAGCCAAGTTTCTTAACCTCAGTGAACTTCCATTTCTTCATCTGAAAAAGGGGATAACTTCTGTCTTGTAAAGATTTCAGGGATATTTTTGTGTTGTGTTGTGTTGTGTTGTGTTGTGTTGTTTTGAGAGTGAGTGCGAGAGGACAGGGGCAAAGGGAGATGGAAAGAAAGCATCTTAATCAGGTTCCAGGTCTACCCTGGAGCCCGACCAAGGGGGCTCCATCCCACTACCCTGGGGTGATGACCCGAACTGAAACGGAGTCAGATGCTTAACTGACTGAGCCTCCCAGGTGTCCCTAGGATTTTAGGATATAAGAGCCTGGTCAGTAAACGCTTTTCACTTTGAACAGATGATCCTCCTCCTTGTAAGAATACAGAAGCAACAGATGCTCTAGGCAGGCCAGAATTTTTGGCCAATTTCTTCTCTGCAGTATCTTCCTAGAAGATGCAGAGTAGCTGCTCAACAAATACGTGGTGAGGGAATGAGTTCCCTCAACCTTCCCTACTCCCCAAATGTATCTAGACCAGTGTCCTCTCCTGAGAGTAACAGTGGCTCCTTCTCCAACATATGGTTTATCTCGATTGCTTCCTGTAAAGGAAAGAACTGAAGAACTCCTACTGTTTAAACTCCAGTCTATGATTTCCCATGGGAAAACAAACTTGTTTTTCAAATAAATGTCATGTACACATCAGCATTGATGATCATAAGCACAATGATGAATTTAAAAAGGGCAGAATACACACAAAATGATGCCATTTATATAACATTCAAAAACACAATACTAAATATTAATAGGTTAGTTCTGGAAGGTGGGATCAGAGAAAAGTATTATATAAGATGTTCTATTTCTTAAGCTGGGTTGTAGGTACATAAATGTTTATTATTTTTATATACATATGTGCATATATACACACACACAATACACTGGGGTTTTTTCCCTATTTTCTTTTTAATTTTTTTTTAATGTTTATTATTTTGGAGAGAGAGAGAGAGAATGTGAGCTGGATAGGGGCAGAGAGAGGAGATACGAAATTCAAAGCAGGCTCCAAGCTCTGAGCTGTCAGCAAAGAGCCTGATGCAGGGCTTGAACTCACGAACTATGAGATCATGGCCTGAGCCATAGTCGGACATTTAACCGACTGAGCCACCCAGGTGCCCCTCTTCTTTCTTTTTCTAAGTAGGCTTCATTCCCAGTGCAGAGCCCAACATGGGGCCTGAATTCATGTCCCCGAGATCAAGACCAGAGCTGAGATTAAGAGTCGGTTAAGTGATCCACCTAGGTGCCCCATAATATATTGTTTTACTTGGGTGAGGAATTGCATAAAGATGTTTAATCTAAGAAAGGCTGTGATCTATAGTTTGTCACCTACGATTTCGATATTCCAGAAACATCTCAACCATTCGTTCCTCTTCCTTTAATTTCACAGACAGCTTTTCTGAAAGAGAAATTGGAATTGAAGTTTCAATTCAGCTGAAATAACATAAAAAAGCAAACAAGAACGAAAAACAGCATGTTACAAGTTAACTCGAGTTACCTGTCAGCGCTTTGATGGAGTCTTTGTAGGAATCTCTTAGTCCCATCATTTGACAGGTTGTGTCACTGACAGTGCTTCTGAATTTATTCCAAAATTCATTTATGCTTTTATCAAATAGTGCCAGTTCGTCCTCTATCATTTTGTAAGAATATGCTACAAAACAAATAAAACGTTGATTGTATTTTTAATGAGGTATTGAAATAAAATCAAGCTCATATTCCAATCAAGCACATTTTGGCAGTTTGATCTTTGCTAGCAAATAGTTAGCAGCTTTTTTAAAAAGGATATTTTATTTTTTAAATATTTATTTATTCTTGAGAGAGAGACAGTACAAGCAGGGGAGGGGCAGAGAGGAGACACAAAATCCCAAGCAGGCTCCAGGCTCCGAGCTGTCAGTGCAGAGCCCATATGGGGCTCAACTTCAGGATCATGACCCGAGCCTAAGTAGGATACTTAACCTGACTGAGGCACCCAGGCGACGCAACAGCTTACTTTTAACTCTAGATATTCCAGGGCAGATCAAGCCATCTGGACTTAACTACAGTTAAGATGGAAGATTCCAGGAAAGACAACTTACCTCCTAGGGAATTGTTAGTACTATAATTGCACAAGACACTCCTACAGCTCTGTGACCCTGGAAAATAACTCTGCCTCCGTTACCTCACAAGTAAAATTCCTAACTTTTAAGGCGTTCCCAATTCTGACCATTTTCATTCCAGCTGGGACTGCCAGCCAGGCCCCAAATAGACGGAGGGCCGGCACCCTCACATAGGATAAGACCCTATGAGACATATCTAACCTGCCTCTCCCTCTCACCCAGATCAGAAGAAGAAGTAGCACTAAAAAGGCGACTGGAATGGGAATTTAGGAGGTTTAGCCCAGGAAAGGTACAAGTCACCCTGAACTCTCTGGGCCTTAGTGTCTTACGTAAGAACGTCCGGGAAGACCCCAGGCCCCGACAGTTTTCTGTAACGCCAATACCACCCCAATAACTTAAAACCTTTCCAAGAGGGCCACGGACATCTCGTTCGCCGGAACCCGGAACTCCGGCCTCACTGCTGCCCCCGCCAGCGCAGCCCAGAAGTGCAAACAACAAAGTGGTACATTTCACTGACTTCGCTCCCGAAAACACTCCTAGCCCAGAAATACACTTTCCCCCATGGCGACAGACAGGTCGGAGAGCCCTGGTCAGCTCCCACCTCTCTCACCTTTTCCAGGAGGCTGAGCCCCGCTGCCAACCCACACGAGACCTGAAACGATTCAAGCCAACAGCCAGTCTCCAGACCCAGCTCCCGCAGACCCGCCAACTTTCCTATTTCAAATCTTAGGGCGTCTTGTTCCTCCCGCCCCCGGAGCCCATTCGCCTTCAGATAGGCTGATAACTAGGCTCTGCATGAAGGGATTGGTTAATCTAGCCCTCCGGGCTTCTCGCGGAAAAAATAGGGGAAAGTGCATTCTGGGATTTGTAGTTTTTTTTCCTGAGAGACCGTTGGACTCTCAGCTCTGTTTTGTGAAGTGTTAATAGCTCCCAGAGGACTCGCCTCTGCACAAATCACACATCAGTTTCAAATAAAGGTTTCTGCAACTAATTTAAATATTGAAATTGAATCGCGTTCTGTTGCTAAGTTTATACCCTCTTCTCTAATGCTCCCTGTAGCTTAAAGCTAATTAAAAATGCTAAAAGCTAATAAAACACCATTTTTTTAATATGCCTCATTATTTAATAACTTTTCATTGGGAAGTGGTTGGACCATTACTGTGTATTGGCTTCTAATATGAACATTTCCAAAATTTCTTGATGCTCTTGTTTTCGACCACGTGAAACAGAAACAAAACGCAGTACCTAGAACTGGTAGTCCTTGCCCCGGTCGAAACTCAATGACACAAAATTTTTCATGGGCGAATTTAGTGTTACCTATCGTCTCTGACAGTGTGTTGTGTTTAAAAGTGTAAAGAAGCAGGGAAGCCAGAAGTGATTCAAGGTTTTTAACCTCGGTATTTGTAAGAATGGTGATGCTATTGGTAGAAAAGAAAATGTCTTCATGGTTGTTTGGGTGTATTGGAGAAAGGGCGTTGCAGGCAGGCAGGGGCAGGAGTTACTATTTTTTTATTTTATTTTATTTTATTTTATTNAGGGAAGCCAGAAGTGATTCAAGGTTTTTAACCTCGGTATTTGTAAGAATGGTGATGCTATTGGTAGAAAAGAAAATGTCTTCATGGTTGTTTGGGTGTATTGGAGAAAGGGCGTTGCAGGCAGGCAGGGGCAGGAGTTACTATTTTTTTATTTTATTTTATTTTATTTTATTATTTCATTTCACTCCANCCCCCATGGTCCTCCGTTAAGCTCCTCCTAATCCACCTATACATGCAAACATATGGTATCTGTCTTTCTCTGCCTGACTTATTTCGCTCAGCCATAACACCCTCAAGTTCCATCCATGTTGCTACAAATGGCCAGATTTCATTCTTTCTCATTGCCATGTAGTACTCCATTGTATAGATAAACCACATCTTCTTGATCCATTCCTCAGTTGATGGACACTTAGGCTCTTTCCATGTTTTGGCTATTGTTGAGAATGCTGTTATGAACA